>NC_137010.1:39561730-39666730 GCF_032717465.1 Coenobita brevimanus | reverse complement strand
GTGTGTTCTAGTTACCTACAGACGATGTTACCTGACTTAAGACTTCTTGTTGTGAGAATCAACAAAGGCCGTGTTTTATTTTTCCCATTCGAAGTCTGTCTTTAAGCTGAGTAAAATCGTCTGGTGGTGGCAGAAATAAAGTATAAAAGTTGTCCCCGTACTGAAAGGGTTAATGTGGAAACAGCTGGAGTTGGACTGTTGGGGTAAAGTTCAATCTCATTACAACTTCGTTCATTAATAAAAAATAATGGCAACTGTACATTTTCATGTTTAAGTAATCAGGGTAATGATCATGGTTGCTCCCTCCTGATTAATTGTTTACATTAATCAGCTGGTGCGACGATGCCGCTTCTTTGTTTACAGAGATCTGATGAGACGGCGTTGCCAGGAGTTTCCTTGCATCAACCCCTTCACTACGGTGACGTGCCCTGTATCTTATTTTCGCTATCTCCAGACGATGCTTTCAACTCTTTCAGTTCGGGGACGTCATTTCCATTCTGTTTTTGCTACTTCCTGATTTTTCAATTCAAGGAGCTCTTTCAAGCCTGAATACAGTCTTCATTAATCACTTCACAACATAGTACGTTTTTAAGTCACATACAGTCCTATGGAAGTGGCAATAATAGACCGAAAATACGTCATCGGATTGAAAGTGTTAAAGTTTTGAGGGTAATTTTCGGACTGGAGGAGTTAAATTTGTAGCCTTGATTAATACCTACACGACTGGGAGAATCCTAAGCTGAATACAATCGTCCACCAGGAGCAAAGCAGACGCCATCGTACTGGAGTGTTAAACCAGCTGTTGTAATGATGTCACTTTGTTAATGACACTGATCGGCTGATGAAAATTTGTTAATAATTTGCAAATCTTGTATTCTGTGGTTGTCACGGTGCTTTTTTTTTTTTGCAGAGACCACATGGGTTATGTATACAAGGTGTCCAGGGACTTGATGCACTAACTTCAGGGTGTAATTCTAGAACTGAATATTAGTTTTAAAAAAATCAGCATGGGTCCACTTCCAAGTCGTTACGAAGCTACAATTACTGGTGAAGGAATGAGGGAGATCATTTTCACCGTGAATGTCATCAATACTGTAGCTTCGTAACAGTTGAGAACTGAATCCATGTTGATATAGCATTTGGTACTCAAAATCAACACTACAACCACCTCTTGAAGTTATTACGTTAAGTCCAAGGACACCCTGCATTTGCACACACTCTCTCGATGGAAAGGTGGCTATTATATATAAATAGATGGATGGATAGATAGATAGATACATTGATTGATTGGGTGATTGATTGATTAATTGATAGACATGGCGTGAAACAAGGCTATGTCTTGGTTTCTGCCCTCTTCAGCTTATTTTTTGCATGTGCCCTCAACCATGCAGTGAAAGATTTGGACCAAGGCATGTACCTGTGATATCTCCATGATGGATCACTGTTTGACCTTCGCCACCTGAATGCAAACAAAAAGACAGTAGAAAAACTCCTCCTCGAAGCCTTCTTCGCTGATAGCTGTGCACTTTTGGCCACCGCCGGATTAAGGGGGGGGCCCAAGGGGCCCGGGCCCTGGGCCACCCACCAAGAGGGGTCCTTCCACCAGAGCAGCAGAAAGTTGAGCACAGGCACCCACCTGTGTGGAGAAAGGTATCCCTAATATTCAAAACTGTATCTGGAACATTAAACATATTCTATGAAAAATATTTTTTATTGAACTGACATCGTCATGATTACGGACATCCATGAAGCAGAAACGACTTGTAAATCTGGCTACCATGAGCATCGAGTCAGATATACTGCGTGAATTGGACTTTAATGACATCATCAGCGACTTTGCCGCACGAAAATCGAGAAAAGTTTCTGGACTGTAATGGTTATAACTCCATCCATTCTCTGATTTGAACTTTATTTACTTGTTAGTTATACTATACTTTTTCATGAAAAATTAAATAATTTTAACTGAATTTCTCTGTGTAAATAAATTTGGTAAGAACAACTTGTGTTCATTTCATTTCGTGTTTATGCATTACATATTACAGCATTGGATGAATAGTCCCCGTTCAGTATTTCCTAACTAAAAGTGTCCTATTTATATATTAGGATTTAGGTTACCAGTCTGTGGTGTATGCCATTGGGGGAGTTGGAAAGGGGGCCTCCCTTCCAAGCGGGCCCCGGGCCTCCCACATGCTTAATCCAGCCGTGCTTTTGGCCCACACAGAAAATTATCTTCAACACATCGTTAACAGGTTTGCTGAGGCCTAGCAGTTGTTTGGACTGACTTTTAGTATTGAGAAAACTGAGATTCTTTATCAACCTGCACCTCACTCAGACACAACTGTTCCCAATATCTCTGTCAATGGCTCCAGGCTGAAAGTGTTGGAGAACTTCAGGTACTTGGGCAACACCATCTTCAGTGATGGATCATGGACAAAGAAAATCACTGATCAGATTTCAAAGGCGTGTCAGGCTCTTGGTCACTTACACACTACAGTGCTGCGGCATCACAACATTCGGTTGTCAACAAAACTGCTGGTGTACAGAGCAATAGTTTTCTCCTCCCTCCTGTACGGATGTGAAACCTGGATGCTGTACAGACGCCACGACAAGCAGCTTGAAATGTCTCACATGCGCTGCCTTTGCTCCATTCTGAAGATCCGATGGCAAGACAGAGTGTTAAACCTTCACGTCCTCAAAAGGGCCCATACCACCAGTATAGAAATGATGATCCTAAATGTGCAGTTACGTTGGACAGGCCTTGTTATCCGTATGGGTGATTCCAGAATCTTCCACCAGCTGCTGTACAGCAAACTCTCCATGGGCCATCGGCAGCAAGGTCACTCATGGAAACGCTATAAGGAAATTATTAAAACAAATCTACAATGCAGCAGTATCAGCCCAAAAGACCTTGAGAGAACTAGCAGCGACAGAACAAAGTGGCGGACTTCCATCAAGAATACCTGCATTACCATTGACGATGACTGCTGTCAGCACCTGTAGGAAGCATGAGAGATACTGCACCGAACTGCAACAGCACCTAGAGCCGTGACCTTTCCATGCACCATTTGAAGCAGGATATGTGCCTCAGATATCGGCCTCTACAGCCACCTGAAGACCCATAATAGGACCAGCTCATGATCAAATAAAAGTACCGTCTTGTTATCATGGTTTGTTACCGTAACACAGCAAAAACAGCACATGTAGCACAGATTTTTGTTAGAGCAAGTTGCCATTAAAATATTCTACCCTGAAGAAGAAAAAATTTCCAGTCCAATTTGGCCACCGGTTCCTGAGTTATGACTCATTTCTGAAGACAGGAAGTGACTTGACATGCACGTATATACAGCACCTGCTCCAGCTGAGGGCTGTCGCGCTGTGCGTTCTCTTTTTCATTTGCTTTGCACTCACTTCCTCGTGCTTCTCAATCGTTTCTTAACGCTTCGCACACGTTGCGATCATTTCAGGTAATCCGAGTGACGTTTATGTGTTGTTTTAGTCTAACTTTGTCACTACCAGCTGTCAAGGCGACATCAAAGGGCCCATGATGGTCCGTTTATGTGCTGTTCTAGTCTAACGTTGTCACTTGTATATTTTGCAGCTAACCAATTGATCGTGTTATCTGCAGCTTTGTGAATGGAACCCAAGTTGTCCACACGCAAGTCCGAGATATTAACCACTCAGCCACGGCAACTGACTGGGCGCTGGGAGCGGCGTCTTTTGGTCAAACTTTGATCGCTCATTAAATATAGTAAATGTTTTTCAGTCATAATGGGACCAAGTTTTTTTTCACACCAGCGATTTTTTTGCGATTTTTGTGCCAGTTTTAGTGCGATTTGAATGTGTGGTTTCGGCTGCCCAAAATACACACACACACAGACACAGCTACTGCTATAGTATATTAGATATAAAGCTATCAAAAACTCTACTGTGAACGCAACCCTAGTTTCACGCACTCACACCGGGAGTGGCGTTTTTTGGTCAAACATTGATCACTCATTAAATAGAGTAAAAGTTTTTCAATCATGACGGGACCACGTTTTTTCACATCAGCGAAATTTTTGTGATTTTGTGCCTATGTTTGTTTTATTTGTTTGTTTACATTTTGCTGCCCAAAATACACACACACACACACACACACACACACACACACACACACACACACACACACACACACATGGCTACTGGTATAGTATATTATATATATATATATATATATATATATATATATATATATATATATATACACACACACACACACACACACATGAGGGAGAGACAGTAGTAGAATGGATGTGGAAGATGTGCAGATTGGCCTGGGAGGAAGGTAAAGGCCTCGATGATTGGAAGTCAGGTATAGTTATTCCCTTATACAAAGGGAAAGGGGAAAAAGAAGTGTGTGGTAATCATAGGGACATTTGTCTATTAGTGTAACAAAGAAAAGTATACGGTAGGATATTTATTGACAGAGTTAGGGAAATAACAGAGGAATTAGTTGGAGAAGAACAGGGAGGCTTTAGGAAGGGAAGAGGTTGTGTAGATCAGATATTCATTCTCATATCTTTAGTGGAAATGTGTTTAGAGAATTGAAAGAAGTATGTGGCCTTCATGGATATGGAGAAAGCATATGGCAGGATGGATAGACAAGGATTGTGGAAAGTATTAAGATTATATGGAGTAGATGGGAAGTTGCTGAATGCTGTGAAGAGTATGTATGAGGGTGCTAAGGCTGCAGTGCGTGTGGATAGTAAACTGTATGAGTTTTTCTATTTGAAGGTTGGGTTGAAACAGGGATATGTCATGTCTCCATGGTTGTTCAATCTGTATATGGATGGGGTAATAAAAGAGATAAAAGGTAGGGTAGTGGATGTTAGATGGCCCTAATGAGAGAGGGCAGTATTTGGAAACTCCCTGTACTGTTGTTTGCAGATGATACTGTGTTGTTAAGTGAAGACGAAGGGGAGCTGCAAGGCTTGGTGGATGAGTTTGGGAAAGTGTGTAAGAAACGGAATTTAAAGGTGAATGTAGGGAAGAGTAAAGTTATGGTGTTCGAGAGAGGTGAAGTCAGTGAATGTACAGTGAGGTTGGATGATGAGGAAATGGATAATGTGAGTATGTTTAAGTTCTTGCATAGTGTGATGAGTAAGGAAGGAAGTCTGGAGGATGAAGTGCTTGAAACGGTTGCAACAAGAAAGAAATGTTGCTGGTTCCTTGACGGCAGTGATAAGAAACAGGGAAGTGTGCATGGAAGTGAAAAAGTTAATACATAACAGTATTGAATACCAACTCTGGCATATGGAGGTGAAGCTTGGACGTTGTTGGAGGGGCACAAGTCAAGAGTGAGAGCAGTGGAAATGAGTTATTTTAGAGGAGCCTGACAAATGTGGATGTAAAAGAGCGTTGTGGTGTGGATGTGGATGTGATAGGAAGCATTAGGAGAAACACACTGAGGTGGTTTGGTCATGTGGAGAGGATGGAGAGTGAGAGACTGACGAGGAGAGTGTATGTGAGTGGGGGTGGGAGGGGGAGAGAGGGAGGGGAAGGCCAAGGATGAGATGGAGGAATGGATTGGAGAGGTATATGAGAGAAGGTGGTATGAAGTGGGAGAAGGGCAGTGAAATGACGGGGGACAGGGTGACGTGTAGGCTATTTGTATGCGGCCAACCCGAATAAGGGATTAAGGTGTCTGGCAATATATATATATATATATATATATATATATATATATATATATATATATATATATATATATATATATATATATATATATATGGAGCCTCTGTGGTACAGTGGTAAAGTGTGCGTTTTGTTACACTGAAGAACGAGGGTTCGCGCCACGCCAGGGTACTAAACTTTGGGAGCGTTCTTCTGGCCACGTACTGCATTGGCGGACATCAGGGGTGCCGCGGTTGAACCAGTGTCGCATAATATAAATTATGCTTGTACCCAGTCGGCTTGCGTGGGCCGATTACACTTGGTTCACAGACTACACACACATCCAAAGCCACTCCAACACTACAACACACTTACAAGCACTTCTCACCCTACGTACAAGGTCTACCAGACAGCCTAAGCCACTTGTAGTCAGGTGGCTTAGCGGCAAATTTTGCCATTATCGTTACCCGGAGGATAAAAAAGCACCGAATTGGTATGAGGCTTCCTTGGGGTCTAATGATGAACTTTAGAAGGGTGCCCTCTGGAAAATTTAAAAAAATATAGATACCCTATACTGAAGGTGGAAAATTGGCATTTTTCTAAAATATTAAAAATCGTGATTAGATGATATTGGTTGAAGATACATAAAATTTGATACCATACTTCTGATAGGAAATTAAATTTTACATTTTTTTTTCTATGCACTTTCTTGATCCGATTCACCATTTATGAGATAATGAGGTTTTTTGAGTTTTTCAGTTTTTTTTTTAATTGTAATAAAAGTATACTGGTTAAAGATATATTAAATTTGAACCACTGTTAGAAAAGAAATTAAATTTTGCATCCTTTTTATTCGTGACAATTTTTTATTTTTAAATCAGATTCACCGTTTACGAGATATTGAGGGTTTTTTAGGTGTTGAGTAAATATTTCATAAAATTTTCCCATTTAAAAGATTATCATCATTATAGGCATTACATGGATAGGAAATTGCACTCTGTACTGCGATATTTTATTATTATTAATGAAACAGCCATAAAAAATACATATTTTCACAAAAAAATGTACTAGACTAAACTTTTATAAAAGTAACTACAATCATTGTAGGCAAAGAACTTCATATTTTTTTACTGTAAATTATGATGTTTATGAAAACTGGCTGAAATCAATTCAGTATCTCCCACAGGAACTAATAAGCAAATGCCTACACTATATCCCCCAGTGCCATCAGCTTCTCCTCTTTAGACTGTTGTCCTATTTTTCTAATACATTTGCACTTACAAAGTGGTGAACAATCTACATTTGCTTTAACACACTTGCAGACGGAGCAGTCCCCTTTGCAGGAGCGTTTGATCAGTTCCCTGCACGATCTGGACACTTCTGGAATAGTCATTCAAAATGGTACCCATGACCCAGATACCTTGGTCCAGGCAAAATCCTGTGGGGGAAGGAACCACAAGCTGTTTCTCTGTTAGTCGTCCAGATTCCTGCTTGATAAACTGTGCGGTGGACATGCTGCAGGAGCGCATCACTGGTGGGGTGGCAGTCTGTCCATTGCCCGATTCTTCTGACAAAAGAGTCCCCTTCTTTGTTTCATTGACTGAACTCAAAGGGCTGGTTCTGTCATACAATATGACAGTCAATCTCTCTAGCTTCTTGAAATGTTCATCTTTGACATCCAGCAACTGGAATGGACGACCAGCGAGATACACATAAACCTGCCAAGCCTGCCAAACCGACTTCTTACCCTTGCCATTGAAGGCAGAGGTTGTGTCGCAACCTGAAAATGCATGGAACACAGTTAATGCTCGTGATTTTGGCTCACTGAGGCTTGCACAAATGGAGTTTATGTGGTAAAACATGTAGTTTTTGCCCATACCAAAGGCTACCCATATGTTGACGAAAGGACAAGTCGCAATCAGGTCATGAAATATGCCTGCAAAGATTACTATATCGTCTGTGTCTACAGTAAGCACTTGAATAGTCTTTGCTCCATGCTCCAATGCATGCACTACATGGACCACTATTGGGGTGTCTGCCTTCTCATGATTACAGTTTTGCATGGGGGTGCTGGCACTGATAGACTCCACAGTTTCCCCTGAGATAACATATACGGCTTTGGCTGGTGGCCAGTTGAACTCTTTAATTTTAGCAGTCAAAAAAGGAAAACAGCTCCTCCTTGTTGGTTGGGTCGCGAAGGAAGTCCATTCAATTGCCTGGCAGTTTTGTCGTGCCTGACACCTTCCCGAATAGTGGTCCATGTAGTGCATGCATTGGAGCATGGAGCAAAGACTTCAAGTGCTTACTGTAGACACAGACGATATAGTCATCCTTGCAGGCATATTTCATGACCTGATTGCGACTTGTCCTTTCGTCAACATATGGGTAGCCTTTGGTATGGGCAAAAACTACATGTTTTACCACATAAACTCCATTTGTGCAAGCCTCAGTGAGCCAAAATCACGAGCATTAACTGTGATTCCATGCATTTTCAGGTTGCGACACAACCTCTGCCTTCAATGGCAAGGGTAAGAAGTCGGTTTGGCAGGCTTGGCAGGTTTATGTGTATCTCGCTGGTCGTCCATTCCAGTTGCTGGATGTCAAAGATGAACATTTCAAGAAGCTAGAGAGATTGACTGTCATATTGTATGACAGAACCAGCCCTTTGAGTTCAGTCAATGAAACAAGAAGGGGACTCTTTTGTCAGAAGAATCGGGCAATGGACAGACTGCCACCCACCAGTGATGCGCTCCTGCAGCATGTCCACCGCACAGTTTATCAAGCAGGAATCTGGACGACTAACAGAGAAACAGCTTGTGGTTCCTTCCCCACAGGATTTTGCCTGGACCAAAGTATCTGGGTCATGGTACCATTTTGAATGACTATTCCAGAAGTGTCCAGATCGTGCAGGGAACTGATCAAACGCTCCTGCAAAGGGGACTGCTCCGTCTGCAAGTGTGTTAAAGCAAATGTAGATTGTTCACCACTTTGTAAGTGCAAATGTATTAGAAAAATAGGACAACAGTCTAAAAGAGGAGAAGCTGATGGCACTGGGGGATATAGTGTAGGCATTTGCTTATTAGTTCCTGTGGGAGATACTGAATTGATTTCAGCCAGTTTTCATAAACATCATAATTTACAGTAAAAAAATATGAAGTTCTTTGCCTACAATGATTGTAGTTACTTTTATAAAAAGTTTAGTCTAGTACATTTTTTTGTGAAAATATGTATTTTTGTATGGCTGTTTCATTAATAATAATAAAATATCGCAGTACAGAGTGCAATTCTCCTATCCATGTAATGCCTATAATGATGATAATCTTTTAAATGGGAAAATTTTATGAAATATTTACTCAACACCTAAAAAATCCTCAATATCTCGTAAACGCTGAATCAGATCAAAAAATTGTCACGAATAAAAAAGATGCAAACCTTTATTCCTTTCAAACAGTAGTTTCAAATTTAATATATCTTTAACCAATATAGTTTTATTACAATTAAAAAAAAAAAAAACAAATACTAAAAAAAAAACTCATTATCTCATAAACGGTAAATCGGATCAAAAAAGTGCATAGAACAAAAACAATGTAAAGTTTAATTTCCTTTCAAGAATGTGGCATCAAATTTTATGTATCTTCAACCAATATCGTCTAATCACGATTTTTATTATCTTAGAAAAATGCCATTTTTCCACCTTCAGTATAGAGTATCTATATCTTTTTTAAAATTTTCCTGAGGGCACCCCTTCTAAAATTCATCATTAGACCCTAAGGAAGCCTCATACCAAATTCGGTGCTTTAATCCGCCGTGTAACGAAAATATCGCCATGCTACCTGACTATTTGTAGAGTTACATTGGCTGTATTGTCCACGCTTCGGTTGGGATAGGCCGGTCCTGCAGTGGACACTCAAACTGCTGATGAGATGAGATGGGATGTATATATATATATATATATATATATATATATATATATATATATATATATATATATATATATTTATATTTATATATTTATATATATACACATTATGTATGCTTGGGGTTTCATTTGTCTTGGAAAGTTCATATTACATCTCTTGTAAAATCTGCTTCCAAGAGATTGGGTGTGCTAAGCCGACTCCGTTCCTTCTTTACCCCTGCCCAATTGTTGACTCTATACAGGGGATTTAACCACCCCTGCGTGGAGTACAACTCTTATGCGTGGGGAGGCTCCCAACATACAGCTCTTCTCAATAGGGTGGAGTCATAGGCTTTTCGTCTCATTAACTCTCCCCCTATTACTGACTCCCTTCAACCTCTGTCTCTTCGCTGCACTGTTGCATCTTTATCTCTTTTCTATCGCTACTTCAATGGTCACTGTTCCTCTGAACTGTCTGCATGCATTCCTCCACCTCTACGACGGGCGAGTAGCACTCATCTAGCAGCAAACTCTCACCCTTTTTCTGTCCAACTCTCTAATGCAAGAGTTAACCGTTACTCCCAGTCCTTCATTTATGCAACATGTCAGCTCTGGAACTGTCTATCTCTGTTTGTATTTCCTGCTTCCTATGATCTCCAGTCTTTCAAACGCAGTGTGTCCAGGCACCTCGAAATGAATGAATCTTGAATTTGGCTCTCTCTTGTATTTTGTTTTTCTCTTGGAAGGAACAGTTTTGTGGGCTCGTTGCTTTTTGTTCCTTCTTCCTCACGTAAATATATATATATATATATATATATATATATATATATATATATATATAAATATTTATATATATATATATATATATATATATATATATACGTAGGTATGTATATCCATCATCCAATCCAAAATTGTCCAATGAGGAGTGTAGGAGCCGGGCGCTAGGCAGTTAGTCCCGACATTTAAGATGAGAGTGACCAGCTGCACACATCATTGAGTGGCATTACATGAGCAATCAACCCCAACCACCCGTGGGATATACGAGTAAACCTTCACCGGCTAAATCCGATTGGAGCTCAATAATTACCCACTAAACCACCAGGCGCCAAAATTTGGTTATATGGTTTCCACCCAGTGTAGTACAGTAAATGGTTTCCTGGAGTACAGAAAACCATTTGGCTTGTCACTCAGTGTTGAGTCACCCACAGTCAGAAGGAAGAGGAAAGAATGAAGGAAAGAAAGACAGAAGAGGGAGTGTAAAGCTACCCGTAGGCAGAAAGGTATGGAAAGAATGAAGGAAAAGAAGACAGAAGAGGATGGAAGGAAAGAAGGATGGAGGAATGGAAAGGGCATACACCCGACAGCAGCACTACATCGAGTGAGTAGTGCTGCTGTCGGAATTGGATATATATATATATATATATATATATATATATATATATATATATATATATATATATATATATATATATATATATATATATATATATATATATATATATATATATGTGTGTGTGTGTGTGTGTGTGTAAATTAAATAACTTAAACAGTTTTTGTGCGATTTTTTTTACCAAACCTGATAGAAGGTTTGAGGGTCAACCAAGTGGCTGACCTTTTTTTTTTTTTTTTAGTAAAGCTATAGTTCAAAGGTCAACATCACATTGCAAAGTCAACTTGTACAGTTTTGATTCTGATCCGGTTTAGACCAAGCTGGTGGATGAGATGAGGTTCAGCCACAGCGTTAACTTTTTTGTAGCAAAATAAGGTAAAGGTTAAGATTACATGGCAAGATGAACTTAAACAGATCTAAACGATGGTATTTGTGATATTTCAGTGCAAAGCAAAAAGGAAGTGATTAGATTTTGGGAATAATCCGCCAAAGGCCCAAACATGATGGAAAGTCTGCGGGTCAGCCAAGAGTGAAGAGGTCTATTTTTAAAAACAATGGGTCAGTGGTCAGTGCCACAGAACAAATTCAATTCAACAGTCTTGATTTCATTTGACCAAGCTTAATGTAACGATTTAGACCCGGGCAAGAACGAAGTAACTGGATTTTTAGAACAACCGACCAAAGGGCAAGGTAACAGGGCATAGTGAAATGTTTGACCCTTAGACCAGTAGTGTGGAGAGGGTGTTCTACTCTCTGAAAACCCCTCCTTGTCAGGCTATGTTCATCCCTTGACCATGTAATGGCACGTGCTAGGTATAAGTTTACTTTTTCAACGAAGTTATAACCATGATAGTTTTACATAGGCTACTTATCACATGAATCCGACTTGCTAATCTCGCCCTGTATATAAATCTCCTGCAATGCCTGTCAGTCTGTCCCGAACAGATCAAGATGATCGCATATCATGTCTTAGTTTTCGGGTGACCGTGATCAAAAGACATTCATGTTGGCTTCAAACAATTTCACTAAGAACCGACTCCCCTAAGCTGAATAGAATCGAGCGATAGTAGCAAGGATGAAATAATTATTACGATATCGCACTGCAGCGATTGTTGAATTTTGCTTCTAATTCCTTCACAGTGTTGTTTCAGATCAACTGGCGGTAGCAAGTACGAAATAAGAAAGGTGTCATTGTACAGAAGGGATTAACTTACCTCAACAACGGCCCTTCTTTCCATCCCAGGTCTCTCCCTTGTATACGAGTATACTCCTCAGCCTCCAGTCACGGTCTCATCCTTGGCGTACCTCCCTTCCTTCCCCGATCCACTTCACCGTTTTTCGACTTAATCAGTCAGTTGCAGTTTTCACCACAGCCCAACTCAGGTTCTGTCAAATCATACTCAGCTCCTGTCCTTCATCTCCCACGTAGACCAGCTCTTCGTTTTCCTCTGTTCACTTTACAGATATTCAGACTGAGACATCCTGGTACTGATCATCATTTCATCCCAGTTCACTTTGGCTGGATGAATCACTCTTGCGTGAAAATGAAAAACGGTAAATAAAAGCCACACTTGTAGACAAAGAATATTTTTAACAAACGGTTTCGATGAACACTATCTCCATTATCAGTGGCCTTGACGACTGACGATGGCGGCAATGTCCACCGAAACTGTTTAGTAAATATATTCTTCGTCTACAAGTGTGGGTTTTATTTACTGCCAGATCACTTTCCTACATGTCTTACTCATATGTCTCTCTGTCTCACCTGTGGTCTACCTCTCCTCCTGCCCCTGTCCATTTCACCATTATAGCCTATATCCATACATTTTGAATACATGGGCCGGATAAATCTGTTGTTATGTACTGTATATACTCGTCTAGAGAGAGAGAAAGAGAGAGAAACAAACAGACAGACAGAGGGGGTTACAGGTAAACTCCGAAAAACAACTTACCGAAAGCCAGACACTCGAGGAAGAGAAAAACAGGGTCAGTGTTTGTCAAAGCACAAATTGGAGTTCTGACTCACAGAATCCCATTAAATTTTTCTGCACTTACGGTTGTGCATATTCTTTTCTAGTGTGTTGTGCTTGGAAGTGAATTTGATATAATTTAGTCATAATTTGGAAACAGTACAGAACAGGATAATCTTGATATTATCATAAGTCCTTTTAAGCATCATTCGGGATTAGCGCTTCATACTATAAGAGGAACACAGGTACCAGGATACGTGAATCCTTTTTCTCTCTGATAAAATGTTAATATAAAGGTAACAGGAGTTTTTGTTAAAACTCTCAAGTGTTGCTGTACGGCGGTCAGTTATGAAGTTGATATCAGTTCAAACAAAAACTGCAATTGCTTAGAATGAAGCAAAGCAGTTTTAATAGAGCAAAGTATAAAGATATATACGAATACACTCATCTCCGAGGGGAATGACAAAGGGTTGAAGAAAAAGAGAGCATTTAAATCTTTTTTTCTTCGTGGCGTTCGTCGAGCTGTGTCTCAGAACGTTTGTATATAATTTTTCTGTGTAATGCAGAGCAGCCGTTTTAACACTATCTATCTATCTATCTATCTATCTATCTATCTATCTATCTATCTATATATATATATATATATATATATATATGTATATATAGGACACAAGGGATGCTGTGGTTGAACCAATGTCGCTTACTGTAAAGTACTATATGCTTGCACCCAATCGGCTTGGGTGGGCCGATTACACATGGTTCACAGACTACACACACATCCAAAGCCACTCCAACACTACAATTACACTTACAAGCACTTCTCACCCTACATACAATCTCTACTAGACAGCCTACGCCACTTGGTAGAGATACATTGGCTGTACCGTCCCGACTTCGGTCGGGATAGGCCGGTCCTGCAGTGGATACTCAAACGGCTGATGATGATGATGATGATTATATATATATATATATATATATATATATATATATATATATATATATATATATATATATATATATATATATATATATATATATATATATATATATATATATATATAGGTGGGGGCGCTCGCCATCCACTCACTCGATGCAGTGCTGCTCTCGGGTGTCTGCCCTTTCCTCTCCATCCTTCTTTCCTTCATTCTTTTCTTGTCCTTCTGCTTACGGGTGACTTTACACTCCCTCTTCTGTCTTTCTTACCTTCATTCTTTCCACTTCCTTCAGCCTGTGGGTGACTCTACACTGCGTGACAAGCCAAATGGTTTCCTGTGCACCAGGAAACCATTTACTGCGCTGGGTGGTAACCATATAACCAAATTTTGGGGCCTGGTGGTTTAGTGGGTAATTATTGCGCTCCAGTCGGATTGAGCCGGTGAAGGCTTATATCCAAGGGGTGGTTGAGGTTGATTGCTCACGTAATGTCACTCATGGATGTGTGAGGCTGGTCACTCTCAACTTAAATGTCGGGACCAACTGCTTAGCCCCTGGCTCCTACGCTCCTCATGGGGCAATGTAGGATTGGATGATGGATATATATATATATATATATATATATATATATATATATATATATATATAGCCCGACGCCCAAATCCCGCAAAGGGTGGCCGCAGACAAAACGCCTCCAAGTCACTCTGTCACCCACCATTTGACTACCCTCCCCCCAACTCCCCCCCCTCCCTCATATACCTCTCAACTCCATCCCTCCACCTCATCCTCGGTCTACCCCTCCCTCTCCCTCCCTCCACCTCACCTACATACACCCTCTTAGTCAGTCTTTCATTCTCCATTCTCTCCACATGTCCAAACCACCTCAGTGTATTTCTCCTAATCTTTTCAACCACATCCACATCTACCCCACAACGTTCCTTCACTTCTTCATTCGTCAACCTGTCCCTCCACGTCACTACACATGTTCCTCTCAAGTAACTCATTTCCACTGCTCTCACTCTTGACTTGTTCCCCTCTTGCAAGGTCCACGCCTCGCTTCCATACGTCAGGGTAGGGATCACATTACCATCATGCAGTGACTTCTTAATTTCCATACTCACCTCCCTATTTCTCATCACTGCTTTCAGTGTACCAACAACCTTTCTTCCCTGCTGTACCCTTTCACGTACTTCATCCCCCAAAGTTCCATCCTTACTCATCACACTACCGAAGTACTTGAATGCACTCACATTCTCCATATCCTCACCATCCAACCTCACTGCACACTCTGTGACTTCATTCCTCTCAAACACCATAACTTTACTTTTGTTTACATTAACTTTCAGCTTCCTCCTCCTACACACTGTCCCAAATTCATTCACCAAACCTTGCAACTCCCATTCATCTTCACTCAACAATACTGTATCATCAGCAAACAGCAACACCGGAAGCTTCCAAATCTCACCCTCATTCATTAGGGCCACCCCCACATCCACTGCCCTACCTTGCACCTCCTTTACAACCCCATCCATATATATATTAAACAGCCATGGAGACATCACACACCCCTGTTTCAGTCCCACATTGAGATCAAAGAACTCACTCAGCTCACCATCCACTCGCACCATAGCCCTAGCTCCCTCGTACATACTCTTCACAGCACTCAACAATTTCCTCTACTCCATATATTCTTAATACCTTCCACATACCTTGCCTATCTATTCTGTCATAAGCTTTCTCCAAGTCCATGAAGGCAGCATACACTTTCCTTCCCTTCTCTAAATACTTCTCCACAAAACATCTTAGAACAAATATCTGATCTACACACCCTTTTCACTTCCTAAATCCCCCTTGTTCTTCTCCAACTAGCTCCTCTGTCATATGCCTAACCCTATCAATGAGTATTCTACCATATATTTTACCAGTCACACTAAGAAGGCAAATACCCCTATGGTTACCACATACTTCTCTCTCCCCTTTTCCTTTGTACAGAGGAACAATTATACCTGATTTCCAGTCCTCTGGAACCCTTCCCTCTTCCCAAGCCAATCTACACAACTTCCATATCCACTCCACAACAATCTCACCCCCATACCTAAGCATTTCACCACACACTCCATCAATTCCTGGGGCCTTTCCCAGCTTATTCTTTTTCATCGCTTCCACTACTTCCGACCTACTGATCTCTTCCTCCCTCCTCTCATCTCTTCTTCTCCCAGCCATTCCCCAACCACTTATCACACTGCTCTCACTCTCTACATTCAACAAATCCTCAAAGTGCTCCTTCCATCTCCTCAATTTCTCTCTTTCTCCACCAACAATCTATTATTCATATCTTTCACTCCCCTACTATTTCCCCTTTCACACTGCCTTACTTTCTCTACCTCCTTCCAAAACAATTTCTTACTCTCCTCCATTTCACACTCAGATTCCTCCCAAACTCTTCATCCACTTTCTTCTTACTCTCCTTCACCAGTCTCTTAACCTCCCTTCTCCTGCTCACATATACCTCTCTCTTCTCTCTCTCATCTTCTCCCCTACCTCTACTCGCTAACCATTCACCATATGCCTTCTTCTTTTGTTCCACAGCTCGTTTCACCTCATCATTCCACCATGCTGTCCCTTGCACACCCTTGCATCTCCTCCTCACTCCACAAACCGCCTCACACGCTGCGCTTATCTCTTCCGTGAATATCTTACTTACGTCTTCCACCCCTTCCATCTGCTCTAGCTCATACCTTCCCAATCTTTCTTCCACTATGCTCTTATACTCTGTCATTTTCTCACTATCTTGCAATTTCTCCACTCTTCTCACAGGAGCTGCTTCCTCCTGTCTTCCCCTTCGTCTCCTCAACCACTTTCTTTGCAGCTCTACCTTGGCCATCACTAAGTGATGGTCCGAGACTCCATTCCCTCACCCTCTCCACACTCTTGCATCCAACACTTGTCTTCTCATTCGCTCATCCACACACATATATATATATATATATATTCTCACAGTATTATGGTCCTAATCCTCTAATATTCAGTATAGCCCTTCTGCATCTATCCAGCAGTCATTTCAATCCACATTGGAGTACTGCTTTCATGTATGGCACTACACATACATTACATATTACTTGAAGGAAAGAAAGACTTTTTTCTCAAATTAATTCCCTCTCACTGACTTCCTGCATCACTCACTGCTGTCATTAATACCCTGGGCACTTCGTTGAGTTCAGCCTATAGCCTCCCATGAACTGCTGGGAATTCAATAAATTCCTTCACTATGAGTCTCTCCTGAACCGAATAAAATCTGTTGCCACTGACAAAAATGGAATGAAAAAGATGCAATCGTAAAGGACGAGTTTAGAGTATCAGGAAGCACCAATCTGTCTAATACAAAATTAATGCGCAATTTTTCGGTGTGTTTAGGTCCACAACTGACTGAACGGTACTCGTGTTTAGAACAATCCGGCTCAGTAATCCTCCTCCCATATCAAGCTATCACTAAAAAGCAACTTATTGAAACATCCCGAACTTGCCAGATATTAACTTTACGCTTTAGTCTGAATTAATTATGGAGTAACAAACTTTGCAAGTAGTGATGCTAGGTTCTCTCTTTTTTTTTTTTTTTTTCAGAAAAAATAATAGATACATAAACAGTTAATTAAATGACTGAAACAAAATAGCCATCGTAAATGAAGAAACCTATAATGGCATCTAAATTTAACACACCTCTGCTAATTAGCCCCACTTACCTTTACTAACCCCACACACCTACAATGACTATTACTACACACCTACACTAACACCACACACCTACACTAACTAACCCCACACATGTACACTAACACCACACACCTACACTAACTAACACCACACACCTACACTAACTAACACCACACACCTACACCAAAACCACACACCTACACTAATACCACACACCTACACTAACACCACACACCTACACTAACACCACACACCTACACTAACACCACACACCTACACTAGCACCACACACCTACACTAACACCACACACATACTCTAACACCACACACCTACACTAACACCACACACTTACACTAACACCACACACATACTCTAACACCACACACATACTCTAACACCACACACATACTCTAACACCACACACCTACACTAACACCACACACTTACACAAACTAGCAACACACACCTACATTAATCCCACACACACAAACTAGCAACACACACCTTCACTTACTAACACCACACACCTACATTCACCCTACACACCTACACTAACCCCACACACCTACACAAACTAGCAACACACACCTACACTAACTAACACCACACACCTACACTAAGTAGCACCACACACCTACACTAACTAACACCACGCACCTACACTAAGTAACACCACACCTACACTAACTACCACCACACACCTACACTAACACCACACCTACACTAACACCACACACCTACACTAACACCACACACCTACACTAACACCACACACCTACACTAACACCACACACCTTCATTAACCCTACACACCTACACTAACCCCACACACCTATACAAACTAGCAACACACACCTACACTAACTAACACCACACACCTACACTAAGTAACACTACACACCTACACTAACACCACACACCTACACTAACACCACACACCTACACTAACACCACACACCTACACTAACTAACACCACACACCTACACTAACACCACACACCTACACAAACTAACACCACACACCTACACTGACTAACACAGCAAATCTAAACGTATTTAACCTGTCCTTGTCTAACCTCATATCTAATCAAACCTAACCCAGTACACCTAATCTGGCCTAACTTAACCTAATCCCAGACAACTGCACTAATTAACCACACCTACTGAAACATAAACTCACACACACATATCCTGTCTTCAACCTAATTATCTTAACCTAACACCACACACCTAATCTGCCTTAATCCTACCTAACCAAAGCCATCGTAAGCCACACATGTGCACTAATTAAGCCCCATACCTGTCTGCCCTCAGGTATGGCCCACAGGGAGTGTCTGGAGGACGGCCGCTGGTTCAGACACCCCAAGACCAACCTCACCTGGTCCAACTACACCACCTGTGTTGACCTCGATGACCTCTCGGTAGGTGACGGTGATGGGGTCGTGTTCTCCTGGGCTTACCAGGTTCCCATACCACCTTCTTCTTCTCCTCCTCCTCCTCCTCCTCTTTACAAATCTATTACTCTTACTTAATTCATGTACTTCAAGGAGGTCAGTGTGTATTTTAGTCTTACTCTCTGTAGACGAATTTATTTAGTCTAGGATATACTTTGAAAAAGGAAGTCTGGAATAAACTTAAATAACCCTGTATTGGAAATATCCCTCAAACTGAATAAACAGTCTGATAATGTAAAGAATAAAAAATGAGTGACGTACTAGTGTTGAAAGTATTAAAGTCTTTGTTCTTGTGGCCTTGGGAGATTCCTCTAGAACATCCTCCTCCTCCTCCTTCTTACAGATTTGTTTACTTTGTTTGTAACAGAGTCATCAACATGAATAAGCGCCTTACTTCACACTCCTCTTTGTTCAAATGGTGTGAAGCACGAGATAACCGACATACAATAATACATGTCACCTGCGGCTTGCCGCACTAAAGTCCCGAAGATGATTTCTCATATTACGATCCTTGGCGTGTGCAGGGGATTTACAGTTATGCGCTGATATCAGGTGTCACAGTTGCTCTGTTCGATTGTGTGATTCTCTCAACAGGAGGTTTTATTATGCACGTATCCTTCAGCACATAAAAGAAAGACGACTTCTCTCTCTCTCTGTATATATATATATATATATATATATATATATATATATATATATATATATATATATATATATATATATATATACTGTATATATATATTGTTACGGAACAGAGAAAGATAATGTACACTTTAAGTGAGAATACTAAAAAAATCACTACTGTCCCGTAAAGTTCCAGGTTCAAAACAAAAGAGTTAGGTAAAATTACAAGTTAAAGTTTAATGCACAAACTAACAACAAAACATTCAGGACTCATAAGGATAATGTAATGGCAAAAAACAGGTTAAATATATGGTTAACTGCAATAGCCTCTATTAACACGAAATTAGCAAGAGTAAATTTACCTAAGTCAGCCCTGATAAAATGAAAATACACTGGGTAATGCTCAGTTAATGCAAGATAAATTATTACAGATACAAAATAATATTAATGATGACTGACGTAAAGAACCTTTACATAAATTACAAAAACCTCATTAGGCCTACAAATTAACAACTTATGCTATACAGTACAAGAACAAAATGCAATAACACTTATATTACACACAGCTGCTAGATGGTTGGAGAATTCCTGAGCACTCATAATAATAACTGTACAGGGGAGGACAGAGATGTGAACAAAATGAAGAGTAGATCTAAGTGGCAATAATGCAGAGACTGAGCTCATTATATAGGGGCCAGCAGAGCTTGATACAACTTGTATGAAGGACGCGCAAATGAAGCCATGGGGACAAAGAGCTGACAATCCTATTCTGAACAACAGAAAGGACGACTTACTCTACTATAACGGTAGAAGGGGGTGACTGAGGCAGAACACGCTCGTGATCAAACATGCAGCATACTGTGTGTTAAAATTACACAAAGGATGATGAAATCATAGGCTATGTAACACCTCCCCACAAAGAAAAAGAAATTTACAAAGGAAATTTCTTATTACTCTAAAACAATCTGTCTAAAGTCTAGATAAGCAATCTGCAATAACATTTTCTTTCCCCTTGACATGTTGTATGTCTAATGAATACTCCTGAAGAAGTAGACTCCATCTTGTCAATCTCTGATTTTTATCTTTAAACTTACTAAGGAATTTCAGTGGGTTATGATCGATATAAATGACTATGGGGTCAAAACCAGAACACAAATAAAAATGAAAAATGCTGTAAACCCAAAATCAAGGCCAAAAGCTCTTTCTCAATAGTTGAGTAGTTCTTTTGAGGTGGAGTGAACTTCTTACTGTAATAAGATACAGGGTGTTCAATACCCTGATCATCCTCTTGCAGCAAAACAGCCCCAGCTCCTGTATCACTTGCATCAACAGCCATCTTAAAAGGCTTAGCAAAATATGGAGTAGCGAGCACTGGCTGACTTAATAGGATGGCTTTAAGTTTGTTGAAAGAGGATTCACAGTTATCGGTCCAGACAAATTTAACTCCCTTTTTCAGTAGGTCTGTAAGTGGTGATACAAGAATAGAAAAGTTAAGAACAAATCTCCTGTAATAACCTACCATTCCCAAAAATCTTTGTAGCTCTTTCCTACTTTTAGGTCTGGGAAGATCACTTATAACCTGAACCTTAGCTCCTGGCGGTGCAACATGTCCATCACCAATTACGTACCCAAGGTACTGAACTTTAGCTGGACCAAACTCACACATTGATAAATTAGCTACAAGATTAGCATGAACCAAACGCTCAAGAAATTTACTGACATGGCATAGGTGATCTTTCCAGTTGTCACTGAAGATTAATACATCATCAATATAAACAACACACCCTGCCAAACCCTCTGTTACAACATTCATGAGCTTCTGAAATGTGGCTGGTGCATTCTTCATACCATATGGCATTACGGAACATGCAAAAGTCTTTCCTAGTGTTACAAAACATGAGATCTCCCTAGCACGTTCAGTCATAGGTACTTGCCAGTATCCCTTTAACAAATCAAACTTACTTATGTACCTAGCCTTTCCGATCTTGTCTATGCAATCTTCCACGCGAGGGAGAGGGTAAGTGTCTGTTTTGGTTATCTGATTAACACGTCTGTAGTCGATGCAAAGCCGCTGTGAACCACCTGGCTTAAGGACTAGAGTGACAGGAGAACTCCACTCGCTCTGACAGGGCTCAATCATCTTATGGTCCAACAGGTAGCCAAGCTTCTTCTGGATGAGAGGAACTTTCACTGGGTTCACACGGTTAGGAGGCAGTTTAATTGGCTTTGCGTCTCCAACATCGACATCATGCATCAACACAGTGGTTCTTCCTGGAGTGGCACGGAACACTTGCAGGTACTCCTGCAGTAATGCCGAAAACTCCTGCCCCTCCTCGGGAGGCAGGTGAGAAAGCTTAGTCTGGAGATCATTCAAGATATCAGGATTCTTCCCCAAACTATCACTCAGGCTCATATTGCATGGGAGAGCTTCACTTGCAGACTCGGGTGGAACAGCTACAGTGCAGACTAGATTATTTTCGTCCCGCCTGTGATATAACTTTAGCATGTTGATGTGACATAGTTGCTTGTTCTTTCTACGATCTGGTGTGGCGATGACATAGTTGACATCACTGAGTTTCTTCTCCACGAAATAAGGACCACTAAACTTGGCTTGAAGAGGTTGCCCATGCACTGGTAGCAGAATCAAAACCTGATCTCCTGGCTGAAAGTGGCGTAACCTGGACTTCTTATCATACCAAGTCTTCATCTTCTCCTGAGCAGCTCCTAAATTCTCTCTCGCCAGCTGTAAAGCAGTGGACAGCCGTTCTTTGAACTTCATCACATACTCCAGCAGGTTGACGTCATCTTCCTCTGACAGCCAGCATTCCTTGAGTAGCTTAAGGGGTCCTCTTACTTCATGGCCAAACAATAGTTCAAAAGGTGAGAGGCCCAGTGATTCATTTGGAGATTCTCTTGCGGCAAATACAACAAATGGAAGACCTTTATCCCAGTCTTTCTGATGTTCCAAACAGTATTTCTTGAGCATCGATTTGAGTGTTTGATGATATCTCTCCAACGCTCCTTGGGTCTGGGGACGGTAAGCTGAAGACGTGATCTGGGTGATGCCCAACTCTTTCAGAGACTGCTTGAAAACATTTGACATAAAATTACTTCCCCGGTCGGACTGTACCTCCTTGGGCAGACCAAACTTTGTGAAGAACCCTAGCATTTCCTTAACCACGTTCTTTGCTGAGATATTTCTAAGTGGAATGGCTTCAGGATAACGAGTAGCCATATCAATCAGGGTCAACACATAAGAAAATCCTGAAGAAGTCTTAGGAAGAGGGCCCACAATATCCACCAACACACGGGTGAAAGGCGCCTCAAAAGGAGGAATGGGAACTAGAGGTGCAACCTTTTCGGTCTGATTACACTTCCCCACAACTTGACAGGTGTGACAAGACTTACAATACCAGGAAACATCCCTGAAGATACCTGGCCACTAGAAGTGTTTCAAAATGCGTGCCACAGTCTTCCTTACTCCAAGGTGTCCTGCCAAACTGGAATCATGAGCCACTCTAATGATATCCTGCCTACAAACACGAGGGATGACAACTTGATGTACAACCTCCCATTCACAGTCGGCTGATGCTGCTGGGGGTCTCTACTTCCTCATAAGTACTCCTGACTTTATATAATAACAAGTAGAAGCACCAGCTGACTCTTCCTCACTGCAAGCAGAGTTAGCTAGACCTTTCAACTCAGGGTCAGCAACCTGCAACTCAACCAACTCTTGACGAGACAAATTATCAACACTACGGGGTACTGCCTCATCTGGTGAGTGGTCCAAATTAGCAAGAAAAGTGTCAGTTAGGATAACATCATCATCATTATCCTCTAAATCACCAGTAACTTTAGACTTAGCCCTAGTGACAGCACATGCAGGGAACACATCAGGGACATCACAGTCCTGGGTCGCAGCCACTGGCTCACTAGACAACTGAGGAGCTGGACACACTTGACTTCCACCAATATCATTTCCCAGTAAGAAAGTTACACCTGACATTGGGAGTGTCTCAACCAACCCAACCATAACGGAACCATTAACAAAACCAGACTCTAAATTCACTCTGCACAGAGGGACAGAGAAGTAATTATTCCCAACACCTTGTAAGATTACAGTTTCATCAGAGGAATTAACATTAGAGCCTAGAACACTGGTCAGCATAAGGGATTGGCAAGCACCTGTATCACGATATATTTTAACTGATTTCCTGTCATTACTGTCCAGAGGACTAACAAAACCATCAGACAGGAAATTAGCACATGAACTCTTGAGAGTGTCACCCACGTTACTGCTCAAAAGAGGAGCTCCATCATGAGAATTTAAGTTACCCCTCAAAGCAGGTTCAGTTAACTCAGTTAAAGAATTCTGGGAACTCTCAAGAGTGGACACTAGACCAATTGACTGAATATTTAAAGACTCCTTTTTGTTCACATCATGCTGTCTTCTGAAACATTTCTCTGTAGTATGACCAAGCTTAGTACAATAAGTACATTTACTTTTCTGAAATCTAGAGGTGGAGCTGGTATTTACTTCCTGAGAAACATCATCTTTATTCTCTTTCCTGTTACCTGTACTCTTAGTAGAGGCAACGTACTTACTCTCAGCTTTCCCTTTTTCTTTAGAATATCTCTTGTGAGTGAGAACATATTCATCAGCTAAAACTGCAGCATCGGACAAATTATCTATTCTTTTCTCATCAAGATATAGGCTTACATCTTTATAAATACACCTCTTGAAGTCCTCCAGCAAAATCATCTGCTTAAATTTACCAAAATCAGAATCCACATTCTTAGAATTTAACCACTGGTCTAACAGATCTTCTTTGATTTTTGCATAATCAACATGGGATTGCTTATCTTGCTTGTAAGTTGTCCTAAATTTTACTCTATAGGCTTCAGGAACAAGCTCATAGGCCTTAAGAATCAAGCTCTTAACTACATCATAATTATCAGATTGATCCTGAGGCAAAGATGCATAAGTTACTTGAGCTTTACCAGTGAGAACAGTTTGAAGGAGTACTGGCCAATACTTTTTGAGCCAATTAAAACATGTAGCTACCCTCTCAAACAACTGAAAATACTTTGTCAAATCAGATTCATTAAAAGGAGGGACAAGTTTAACATTTTTAACCACATCAAAATCATCAAAGCTAGATGATCCAGTTCCACCTTGTTTCATGCGATACTCATGGTCTGCCTGAATTCTGGCAAGTTGAACTTGTGCTTCAGCCTCCTTAGCACGAGTCTCCGCCTCCTTAGCCTGAGCCTCCTGCAGGGCTAGCTGTAACTTAGCTAATTCAATCTGTGTTTGCTCATTTGGAGGAGTTACATTAAACAAGCTTTCATTAATCATGTCAACAATTTGATCTTTAGAATGATGAGAGCGAACAGCAATTCCCAATTGTTGAGCAACAAGCTTAAGTTCATTCTTTGTTCTGTTTTCTACATCCAACACTGTTTGCACATTTGACAAAAAATCTTTGGCTTCATCAAGTGTAGTAATAGTAGACATCATGAATAAGTAACAGTCACAAAATATCAAGCAATATCCTTATGTTAATATCCTGAATATCCTGATATGAGGTCGCCAAATTTATGTTACGGAACAGAGAAAGATAATGTACACTTTAAGTGAGAATACTAAAAAATCACTACTGTCCCGTAAAGTTCCAGGTTCAAACAAAAAAAGTTAGGTAAAATTACAAGTTAAAGTTTAATGCACAAACTAACAACAAAACATTCAGGACTCATAAGGATAATGTAATGGCAAAAAACAGGTTAAATATATGGTTAACTGCAATAGCCTCTATTAACACGAAATTAGCAAGAGTAAATTTACCTAAGTCAGCCCTGATAAAATGAAAATACACTGGGTAATGCTCAGTTAATGCAAGATAAATTATTACAGATACAAAATAATATTAATGATGACTGACGTAAAGAACCTTTACATAAATTACAAAAACCTCATTAGGCCTACAAATTAACAACTTATGCTATACAGTACAAGAACAAAATGCAATAACACTTATACTCAAATTACACACAGCTGCTAGATGGTTGGAGACTTCCTGAGCACTCACAATAATAACTGTACAGGGGAGGACAGAGATGTGAACAAAATGAGGAGTAGATCTAAGTGGCAATAATGCAGAGACTGAGCTCATTATATAGGGGCCAGCAGAGCTTGATACAACTTGTATGAAGGACGCGCAAATGAAGCCATGGGGACAAAGAGCTGACAATCCTATTCTGAACAACAGAAAGGACGACTTACTCTACTATAACGGTAGAAGGGGGTGACTGAGGCAGAACACGCTCGTGATCAAACATGCAGCATACTGTGCGTTAAAATTACACAAAGGATGATGAAATCATAGGCTATAACAATATATACATATATATATATATATATATATATATATATATATATATATATATATATATATATATATACAGTATACTGTATATGAACACAAGGGGTGCTGTGGTTGAACCAGTGTCGCCTACTATAAAAGTATGCTTTCACCCAGTCGGCTTGCGCGGGCCGATTACACTTGGTTCACAGACTACACATACATCCAAAGCCACTCCAACACTACAATTACACTTACAAACACTTCTCACCCTACATACAATCTCTACCAGACAGCCTAAGCCACTTGGTAGAGATACATTGGCTGTATCGTCCCGACGTCGGTCGGGATAGGCCGGTCCTGCAGTGGATACTCAAACGGCTGATGATGATGATATTATATATATATATATATATATATATATATAATAATAATTTGGTTTTACGCCAGGTATCCCCGAAGGGCTAAGGCGTTGCCCCTGGGTAGAGGACTTTGGACTGGAGCGTGTAGCATTTTATGACCCGATGCCCCTCCTGATGTCTACCAATGACCCTTGGGTGGATTCGATCCTCCGACCATTGGGTCAGAGCGGAGCGCTCTAACCATCTGAGCCACGGCTGATATATATATATATATATATATATATATAAAATGTGTGTGTGTGTGTGTGTGTGTGTGTGTGTGTGTGTAGGAATGGGTGGGAGGAAGAGGCTACCTTCATTATTCCTCTAACGCTTCGGACTACACAGAGTTCACCCTCAGAGTGACTGTACACAAGTAAGGAAATCAGAGGTATTTATACACAGGACGTCCCTAGGACCTTTGTCGTGTCTAATGCTGACTGGCTGTCCTCCTCTGTTGTGTTGACCTAACCTGATAATCCTACCGTGACCTAACCCGGCTCCTTCCTATACCTAATAACTCACTCTTCCCCTCCCACTTGGTAAAGACAAAGCTACACCTACCGCAGTGGCCGACCAACGCATAAAGCCATCTCTGTAATTAGTGACTTCCTCTGTACAAATACATGTGCGGCCTTTAAAGCTTTTCTGAACACCTTCATTAAACTCGTAAATTCCTGCTATTTAGGTAGATGTTGACAGTTGGCACTGGTCTATATACAGGACTAAGAAAGTTAAGGTGATATGACCAGGCACATCTGCCTTATATTCCGTTAGTCACTTCGCAAGACCCCTCCCGGTCTCACCTATACTATATATACTTTTGGGCAACCATTACAGTGTATACTATAAATAACACTGTTCTCATTAATGTTATTATCACGTTTCCTTTCTATCGGTTGGCTGAACTTTACCCCTGATGAAAGAGCTATTCTTAATCCTGATTTATTTACTTAGTCACCTTTTACGAAAACCTTGTCCGAGTTTGGGGCAAATATGTATCTTTCATTCGCAATATTCACGTTCATATTATAACTTCCGTTTCTTCTCATTATCCTTTCTGCTTTATTTTTGAGTCTTATAACCAACCTTCAGGGTAACATGACTTTTTAATTGCTTCTTTGATGTAGTTACATTACTCTTCTAAGAAAAAAATTGTCACTAAGCCAGATTTCGTTCTGTTACTGTGATTGGAGAGATAATGAACGAAATCGTCTTTTTTGGCTGGCTTTCTATAAAGCGAGAATTTTACATTCCAATCTTTTCTCCATATCTATCTATCTATCTCTTGCCAGACGCCTCAATCCCGTTTGGGGTGGCCATAAACAAATCGCCTCCAAGTTGCCCTATAGGACTACATAATAGATAGATAGATAAATAGATAGATAGAGAGACAGATAGAAGCAGGAAGTCAAATGATGAGAAGGTGTTGTGTTTGCGAGAAGCGAGCAGCGCTAAACGCTTACACGGGGGAAAGCTGACGACAGCGGCCAGTAAGGAGATGATTCATAGCTGTCAGCAGTCCTCTCGTGAGAAGGTTCTGTTGCCATGAGGAAGGTGCGGGACACACACACCCTACTACACGAGATTTTAGGAAAGAGAGTTTAGAAGGAGACAAGCGACCCTATAGAGAGGTCGAGACGGAGATTAGCTTGAGAACAGAGAGAGAGAGAGAGATAGCGAGACAGGGAGGTAGCTACCCAGGACTTATACTATTATACCTGTTTAATATTTCCAAGACAAATAAAGATAGTCCCATACTATTCTTTACCTCTCCCGTCACTACATGACATCTGGTGGGGAAACTACTACAAGATATAAAAGCCGCTCGACCACAAGTCTAAAATATACTTCTCTACAATTAACTACAAAGTCTTTACGACATTTGGTGGCAGCGGTGGGATACGAACCTCGTCTACGAATCAACATTAAATTCCTACAAAATATCAAGATTGACAACAACCAACAATATCAGCTCCTGCCCCCTCCGTCTCCCAGATCATTACGCTGATGCAGAGGTCAAGAGATCACTCGACGCCTTGCAAGTAGCTTAACGACAAACCAGCAAATCTGCGGACATCGTCTCCGAATTAAAAGCAAATTTCTACAAAAGCAACCGAGACTACAAGGTTAGCTTCAGTTCTACAAAGTCTACAGCCATCTACAATCAACTACAGCCATCTACAATCAACTACACGCACAACGAATAAATCACTAGAGAAAAGGACAGAGAAAACTTCCACATAGAATAAAGGGAACAAACAAACGAAGAGTGAGACACGATTTACAACTCATCTTACTCACTCGTCTTCACTCAAGTTACTCATCGCTACTCATTCACTCACCACAGCTACCAGTGTGGGAAGCCGACGTCACCATGTGCTGAGATGACATCACAACGCGAGTCTGCCATGCCAAGCAACGTGTGACGGACACCAGGCACTTCTCACCCACTACTCATTACTCATTATTCACATAGCTCCTACTCATATTCACTTATTTTCACAGTTAAGTTGGAAATTCGACGTTCTATGTTGAGGTTTGCCTGGGACAGCCGTTAACCACTACAAATACCAGGCCATGGAGTTTCCTGAGTAATATCGTCCATCAACACACCACTAGAATTATCAAGAGATCTTCAATCAAACCTGTATTTTCTTCCGAGATCGACTTTTGTATCGACACACCTCTACGATCTGTATCAAGTGGGTAAAATTATACTTGCTCATTTCTTCTCAGTGCTAAAATTAGCTATATTCAACTTATTTAATCATCTAGTTTGCTAGGACATAAATAAACAAGAGGCGTATTTCATAACATCATATCTTAATGACAGGAATATTTTCGCAACCACCCACGTTAATACCAGATGACACACAAATTGCCACAACATCAGACTCACAATTAAGAGACAGCCCACCCATTGTACAACCCACACCACACGTTATAGATAAGGAAACAAATACGGGAGTTTCGGATGATGAGTGGGAAACCCCTTCAGATGTTGAGAGTATCGACTTCGCAGCTGCCTTAAATACGTATGCCAATATACTTAACAGGGTTCACCGGTCCGGTCATACATATTCTACCATTCCCTCACATAACGATAAACTCGTACAAGTTGAATTAACAGGGCAATCATTAAAGATGAATCAAGAAACAAATACTGCTGATCTAAAAACCACACCTCACGTGTTTGTGTATCACGAGGATAAGACTGCCCCAAAATTCTCTGGCACAGACAAGGATCGCATTGATGTCATTTCATTAATCAGTCAGTGCGAACAAATGTTCATCAAGCGCCATATACTAGATGAACAAGAGAAAATTGCTATTTTTTCATCTTGCATAAGCCAGGAAAGATGTCCAGCAAGCAATTTATTGCGCTCCGATAAGCTACATCGTGCTAGGACATATGATGAATTTAAAACTGAATTTCTGAAGAAATTTTCTGGAGGTATGAACTTCTTGCCAGGTATAATTCCAGAATTACATAAAATTGTAGATCTTGTAAGGGAGCACACTACAAACCATGTGCTCAGTGAAATAACTGCTGATGTCTCCACAATCAAGAGAATCCTATTAGCTACTCTGGAGAATTCTAAGTGGATAACAGATGATGGAAAGATGTCCCCAGACCTCATCGTGGACATCATTGGTTATGTAGCTGCCTTGTGTAAATTACCTGATAGAACCCTTAAGATCGCCAAAACAATCGCGTACATCCCTGGAATGTGCTTACTAGACTTAATGAACGAGGTAGAGATGCAGTGCAGTAAAGCAGGTGTGGTCGACACACATGCACATTCTGGTAGAATCAGGGTACCTGAGACAGTATCAGCTGTGAAAACATCAACACCGACCCCAAACAGAGAACAAAATCGATCGCGACCTGAAATGAGGCAGCCCAAACAAGCAAAGACGCCTAGACCTCGTTCCCACACGCCTTCCTACAGGCAGTTTCATAAGTTTTCGCGCAGCCCGAGTAGGTCTCGCGCTATAAACAACACTTTTTATGGGAAATCACCTCGTAGGTCACAGTCAAGGGATAGGTCCATTCTGTGTCATTACTGTGCAAAACCAGGACACACAAGGTATGAATGCTTTATCAAGGCAAAAGAGGATAATCAAAAGACACAAGGGTTTGGTCCTTACTGTAGGCATCATAGATACCAAGGGCACTGGACTAGTGATTGCAAAACAGTAGAAAAAATTGTGTCTATGTTCAAATCGGGGGAAGACCAAGTCATGACAAAAAACGAACAAACATAAAAAAGAACAAGGTTAAACTTCACATAGGAGGCATGTTGGGAAATGAGTGTATCTTGATACCAGCTGTATGTGAGGATCAAAACGTTTCCTTATTTTTAGATACAGGCTCTCCAGTGAACTTAATAACACATGAAGAACTCAATAGAATTCTTAAAAATAAAAAGAAAGTAACTTTTCTGGATGAAGCTGATTTAGAATTAAACACAGTAGATGGTCAAGAGATTACAGTAAAAGGTATGATAAGATTAAATCTCAGTTTCACAGAAACTACAAGACCATTCTCTGCATTGTTCTATATCGTTGAAAACTTAGCAATTAAAGCTCATATGTTACTGGGCTTAAGATCCATGAGAACTGAAAACATAACTATACTCCCACAAATGAATGGAATAGACTTTGATAATGAATTTATAGAGGAAATACTTTCAGAGCCCTCACCGATTGGTAGAAGAGAGCCAAAAAGAATTAGTAATATTAAAGGCTTTAACAAACATACACAAACAGATGAGTGTATAGATCCACTTACACCAGCAACCCCATCCTCCAGAATTAGTGACTCAGATAACAGTACTGATTTATCAATTTTTCCAGCCCATCTCACTAATGATTTGGTTATACCACCTAATTCATACATGAAGGTTACCATAAAGAGCAAATTACGGAATAGTACTGTTCTTGTCTTAGAAGAATTATGTAAAGTAAAAGGATTGTCAGTAGAAAACGCATTATGTCATACGAACGACGAAGGGCTAACTCAGATATTCATTATTAATCACATGAATGGGGAAGTTCAGTTGAAGAAAGGGAACTTGCATAGTTAATATTGAAAAATGTTTAGCCCCTGTGAAGGAAATAAATATTGGTGGAGTAACAAGTGAGATAAAATCTACGGATAGAGAAAGAATAAAAGAGAATTTAATTCACTCAGGTGAATTTGACGAAGAAAATGATTTGTTAACCCTGCTGGAAACACACAGGGACACCGTAGCCTTGCCCGGAGAACGATTAGGGTGTACTAACTTGATTAATCACATGATTAATGTGCACCCAGAAACACCACCAATTTTCGTACCAGCTTATCGCATACCACACTCCCAACGTACACTTGCAAATCAGTATGTCGATGAAATGTTAAAGCTTGGAATTATTGAGCCTTCAGTTTCTCCGTGGAACGCTCCCCTTTTCTTTGTGCCCAAGAGAAATGGAGAAATGCGTGCGGTAGTAGATTACCGTAAACTAAATAATCACACCATCCCAGACAGATTTCCCATGCCATTGCTAAGTGATGTTCTACAGAATATTGGTCCTGAGAATAATATATTCTCGACCATCGATCTCCTAAACGGATACTATCAGATTCCGGTATCTCAGGAGTCACGTAAATACACTGCCTTTTCAACAAACAGAGGCCATTATCAATATACAAGAATGCCAATGGGACTGAGGACAGCCCCCGGTACGTTCCAGCGTCTTATGAATTACGTATTGTCCGGAATTTTAGGACAAGGAATATTTGTTTATCTTGACGATATTATTATCGCAACGAAGAATATTAAGGATCATCTCAGGAAATTAGACTTACTCTTACAAAAGCTTAGTGATGCTGGATTAAAAATTAAACTTTCTAAATGCAAATTTTGCTTTAAGGAAATAAATTTCTTAGGCCACAAATTAAGCTCTGATGGTATTCACACCACTGATGACAAAATACAGGCAGTGAGAGATTTTCCTGAACCCACTACGACTGACGAAGTTAGACAATTTTTAGGTCTGGCTGGGTACTATAGGTCCTTCGTACCACAGTTCTCTCATATAGCCTTCCCTCTATTCCAACTACTCAAAAAAGATGCTGTATTCCAATGGGAAGAAGAACAAAAAAGGGCATTTAACAATCTAAAAATTAAACTAACGAATGCACCTTGTTTAGCATATCCAGATTACACGAAATCATTTCTTATTTGTACAGACGCATCAGTTAAAGGATTAGGGGCTGTACTGATGCAGGAAGATAAAAGAGGAAAGAATCAACCAATTGCATTTGCCAGCAGACAAACAAGAGGTGCAGAAAAAAATTATAGCACTACAGACTTAGAGGCACTTGCAGTGATTTTTGCATTACAAAAGTTTCGAGATTTGGTATATGGTTACGAAATCCACTTATTCACCGACCATAAACCACTGGTGGGTATGTTTAAAGAAAAACTCCTTTCTGGGAGGAGAGCAAGATGGAAATGTACAGTTGAAAACTACAATGTACAAATACATTATATACAAGGTAAAATGAATATAGTAGCGGACGCATTATCTAGGAACCCGAACACAATTCAGGTTGCGGCGTTAGATCTCAAAGGAAATATCCCAAACCACGAGGATATCGCAAAGGCACAAAGACTTGACCCAGTATGGTCAAAAGTAATATACAAGTTAGAAAGTGGAGATGACATACAATTACCCAAACTGCATGTCCCACTTGAACAATTCACAATGGTCAATAATACATTATACAAAATTAACTCTAAACAACCAAAACGCCAAAGAAATACTAACCAGTTGGTAGTACCTAATGACATGATACCCCAAGTATTACGAATGATACACGACAGCCCACATGCAGGACACCCTGGAAAGGATAAGACATTCAACCAAGCCCAGCTATTATATTACTGGCCTTCATTACGAAGAGATATACACAATCATATAGACAGATGCGAATCATGTGCGAAACACAAAGGATACCCAATCACACCTGCACCGATGGGTAATTACCCAGTACCACATCAGCCATGGGACGTTGTCGCTGTTGATTTACTCAAGATGCCATTATCATACAATAATAACCTATACTTATTCGTAGCAACGGATCATTTTTCCCGTTATGTCATTTTAGCTCCAATTAAAGATAAGACAGCAGAGACAGTAGCAAAGGCAATAACAGATAATGTAATATGTCGCTTTACTACCCCAAAGGTATTAATAAGTGATAATGGAGGAGAATTTAATTCTGAGATCTTACAAGAAATATGTAAACAATACAACATTAAAAAGGTTAACGTTTTGGCCTATCACCCAGCATCGAATGGGTTGGTAGAGAGACAAAATAAAAAGGTATTAGATGTGCTACGACACATTCTCAGTGAAAATTATGCAAGCTGGGATGATTGGATTCCCAGAGTAGAGGCCTCCATTAATGGGTCTATAAATAAATCCATTGGTGACACACCACATTTCATTATATATGGCACGGATAAAAAATTACCATATGAGCTCCTAGAAGGTGACAGCATGCCTATATACAATTACGATGATTACTCTAAACTCCGTTTACGTGAATTCCAGGACATACACAAAAGAGTGCAAAAACAATTAACGATGTCCAAGGAAGAAATGACGGAGGCATTTAACAAAAAAGGCAAAAGATTCACCTATCAGCTTAGGAGACATTGTTTACGGAGTCATTCATACGAGAGACAATAAATTATCCCCTAAATTTGAGGGCCCATACAGAGTAATTAACATAAAGGCAAACAAAGTTTTAATTAAGTCACTTTCAAGTGGCGAGGAAAAACAAGTTCATATTGACCATTTAAAACGAGTTTCAAGGGAATTATCACATAATTATTCAGCCTCGGATACAACCGAACAGGTGAACGTACCTCAAGAAACCAAGCAAGAACACAACAATGATTACAAAAAGAAATTAAGGTCATATACCAAACAATCGAACATAGGTGCAACTATTCCAATGAAATCTACAGTACATCATTTACGGGAATTAAATATCGATTTAAACTCCTTCTATAAATGAAATAACAGCCAACCGTAACGCACATCATCACTATCATCAACCACAGCTTTATAGGAAATTAATAGATTTTTTTTTTTTCGGTAGGTTACGATGAAGGGACTTATGCTATGGATTCTCCTATACATAGTAAGGGTATATGCGCACCTAGACCCCAAGCATATAGTACGACAAGGATGCCTCATAGCTCCAACGGCCACGACTACAATCGTCAAGGATGTCATGAGTACTGAAATAAGTCTAGATTACTTGTATGACTTACCTACTTATATAGAAAGACTTGCGACGCCGATGCGAACTCTGGACTTCAAGATAGGGAATTATGTTTCACAATCACATATCACCAAGGAGGTGGATGAAATGGTGAAGTTAGCGAAATGGAAACTAGAACAGGCGAAGTCAACTATGCTCGTCATGATCCAAGATCTCCCATCTTATGGAACAGAGGTGCTGAGCGACAGGAACAACATCACACGTACTCGCCAAAAGCGCGGTTTGTTCGATCTGGGCGGCGCAATTCTTGGGAACATCTTTGGATTGGCTACAGAGGATGACCTTAAAGAAATAAACAAAAAATTTAATAAGATAGCTCAGGTACTAACATACCAAGATAAATTCATCACAGGACAGAACTCAGCAATGAAAACAATTGTGAAAAATCTGAAACAAGCAGAAAACGTAGCTCTCGAGAGTATAGATAAAATAAATAACTTGGAGGGTAACGTTACCCTTTTCCAGCACTTCTCCATCATCACAGAACATATTGACACGATTCTACTACAATTAGAGAACACTAGAGATCATTTCAGGGCACTTATGCAAGGAATTTCGAATGCTGGTGATGGCAAGATCACAAATGACTTACTCCCAGTTCATGAGCTACGTCAGATAGTTAGTCAAGGCATACATAAACATAAATTGAAGCCATTGTTCCGCAGTAGGGAATTTATGCAATATTACCCGTATTTGGAAGCAACACTAACACCAACATCAGTGATAGTTCATGTACCATTCATCACGGAAGACCTGTTCACAGTATACCAAATACACCCCTTCCCCTATAGAAACAACAACACTTTAGTCATCATCAACATCAACACAGACACCGAACTCATCATGGTCTCCAAGAGACGAGACACTGTCACTTTCGCAAGTGAGTCAACGATTGAGCGAAAGTGCCGCACATCCTTACATGCTGTTCATCTTTGTCCTGCGTACATTTTCACGTTTCAGCCTACTGATACGGTCCCTTGTGAAATGGCTATCATCAGCAATAACAATATTCATCATCATTGCAACTTCACTTTTGCTCCAGATAAACTTGTACACCATCAACGCATTGGACACTCGCAGTTTTTTTATTTCCCTCATAACACATCAGTTTACATAGTCTGTCCAGATATACCACCATCTCATACATCAGCCTCAGGATTATACATAGCACCAGACTACTGTGCGGTATTTACACCGTCCATGTCTACTTTTTCCACCATCAATCACTACGCCATCCTCAACCATACACACAAACATTTCCACCCACTGCCTGATATGGACTTAAACATGAGCACAAGTATTAAGCTGACTTCACCTAAGTTTGAAACTATGCAGCTGATCAATGAAACAATGAAGCCCTGGGAAGATTTGAGTTTGAGTATGTTCAACCCATATTATGTGTATAGCCAAGCACCTTCTGTCTTCATAATTATCTGCATTGTGGTTGCAGTATTGCTGTTGGCCATGCACAGAATGCATGCAAGAATTGCTAATTTGGAGTCATTGTTTAGTGGGGGGAGAGTTAACATCACAGTTAACCACCCTGAATGAAGTATATATATTTTGTATATAGTATTAATTATATATAAAAAAAAGAAAAAAAAAAATACTAATAATAATAATAACACAAAGAAGAATGACCCATATATGGCAGACCAGTACCATTATCTTTAAATGAAATATTAGTAACTCTTACAATATTCTTAATTTTAAACTATTTTTATTCTTGCATGTATGCATTTCACTATAATAACCCAAGTACATACTGTATTACAGTTAAATAATTTACTTTAATGCATTTATTCCAATATGTATTCAACTTATTTAAAATGTAATATTACTGAATAATCACTATTTACTATGCATAATATATGTATACAATATTCATACAATTATGTTACTTTACAATATTATGTATTTCACTTAATTAGCTTATAAGTTCATTATAATGTGTATGTAGTATGTATTAATATATTATAACTATTAAATGTCGATGGTACGTCATTTTCGCGCGGCCGAGCAAATATAGGACTACATAATAGATAGATAGATAAATAGATAGATAGAGAGACAGATAGAAGCAGGAAGTCAAATGATGAGAAGGTGTTGTGTTTGCGAGAAGCGAGCAGCGCTAAACGCTTACACGGGGGAAAGCTGACGACAGCGGCCAGTAAGGAGATGATTCATAGCTGTCAGCAGTCCTCTCGTGAGAAGGTTCTGTTGCCATGAGGAAGGTGCGGGACACACACACCCTACTACACGAGATTTTAGGAAAGAGAGTTTAGAAGGAGACAAGCGACCCTATAGAGAGGTCGAGACGGAGATTAGCTTGAGAACAGAGAGAGAGAGAGAGATAGCGAGACAGGGAGGTAGCTACCCAGGACTTATACTATTATACCTGTTTAATATTTCCAAGACAAATAAAGATAGTCCCATACTATTCTTTACCTCTCCCGTCACTACATGACATCTGGTGGGGAAACTACTACAAGATATAAAAGCCGCTCGACCACAAGTCTAAAATATACTTCTCTACAATTAACTACAAAGTCTTTACGACAGCCCTGTCCCCCGCCATTTCACTGCCCTGCTCCCAACTCACACCCCCCTCTCTCATATACCTTTCCACCCCATCCCTCCATCTCATCCTCGGCCTCCCCCTCCCTCTTCCCCCCTCCACCTCACTCACATACACTCTCTTCGTCAGTCTTTCACCCTCCATTCTCTCCACATGGCCAAACCACCTCTGTGTGTTCTTCATAAGGCTTGCTATCACATCCACATCCACACCACAAAGCTTCTTTATATCCTCATTCGTCAGCCTGTCTCTCCATGTGACTCCACAGGCTCCTCTTCAATAACTCATTTCCACTGCTCTCACTCTTGACTTGTGTCCTTCCAGCAATGTCCAAGCTTCACTTCCATACGTTAGAGTTGGTATCACAATACTGTCATGTAGTAACTTTTTCACTTACATGCTCACTTCCCTGTTTCTTATCACTGTTTTCAAAGAACCAGCAACCTTTCTTCCCTGCTGTACCCTTTCAAGCACTTCACCCTCCAAACCTCCATCCTTACTCATCACACTACCCAAGTACTTAAACGTACTCACATTTTCCAATTCCTCACCATCCAACCTTGCTGTACATTCACTGACTTCACCCCTCTCAAAGACCATCACTTTACACTTCCCTACATTCACCTTTAGATTCCGTTTCTTACACACTCTCTCAAACTCATCCACCAAGCCTTGCAGCTCCCCTTCGTCTTCACTCAACAACACAGTATCATCTGCAAACAACAGTACAGGGAGTTTCCAAACACTATCCTCTCTCACCAGGGCCACTCCAACATCCACTACCCTACCTTGTACCTCTTTTATTACCCCATCCATGTACAGATTGAACAACCATTTCTCCATATCATGGTATCTAAATATGGTACGTTATTTTCTTTTTGTACTGTGAACTGGATATTACTGTCTGAACAGTTCATCATTCTTAATTAAGTCCCTATATCTGTTCCACTTGGCATTGAGCTAGCACATAATAAACATACCTGAACCATGTAGATTCGCTACCCATAATTCGTTTGTAATTGTCATTCCTCAGTGTCTCCGTGTTGAGGCAGGCCATGACAACACTGACGGAGGAGTCCATGGCTAGGCCTTTGTGATGTACATAGTCTTCTCCGTCAAAAACAAACACTCATAATCCCACACACAGTGAGACAAGTTTCATGAAGTCTTCCCTCGGTACTGGCTGAGGTTTATCTTCTGTGTAATCCTCCAAACGCTCGCTCTCTCTCTCTCTCTCTCCACTGCTCACAGGGCACCTTCTACTTGCACATTGATGAATAAGGACTTTATGTAAAAAACTTACTATTACATTGTTTTGTAAATCCTTGGTTTTAAGCCGGTCTGTGTGGTCGCTGGGATTTTTCAGGTTAGCATTGCTGATGGTGTCTAGTGCACTGGACAAGGGTTTTGAAAGTTATTTTGCTCGTTTTTGGAGTACGCTTCCTATCCCAGACGTATTTAGTCTCATGAGTATGCCTTTTTTATGCATTTTGGGATGTCTCCTCATCCTTGGTGACCATTCAAACTAACTATCTGTCTGTTTGTCTGTCTATCTATATATTGATCTATCTATCTATTTCAATAAAAGAAAAGGAGAAAGAAAAATGTCAGTGGGCTGAGAGCGGGCAAGCTGGGGAGGGAGCGAGGGGACGGCTGTTGGTTGGCTGGCTAGCTGTGACATACATAGGACAATAGACGGGGGATTCACACCTGTTTGGCTTGAACAATTTTTCTTTGTTTTCTTTTCTCTTTTTTGTCACCGTGACTATGAAGTTGACCTGAGTGTGTCATTCACTATGATAAGGCCACACTATTGACTAGGGAGGATTCATTTGACACCTCATTGGCCAAAACCGGTCCACAGTTGCCACCTGTACAGCGTGCACGAACTGACAGATGGAAAACCTTTTTTTTTTTTTTCTGTGAGATCCGCACCAAAGGCCTGGACGTCGTCTTCGGAAACAGATACAGCATGTGGGTCTGCAACGTTTTTAATCTCAACACGTAGTAATTTCATACTTCTTCCTCTTTTCCCCACATTGTACAGCTTACAAGGGCTTAGGGATCTCAGAACATTGCACAAGAGTGCTTGAATTACGGTTAGATATAGGAGGGTTAGAAAATGATTAAATAATTTTTGAGTTTCCAAATAATAATGACTGTTTGGTAAATACTGTGTGTGGGTATGCTGTGGAGGGTCATTAATTCTGTAAATTGTTATTAGGTCTTCATAAAACAGTGATGATTTTGTGGATTCACGGTGGTATTAAAGACCAGTTAGCCACCCTGTGGCAGAGATAAAAGTTGCGAGAGCTGAAGCTATCCTGCTAAGATTGCAGGTTGGGAAGTCTCCCCCAACTAGAATATGACAGATATCAAATTAACTTACTTGTCTATTAATGATTTCCCGAAGTGATACTCGAACCCCATGGCAGCGGGAACAATCAAGTAAAAAGTGTTGGACTGCCTCGGAGATGCAGCAATAATGACAGTTGCCATCTGGATACTCGCACATGCAGACCGAGGCGAGATATATGGGGTGCTAACTTTAGAGAGACCTAGCCGCAGCCGCATGGCTTTGGATTTGTAGCGGGTGTGTTGGTAGCGCTGCATGACGTCAGTCTGCTTACATGAGACCACTGTATACTGAAGGGTCACAAACAAGCACCACTAACCTCTTCAGACCAAGAGTTCCTCTTTTAGTATATTCTTTATATACCTCCAGGCGACTTTTTTCAGTTCAGGAAGGACTAACCGCAGTAAGAGGTTAAATACAAGATTGCAGCATAACACAAACCACACCACACTACCACTCCAAATCACCACAGCACACCCCCACAACGTTCCACCACAAAACACCACCACAGTGTTCCACCACACCACAACACACCACACCGCCAATATACACCACCACATCACATCACCACACTACACCATCCTACCACACCGCCAGGACACATCACCACATCACACCACGCTGACATATCACACCATCACTTTAGTATCACTAGACATCACCACAGCATTCCAACACACCACACAACACCACCACTCTTCATCACCATACCTTCATACCACACCGCCACTCCACACCACGCCATCGTACCCCACGACCGATCGACATCACCATTCCACACCACCAGTCTACACCACCAAACCATACCGGTGCATCACACAATAACACACCGCACCATCACTCCACTCATACACCACAACAATACCACACCATCATATACACCACCACCTCACACTGCCACTCCACAGATGTCCGCAGCAACATCATCACACTACTTCACTGTCACAGCACCACACCACAACACCAAAACCATTACACCACACCATCCTTTCTCACATTTTTCCATACCACACTACCCTTCCTTACTTCTTCCTACACCACACCATCACTCGACACCATCCATCCTCACCTCTGTTAATACTATTGCACCACACCACACTGACTCGCCTCTCTCCACACCACACCACACCACACCACATTACCCTGCCTCACCTCTCTCCAGAACACACCACACCACCGTTTTACATGCTACACTATCCTACCTCACCTTGCTCCACATCACACCACCCTCCTCACCATACTCCACACCATACCACACCACACCACACCACCGTGCCTCACCTCTCTCCACAGCAGCACGCCCATCACACCGCACCACATCACACCATCACACCACATCACCACACCACACCACCAGTCCAAGCCAGTGTACTTCAGCCCTACTTCCCCACAGATGCGGCAGATGGTGAACACAATCTACATCAGCGGGTACTCCGTCTCCCTCCTGGCCTTGGCTATATCACTCGTCATTTTCTGCTACTTCAGGTTAGTTCAACTGTGTGTGTGTGTGTGTGTGTGTGTGTGTGTGTGTGTGTGTGTGTATGTGTGTGTGTGTGTGTAATGACAGATTGCAGTATACCATCAGATCTATTAAAACGAGAGGTGGCTCGTAGCCACGTGGCCGCTGCGGATCTAAAAGGTGTGACAGCACCATATATAGTGTTGGAATCCGAAAGGAAACATCACTATACGTGTGGTGCTCTCACACCTTATAGACCAGCAGCGGTGAGGTGGCTGCGAGGCCTAGCTCTTAGAGTGTTTAATCAACCTGATATCTATCTATCTATATAGACAGATGCATAGATAGATATATAGATATAGACACGCATACAAAGAGGATGTCCCACGAGTTGACGTACCAGCTTCAGGAAGTGATTCCTAGGGTCATCCTAAGACATAAATATATTATGAACAAATGTCGGATTCACAACGACTATGGTGTAAAGGTATTTAAGTTTAAATGGTAGGAAGGGGGAACATACTGTATCCACTTCCACCCTGTGTTACCGCCTTCCATACTCTTTATTACTATACTGTCAGGTTTGACTCTTCATGGAGCACTGTTTTATTATTGCTTGCAAATTCTAAGTAAGAATATGTATTGAAGAATAGAGAGACTGGCGACATAGGGTGGAAGTGGATATCCCATTACCACAATACAGATTTAAATGCCATTTATTACACAGCCGTAGTGAATGCAACATATTTTCTTTGAACATGTATGTTTTACATTTATCCCAGGAGTCTCCTCCTGATGTTAATATTTCAATTACTGGAGCACTGCACAATATGTAGGCTGGAGAGAGAGAGAGAGAGAGAGAGAGAGAGAGAGAGAGAGAGAGAAATTCTTTGTTCTAAGGCGTCGTTTATGTTAATACTTTTGCTGCTGTCATGCCTTATGTATTTTATTCTTTTTTTCGCTGAAATCTGTTGTGTTTTATTTGTACTGCCTTGACGTCATTTGTATCACGAGGCTTGGTTTCATTTTTTATTCATTTTTTTTTTCTCGTCGTCGTGACGCTTCATATATTATATTCTTTCTTGCCCTCAGGTCATTTACATACCAGTTCTTGTTGTGTGTGTGTGTGTGTGTGTGTGTGTGTGTGTGAACATAATAACTTAGTTATTATACGATTTAAATCAAATCTGGTGGAAGGGTGGAAGTGTTCAAGGTAAGGCAAGAACAAAGGGATTCAGTTTTGAGAACAATCAGTCTAAGGTCAAGGACACGGGACAAGATAAAAATTCAGCTTGTACGTGTGTTTGAAAAAAAAAAAAAAAAAAGTAGTTTTTAAAAGTTTTGATCTGTTTTAACCTAATTTTGAGGATAATATTCAGGATCAGCCAAGAGGTGACTTTTTTTTTTTTTAACAATAGGTCAATGGTCAAGGTCACACGCTAAGTTCAACTTAAAACAGTTTTCATCCAATCTGGACAATCTTTGTGCAAAGATTCAAGCTAAGCAAGGATAGAAGGATTCGATTTTGAGGACAATGGAAGATCAAGGTCACAGGGAAAGATCAAGCGTCATGGTAACATGGCACGGTCATCATAAACAATTCTTAGACCGGGTTTTGTGAAAGTAATTAAGTTTTGACAACAATCCACCAAAGCTCAAGTTCACTGGATAAGGTCAAATGTTCGACCTTAGAAATTAAACGTTTTTTTTTTTTTTTTTTTTTTTTCTATTTCGACCAAACTTTGTTGAAAGATTAAGGGTCTGCCATGAATGAACAGAACTGATATTGAAAACAATATATCGACTGTCAAGGTCACAGAACAAGGTCAACTGGACTGTTTTAAACCAACTTGGACCATGCTTAGTGGAAGGGTTCATGGTCGGGCAAGAATGAGGCACTGTAAATCGATCTTCGAACAATTGATCAGTGGTCAGGGTCAGATGGCAACCTTAAATATTTGGTGCACAAACCACTTGTAGGGTGCGTATGTTGCACTCTCTGAGTTCCTCCCCCTCCTCCTCCTTCTCCTCCTCCTCATCATCATCATCAGCATCATCATCATCATTATTATTATTATTATTATTATTATTATTATGTTGCTGTTCGGGCGAGCGAAGTGAGGGAAAACACCACTTCAGGCCAAAACTGTCGCGTGAAAGTCTTGCCGCAAGTGGCTTGTAACTTTTCCTGACTGAAGTACACCAAAACACTGTTGCCTTCTCAGCAGTTTAACCAGTGTGGCATGGTATATCATTTTCACATTGCCATGAAGATTGCCTTCCAGAGAAAGCTAGACTTTTCCCCACTAAGAGCAAACTATAATTGATGACGCCCAAACCTTTCCCTTCTGCAAGAACAATGCGTCATTCCCCCCCCCCCCATGACCATTTGGCCAATCATGACATGTCGTACCTTTTTGAAGCTGTCATGCAAATTACCTTACATTGGTACCAGTCATTTTCCAAAAAGAGCCAGATGTAGTCAAAAAAGACCAAAAATACAATCTTGCTCGTTTGGTCACATTCTAATGGTGTGGAAGTTTTTTTTTTACCATTATTATTCTTGACGTCACAACATATCATTGTGTTTTTAAATCCTTTCGCAATTGCTTCCTGGTTATTTTACTTACAGACTCCTATAACTTACTCTCGCCAGGATAAAATCGTCTGGCATTAGATGGAATAAAGTTCTAAAGTTGTCCCGACCATGAGATGGTAAACAGTGACAGTATTAACACTCAAACTCTATAACGTATTCTCAGCTAAGTAAAATCTTCACGCGTTGGATGTATGGTTGGGTGGGTGAGAGTGGGACACAAAGAGGTGAACATCCAACTCTTCTCGAGAAAAATATTCTCCTTCTCCCCCCAACTCCAGCCACGTGTATAACACATAGCACCAAAGGTGTTAAATTTTAGACACTATCAAAACTGTAGCTGGTTTAAACGCATCGTTTGAAAGCTTATGCATAAGTAATGTGTTTCATACTTCTTTGTTTCCAACCATGTGATGAAAAATTATGTAAAAAATAGAGTATCAAACAGCACGCAATGTTTGCTATTTCTGAGAATATTAAAGCTACAGAGGCTCTATGGACATCCACAGAAAGTTTATGAGAAAGCAATAGTTGTCACCTAAGTGACATTTCTCAACATTCGTCACCACATTGCTAAAAAAAACAAAAAAAAAAAAAAAAAACAAAGAAAAAGCACCAAATCAGCAGTAAAATTGTGGTCTCTCGGATATTTTAGAGGCTACAACCGACCTACACACACCGTTGGAAGTTCTCAAAAATTATTAAAACTACCACAAACCTTCGACCATGGTATGAAAGGTTATGTAACAGCAGTATATATTATTTAAGGTGCTTTTCTCAAAACTCCCAGCATAGTGCTTAAAAGTACTAAAATGAAAAGCAGAACTGAGCATAAAAGCTGAGTCAGGTGCTTCAACCAGCTTTTTTGGGGCATAAGGATTCAAAGCCCCTAAACGGTTAGTTTGCATATTCTGAAACAAGACATATCATTTCAAAGTATGCACTAGTATCAGACAATCAGGACGGCGCAGTTCATTGTCGTTTGTCTAAAACAACAGCAAGCTTACTCGCTCGGGCACATTTCACACCTTCAAGTGTGGACGCTTGTAACTTTCTTTTATTTTTGTTGTGGCTGGACGATTTTGTTCAATGTGGGATAGTTCCCTAGCAGTGAAGAGGTCAAGAGAGGCTATGCATAGCCCCTTCAAAGTAAAGTCTTTCGTACACCGATTAATATCGTATGTAAGTTCCAAGAATATAATATAAAGGACGTCTTCGTGGTGAATGGGTTAATACTGAAAGGGATCATCATCATCACCATCCCATTCCAGGTATTATGAATGTGGTGGGCAGGACCTATATCCAGGGAAGAGAAAAACACCGAAGTGGGATATCCATCATCATATTTCCCACAGGCATTGGTCCATTGATTACTTGCTGCTGAATTTAATGCCTTTCACATTAATAGACCTCTAATTACATTGTGAACCGCGCCATGTTTATTGTGTCGCTTCGTGTGTGTGTGTGTGTGTGTGTGTGTGTGTGTGTGTGTGTGTGTGTGTGTAATAAATGCCTCAAATACTTGATCTGTATAATATCTCTATTATCACACATGGTGTCCACGTTTCCCCCACTCTCCCCCGGCCAGGTCGCTGCAGTGCACCCGTATTCGGCTGCACAAGAACCTGTTCGTGAGTTTCGTGGCCAACAACAGCCTGTGGATTGTGTGGTACCGCGAGGTGGCCGCCAACCCAGACACACTGCTGCAGAACTCGGTACGTTGCACACACACACTCTCTGCTGTTCAGTACTATAGCCACCAAACTCCAGTGACTTATAAATTTCGCTCTTACTACCCCTACACTATTTCATTCAACTTTCGAGACTTTTCGAATAGAATGGCTTAGTTACAGCCTCCATTAACACCTTCACTTGGCCAAGCTCCAGTCCTGTATGAGACAGCCCTAGCATGTATTCAATATGGACGGTGGGTGTTAGCGCCGAAGTGGTGACATGTAGAGGTGTATGGTATGTACGAGGACTGCTGGGCCTTGATAGCAGGCTGTGAAGCCTATGCCCAGAGTCGGACACATAAAAAAAAATAATAATAAAAAAAAAATAAATAAATAAAAAGCTGATTAATGTCATCTGGTGGCAGTGGGAATGAATTAATAACACTTCTTCCACGGACTGAAAGGGTTACCACATCAATCAGTGGCGTATTTAATTCTTTCCTTCCTGCAACCATTTTTTTTTTTTTACTTCATTCTTCACTCCAGTGTCACATTTGTCATTTTATTTTTGCTGCCTTCTGTCGAGTCTGTATCTTTTAGAGAGAGTCTTAGAGTCAGCGAAAATAGATCAAACCTTCACAAACCATTCATTAATAAAAGTCCTTCCTAACAAATAAAATCAACACAGGGTAGCAACACTAAAATAAAGCAAAAAGTTAGTGGACTGAATGAGTTATTTCTAATGTAGTGGCCATGTGGTTAGAGAAGTAAGATGCTGTACGAAAAGACGCAAGTTCGATTCCAGGATGGGGCAGGGAACGGTTTGATTATTTAAATATCGTTGGAACAAATTTCACAGATCTGCCACAAGAACAGCAGATAAGTAATGAAAGTACTCCTGCTAGTATTATTACACAAACCTTGAATAAAAAGCCCCTGAATGGATTCAGAATGAACAGTGGATATTTGCACCAAAGTGGTGACATGTGAAGGGGCGTGGCATGTAGGGGTACAGCTGGGCCTTAGGTGATGGACTGTCAAGTCTATGCCAGATACAAATGAAAACTCCTATGTTTCATATTCTCGTCAGTAAACCCTGTAGTCAGAAGATGCATTTTTTAAAGCATGGTCTTCCCACCACTTGACGACTTTTTTCGGGTCAGGAGACATGTTTTGAATTTCAGGAGTTAGATAATAGCCATCATCAACCTTCTCGGTGCAAGAGATCGTTGTAAGGTGATTAGAATAATCTGATTGTATGATTATAGCAGAAAGTCATCGTAGTGAAGGTGTGGGGAGTCTGCCTTGTACTTCATCCTTAACAGTTATTTCTGCAGACACTTCACTCTGGTCTTGTTTTATGTCTGTTGTCTTTGCCGGTAATGAACAAGCATGAGTAACAAACAAGAGAGTTATTAGGCGTAATATGAACAACAGATCAGAATGGGAAACGTACAGTGTTATGTATACAACCCATGTCGCTACTGAAACGAAAAAAATAACTTACAAGACAGTGTTTACAGTATGTGTAATGGGAAGAATAAATCGCTAAGAAAGAGGTGGCAGAAGCCTTCTAGGTTCACGAGAATATGCCCCCGGGACTCATTCTCATGTTAATAAAATAAGCAGGTATTGCCTGAAGCTGATTACAAGAGTTGTTCTGACAATTAGAGAGTTAATTACACCACCATCAACATAATCAGGCGTCCATAATAACTCTCAGGTGTTTTTAATGCCAGGATGAAGGAATCAAATGCTGGAAGCCCACAAGATTGCTCCCTCCGAGGGGAAAAAAAAAAAAAAAAAAAAAAAAAACGGAGCCGGATTCAAGGTCGGTTCATTTCGAGATGCCTGGACACATTGCGTTTAAAAGACCGGAGGTCATAAGCAGTGGGAAATACAGATAAAGGAAGACAGTTTCAGAACTGATCTGTTGTATACAAAAAAGACGAGGAGTCACTGTTAACCCTTGCATTAGAGAGGTGGACAGAAAAGGAATGAGAATTTGCTGCCAGACGGGTGCTACGCTCCCGCCGTAATGGTGGAGGAGATACAAGGAGACAGTTCAGAGGAGCAGTGACCATTGAAGTAACGATGAAAAAAAAAATAAAGATGCAACAGTGCCGTGAAGAGACAGCACTTGAAATGACTAAGAAGAGAAGAACTAATGAGATGAAAAGCCTTTGACTCCACCTTGTTGAGAAGAGCTGTATGTGGGGAGTCTCCCCACACATGAGAGTTGTACTTTACTCAGGGGCGAATAAAACCGCGTATCAAGTCAACAGCTGTACAAGGATAAAGAAGGCACAAAGTCGGCTTAGCACAGATAATCTCTTGGAAGCAGATTCTACAAGAGAGGTAATATGATTTTTCCAAAATAAATCCTGAGAGAATGAAACCTCAGGTATGTTTAATGATGCTGGATGGACTTGGATATTGTTAAAAATTAAGTGACCTTCTCGCGATCGATTAGGACGGATCGAATGATGTAATACCTGAGTCTTCGATGCATTAAAAACAAGATTATTTTTGCCCCAATCAGAGGTATGAGCCAAGTCAGACATTAAGTGTGCCATAGCCTCATATCTTGTTTCTTGAAGTAACTGCTGAGATAGATGCTGCAAACGCAGATGGAAAGGTGAAGGATGGGGTCATCAGCATATGGGTGGATAGGGTTGAAAGTGCAGCTTAGGAAGTCATTGATGAATATAAGGAAGAGCTTGTGATAGGACAGAACCCCGAGGAACACCACTGTTGATAGCTCTAGGAGAACGGTGACCGTCTACAACAGCAGCTATTGAACGACCAGGAAGGAAACTAGAGATGAAGGCACAGATGGAAGGACAGAAACCATACGAGAGCAGTTTGAAAATCATAGGATTATGCCATACTCGACTGCAAGTCTTTCAGATGTCAAGTACAATGGCATGCTTTCGTTGTAGTCCCGAAAGGAGGATGACCAGTACTGTATGAAAGGAAAGTGTGAAGATCGCCAATGGAGCGTCCTTGGAGGAATCCATACTGACGATCAGAAAAAAGGTTATGCTAGGAGCGGTGGTTTAATTTTAAAAAAAATATGAAAAATAAAATAAAAATTGAAATGCAGGATGTTAAACAAAAATTGTTCGATAGTTAGAGGACTGGGAATGGTCATCCTTCTTGGAAAAGGCTGAATGTGAGCAAACTTCCAGCAAGAAGTAACGGTATAACTCAACAGACAATGAGGAAATAGTTTACTATGGTCAAGTGTAAGCACAGAAGCACAAGGACAACAGGAAGGACCCCATTAAACCCATATATCTTATTTGTATCGAGCGTATTGAGCCTACTAAAGGCAGGAAGTACATCAAATAAAGACATTTTAATATCAGTCATGAGGAAGTCGGGGGGAGAGGAGATGAAACAACAGCACTGGAATCGTTTAAGTTGGAAATGGAGGAGAAAATTTGAGCAAATAGATCTGCTTTTTCAATAGCAGTTACAGAACCACCAGAAGAGAGGAGGGAAGGAGGATGAAATAGTGTTGTGATAAAGGTTTTTGGCAAGGTGCCAGAAGGAGCGGAAAAAATTTGAGTCGGAGAGTTCAGAGCATTTAGAACGAATGAAATTATTCTCAGCAGAGTGAAGAACATACTTCACACGGTTCCAAGCAGAAACACAATTGAGATGAGATTCGGGGATGTGTTGGGGATGGTAACTTTTGTAGGCTTTCTTGTTATGGAGAGCTTTAGAACAGGTGTGATTAAATCAAGGTATTTTTTGCATCAGTCAGTGAATAAGAGAAAGGAATGTATGCGTCTGTGCCCAAGAAAATAACCTCCGTAATGCACCAGGCACACTCAGATGACTCTCGGTCATCAATGCAATAATCATTCCAGGGAAAATAAAAGATGTACTCCCTGAGTACCTCCCATTCAGTAGCTCCAAAGTACCACAACCGCAGCTTCTTTGGAAGGTCTACAGGCCTTACTGGTGCAAGAGGACAGGCTAAGGTTGTGACTGGAGGAGCCCATCAGAGAGAAGAGACTTGCAGAGTATGCAGTAGGATTGGTTGTAAGAGGTCAGGTAGGTTGGAACTCCCTCCAAGGCAGTCAAGGATATGGACTGGGTGCTGCACAAGCTGCTGTAGGTCATTAACCCCCATCCACCAGGGAACGTCTATACACGTAACAGTCTGACTTCCATGGGGCCACCAGGTAGAGGCTATATGCGCAAGTGTCTTCCCACCACCAGTTTGAACCGGCTGCCATTTCTTCTTGCCACCAGAGGGTAGGGAAGGAGTCCCTCTATACCACACAGGTGAGAGTCAGTCTGTCTCTTGGCTTTGCCAGGTGTACAACACTTTGATTCCGTGTGCGCCGCATGTAGCAAATTGCATCATCCACCTAGTATCCAAGGATACTAGAAAAGGGCTCAGTGATAGTGCCATAAGGCATGCCTTGGATGCAACAGTGTCTAGTTTATCTAGTAGTGGAGTAAGTTATCACACTGAGAGCAAAGCCATAGTCGGCACCGTGGGCAGATGCACAAACACCTCTCTTGCGCCAAAAATTAGTTCTCTTCCTCACATCATTACTTATCAGTGCAAGGACCTACAGACCTGGGGATACTTTCACTAACAAGAGGAAGAGTTGAGTAAAATGGTTTCGTTTCCCTCAGGGCTATACTTCCCAGATATTAAGGTTTGAAAACAAGCAATTTTCAGCAGTTTCCGAGAAATTGCCCGTATTGAGGTGATGACTGCATTAAATATTGCCTGATGTGTGGGGTTTAAGGATTAGAAAGATGAAGGCACGTTCACCAGGTGAATCAGTGAATGGAGAGGACAGCCAAAGGTGGAAGTGAACATTGAAATCACCTAGAATGATGAGTTCAAAGAAAGCCGAAACTGATAGGATGTGTTCCATCTTCGAAGTAAGATAGTTGAAAAATTTTTCGTGGTTGGTAGAATTAGGGGATTAGTACACAGCACAGATGTATTTAGGCAGAGATGAACAAGCTAGACAAATGCAGAGTCCAGAGAATTCAGAGGATGCAAATACAAGGGCACGAGAGCTTAGTATGTTGTTGAGTACATACACACAACAGCCACTCTTGGCTCTAAAGTGAGAATAAAGTAGGAGGACACAGAGAAGCATTTGCTATCCATCGCCTTAGGCAGCTGAGTCTCAATGAGGAAGTGAAAGTAATGTTTAGAGGAAGAGAGGTTGCGTTCAAAAGGGAGAAAACCAGAGGAAATGCCACAAATGTTGCAGAAATGTATACAAAGTGAGTCAGACAAAGTTCCATGCATCTCACATGGTCATCTCCGGGAAAAGGGCGTAGGGTGGGCATTTTAACCCCTCCCCCTTCGGGGACTCCGAGACTGAGTGTTGAGACGCCGTTTTTGCGGAATTTAGAAAAGAAAGTGTGGTGTGCAATGTGCATGTAGTCTGACGTTGACTGTTTTAGGGCAATGCATAGGAGAGTACGAGTATGCTGGCCTACTCTCTCTGTTACTGATACGCTTAAAAAGTTCAGCAAAGGGGGATGGTCTGATGTTAGCTGGTATACAATGGTGGAGTTGTTCCGACCATGAGAGAGTTGTGGTGACAGCACTGGCACTTTCCGGCTCCTATATTTTTCACGTGTTTGAAATCGTCTGACCTTAATTAGAGACTTCACCAGATCCTGTTTCAGAAATCTGCCACTAGGTTCGCTTCCGTCGCCCAGCTCTGATGCGGGGTAAGCACTGGAAAGGTAGCCAGTGCTTAATTTCTTTTTAATTTTGACACAAAGTAACACACCTCAAAACATATTTTACTCATCAAATTACCCAGATGGCATAATATGCTACAAAGAAATTACAGTATGGGAACCCTTTGGTTATATATAATGAATTATAAGTGTCATTTTGTAAACTCCGCTTTCGTTAGTTTACTCATCTCTGTAAGCATAACATAGAGACAAAACCTAGGCAATTTTACTAGAATCATCCATAAAGCAAGATAACAGTGATTAAAATATTTGTCATTCGTTAGTATCCAGAAAAGAAAATAGATGTGTAGCCACATATTTAGCAACACCTTTCGATATGCTACCCTGCCTGACGTATGACTTTTCCAAACAATGCGGACCTACTGTATTGGACGTCTTGGTCTTCTTAGTAACCAAAGTCTAACAAATAATTCTTTTAAATGTTTCCCTGTTTCCACTTCACAGTTTAGTAAGTTTACACTTCAACTCCTCATACTCTGTTATGATTACAGTGTCGAACCGCACTGCCGTTTGTTTGGATTAATATGGCTGACTCACCAACTAAGCAGTCGTTCAGTATATTATTTTCAGAGGAAATGTTTACTACTTTAAAGCATGCTAAAACACACACATCAGAAGTTCTGAAGGTAAATTCCTTTTACTAACTGCACACGATTTATTCAAATATATGTAAACAGACAGCACACTATTTTAGTCCCCAAACTAAGATTCTCGGAAAGCCTGGTAATTCTTTTTTTACAGGTATATAGATATGCGCTTGATTGAATAGGAAAAAATGTTCATATAAATAGCAGTATTATTATAAACTTAGTATCAGGTACAATTTCACAGGTCTTTAAAACACCGCAAAAATATTTAATCGAGGCTGGACGGCGCTAGACCACCTGGTGGCAGACCGCTGAAACAGGTTTGATGAAGCCTCTAATTGGAATACAGTACTAAAGAGACGACTATTTGAGGATAAAACTCTTCTGTAAAATGAAGCAATTTCTGCATCTGTAGTACATCTGTCCTAAACGATTTGGCCCGATGTCGCCAGTTTCTTGATTTTTTTTTTTTTTTTTTTTTTTTTTTAGGATGATGGTTTTCTTGTTTCAGTTGGAGTTTTTTAGCCTTGTAATATAATGATGCTTTTCTATCCATAATCAATTCATCTGTTCTAACCTGTACAATACAAATTTCAGTGTTTGGGTCAGTTATATCAGCTTATTTAGTAGGGGAGACAGGGTCTAGCTGTGACAATTGTTTTATTTTCCTCACTGCATTATAGGTTAATGGTATAATATCCTATGATGATTTTTTGTCTGGAAGCAGGAAAGTATGTCCTTTTATTATTAATATAGACAAAATAAAGGAAAACATTTTTGCCATATGGTTATTTAAAGGTTTAGAATGGCATGTCATTCGTCACAATTTACCCCAGATACTGGGCAACTTGTTACGCAACCCAGGGTAATTTGATATGAATGTTATAGAACCCAAATATGTCCATAATTATTCTATTGTCATTAACATGTGAATACAGGCGTAGTGGCATATTGGATGTAGTGTAAGTAAAATTGAATTATATAATTATCATTCATTCAGTCACTCATCACAACCTCTGTCAGTATCAATCATTCAGTTGTGCAACTGCTGCCATTCAGTTACTCCACCACCGTCACCAGTACTCACTGAATCACTCACTTGTTCCATTTTCACTGTTTATAAACATGGAGAGGAAGAGAGATAAATATAAAATAGCTTGATTTATATAGACTCATTCATTGATATAGATAGATGAAGGAATAAATAGATTGTCTGAGACAGACAGATTGATATAAATAAATATATTAGGTAGATAGATAGAGTGACAGATAAACTGACAGATAAACACAGATACCACCTAGATCTACATAAAGAATACATTTACAACACCGCTCATTAGCCATTATGTTACTATTATTTTACACTGTCCTGATCTTCAACACTTTTATATGATTATTATCCATAACTCGTTTGACTGCTACCTCCATGGCAGTCTGTTTTCGTTGGGTACTTCCAGGCATGGATGAAGTGATTAGCTGAAAATAGTAAGATAATTTAGTACAGTTGTTCTCTGTCTATCTATAGCCCGACGCCCTAATCCCGCAAAGGGTGGCCGCAGACAAAACGCCTCCAAGTCGCTCTGTCACCCACCATTTGACTACCCTCCCCCCAACTCACCCCCCCTCCCTCATATACCTCTCAATTCCATCCCTCCACCTCATCCTCGGTCTACCCCTCCCTCTCCCTCCCTCCACCTCACCTACATACACCCTCTTAGTCAGTCTTTCATTCTCCATTCTCTCCACATGTCCAAATCACCTCGGTGTATTTCTCCTAATCTTCTCAACCACATCCACATCCACCGCACAACGTTCCTTCACTTCTTCATTCTTCAACCTGTCCCTCCATGTCACTCCACATGCTCCTCTCAAGTACCTCATTTCCACTGCTCTCACTCTTGACTTATTCTCCTCTTGCAAGGTCCACGCCTCGCTTCCATACGTCAGGGTAGGGATCACATTACTGTCATGCAGTGACTTCTTAACTTCCATACTCACCTCATTATTCCTCATCACTGCTTTCAGTGAACCAACAACCTTCCTTCCCTGCTGAACCCTTTCACAGACTTCATCCCCCAAAGTTCCATCCTTACTCATCACACTACCCAAGTACTTGAATGCACTCACATTCTCCATATCCTCACCATCCCACCTCACTGTACATTCTGTGACTTCATTCCTCTCAAACACCATAACTTTACTTTTGTCTACATTAACTTTCAGCTTCTTCCTCCTACACACTGTCCCAAATTCATTCACCAAACCTTGAAACTCCCATTCATCTTCACTCAACAATACTGTATCATCAGCAAACAGCAACACCGGAATCTTCCAAATCTCATCCTCATTCATTAGAGCCACCCCCACATCCACTGCCCTACCTTGCACCTCCTTTACAACCCCATTCATGTATATATTAAACAGCCATGGAGACATCACACAACCCTGATTCAGTCCCACATTGAGATCAAAGAACTCACTCAGCTCACCATCCACTCGCACCGTAGCCCTAGCTCCTTCGTACATACTTTTCACAGCACTCAACAATTTCCCCTCCACTCCATATATTCTTAATACCTTCCACATACCTTACCTATCTATTCTGTCATAAGCTTTCTCCAAGTCCATGAACGCAGCATACACTTTCTTTCCTTTCTCTAGATACTTCTCCACTAAACATCTTAGAACAAATATCTGATCTACACACCCTTTTCCCTTCCTAAATCCCCCTTGTTCTTCTCCAACTAGCTCCTCTGTCATATGCCTAACCCTATCAATGAGTATTCTACCAAATATTTTACTAGTCACACTAAGAAGGAAAAAAACCCTATGGTTTCTTTGTATAAAGGAACAATTATACCTGATTTCCAGTCCTCTGGAACCCTTCCCCCTTCCCAAGCCAATCTACACAACTTCCATATCCACTCCACAACAATCTCACCCCCATACCTCAGCATATCACCACACGCTCCATCAATTCCAGGGGCCTTTCCCAACTTGATCTTCCTTGCTTCCACTACTTCCGCCCTACTGATCTCTTCCTCCCTCCTCTCATCTCTTCTTCTCCCAGCCATTCCCCAACCACTTATACTCACACTGCTCTCACTCTCTACATTCAACAAATTCTCAGAGTGCTCCTTCCATCTCCTCAATTTCTCTCTCTTCACCAACAATCTATTATTCCTATCTTTCACTTCCCTACTATTTCCCCTTTCACACTGCCTTACTTTCTTTACCTCCTTCCAAAACAATTACTTACTCTCCCTCCATTTCACACTCATATTCCTCCCAAATTCTTCATCCACTTTCTTCCTACTCTCCTTCACCAGTCTCTTCACCTCCCTTCTCCTGCTCACATATACCTCTCTCTTCTCTCTCTCATCTTCTCCCCTACCTCTACTCGCTAACCATTCACTATATGCCTTCTTCTTTTGCTCCACAGCTCGTTTCACCTCATCATTCCATCATGCTGTCCCTTGCACACCCTTACATCCCCTCCTCACTCCACAAACCACCTCACACGCTGCGCCTGTCTCTTCCGTGAATATCTTACATACATCTTCCACCCCTTCCATCTGCTCTAGCTCATAGCTTCGCAATCTTTCTTCCACTATACTCTTATACTCTGCCATTTTCTCACTATCTTGCAAATTCTCCACTCTTCTCACAGGAGCTGTTTCCTCCTGTCTTCCCCTTCGTCTCTTCAACCATTTTCTTTGCAGCTTTACCTTGGCCATCACTAAGTGATGGTCCGAGACTCCATTCCCCCACCCTCTCCACACTCTTGCATCCAACACTTGTCTTCTCTTTCGCTCATCCACACAGACGTAGTCTATCATTGCCTTTCATTCAACAAGTTCACCATCCATCCTCCTCATTACTCTCCATGTATACCGGAGGATCATCTTATGCCGAAAGTAGGTGTTGGCTATTGCCAACCCCTTACCAGCACAGATGTCCACCAAAGCACTACTATTCCCATCTACTTCAGCTGGCACACCCCACTGACCAACCACTCCATCCACTCGTACATTCCCAACTTTGCCATTCATGTCTCCAATCAGAAACACTCTTGCTCCTCTCAGATTTGTCCATACATGCTTCTACTCTCGCCCAAAACTCATCTTTCACTCTTGCCACTCAGTCCTCTGTCGGAGCATACACACATACAATCGCCCACGCTTGTATACCTACTTTCATCCTCACCCATACAATCCTTGCACCCACTGTTCCATACTCTCTTATATTCTCCTTCCACTTCTTGCTTATCATCAGACATACTCCCTCTCTTGCCCTCTCATTCTCATTAACTCCCGCACATGTACCCAAACCATATTCCCATTCTCTCACGCTTTCACCTTACCATTTAGTTTCAGTCAATCCACATATATCCACTCTTGCATCCTCAAGCACCTGAACAATCTTTCTCTCTTTCACGTCATCATTCACTCCTCTCACATTCCACGTTCCCACCCTCAGAAAGTCCTTTGTCCATTCCTTAGTCGTCAACGTATGGTCCGTCCTGGTCCGAGGTGCTTTATTCGCTTGTTCAGTTAGTTCTTTTTACGGGATGGGGCACTAACCCACCACCAACTTTTTTAGTCGCCTCGTACGACAAGCAGGGATACTGGGGGAGTATTTTTGAAAATCCCCCTACCCCCAGGGGGGTAACAACTAACCCATAACAACCAAACCCAACACTCTTTTCTGGTATGCTTGGTCATTGTATATTTATAAAAATGACTCCACCACCATAAACCTTTGCGAATTTCATAGCCTTTTCACATACTCGTATATGATTCCACTCACCAGGTGACTCAGCTGCATCAACAAGTGACATTGATATATCACAATAACTTTGAACATGGATGAAAATTTTGACATATAAAATGTCAACTATTTTCCCTTAGCTCCTACTCAAGCAACGCCTTCAAGTTGCCATTTCAGGCTTTATCTTTGCATGAAAGCTGCATAACATGGCGATGACCACTACTATGTCTATAGGCTAATTATGGAGATAATGAGGGTGTAACAACTTGGACATGTAACAACTAAACCCGGTCTCCCCTACAGTTACACCTTCAATTTCAGACTCAACACTCCGACATCTGTTACTCATAATCGAATGGTCTGGCATTAACTGGTGTAGAACACCAAAGCTGTACCGACTATCGGAGAATTAACGGTACCACTACTTAGCCTTCCAGGCTCCTATACTCACTTTCAGTTGAAAATGCCTGGCATTAACTGGGGTAAAATACGGGAAGAGGCGATCATGATAGGGATAATATGCCCCAGGGATTATAATCTGATTCCGAGAGAACTCTCATGGTAAAGTTGACGGAATGGAGAGCTAGGCATTGGCATTAATAATCATTCATGTTGGCAGCAGTGGACAAGTGGAGTTAGAACTGTTTAACCCGCCCCATCCCGTCGACGTATGGGTACGTTGCAACGATTTGCATTTGCCAGTCCCGGCGACGTACCAGTACGTCGTGCAATTGCAAGGTCCCTAATTTGCACAATTTTCAATTTTCGCACGTGATTTTTCGTATGTATACACGGGACACCTTCCTCTATTCCTCGACAAGATGCCAAGCAGGGACAATGCCTTACACTGCATAACCTCCCCCCTCCCCCCCCTCACGCCATTGTCTTGGCAAAGGACCTGTTACCAGTGACCTGCCTAGTAAAAATATTCAGGGCCAGAGTGATTCCCCAATCGATGACAATGTGGAGGACAATGTTTACATAGCATTAGAAGAAGAAACAGCCAGAAATAATGTTCAGGTAATGTGGCAAAACAAGGTCAGGTATGGTGATTAGTTAGTGAGTGAAACAATGCTTATAATGCCTTTATTACTGCTTGAAAACCAATATACTCACATACTACATATACAATCGTACCAAGTAAATAAATAAATACCGTTTATGAGTGGATAAAATAGTTACCCTCCCATAGAACTCGTTTTCTTTGGTGCCAGCATGTTAGAAAACCCACTCAGGTAAGGAGGAACTCCTACCTGGATTGGGCACTTTAAACCTCAGGTGAGCGATTTCTCTATGAATTTTCGATGTTTCTCACCAAAAGCGAAGGTTTTAGCCAAAAAAAAAAAAAAATCGAAAATACCTCGGGACTGGGGGATGTCGGAGGTGCGGAAAACCTCGGGACGTGACGGGTTAAGCATCGTGTCACACAAGAGTGCCTATTCATTCCCGAAGTTAGTTGAGGCCTTGCTCAGCTGAGCCGGGATGGGAATTTTCTGTATGTCCATTTGTTTATCAATCTGTTCATGCTCTGTTAACGGACCGCAAGTACTGACTATTTTTGACGATTGAGCTGTCAATTGCAACCTCTCCGCCTGACAATGTGTCCTCATCTGAGTGGTCGCTTCCCTCAGGCAAACTCCAAGGTCACAATACCTAAAAAAAAAAAAAAAAAAAAAAAAAAAAAAAAAAAAAGGGTCATGCCAACAACACATATTTCTTTATATGGAGAAGTATCGATATTAAGTTGGTATCACTGGAAGAGGCGTTCAAAATGCAGTAATACATGTTGTCATCATGATATTTATACAGCCCCTTAGAAACAGGCTTGGTACAAATTTTTTAAAATAAGTGTCTGTCGCTGCCTTAATAAATGTTGGAGGTAGGCTGGGAGGTAGATGATTAGGTAACATGTAGTTAAGTAAGGAGGCAGGTAGGGAGTATTACAGAGTCTAAAAGAGTGTTTGCAAAACCTGAGCTCAGCATATAACTAATATTTCCTTGCACACGACACGGATCATACAAGGCTTCATCTTTAGGACCCTAGCGTGTAAAGACGCAGCTACAGTTGCGGTGCACGACTCTGGGGTTGTCATTATCGTACCCTGGCAACCTACCATTCAAAAGTGCGTCCGATTTCATATCATATTATACACGAATCATATTATTATGCATGAATATATTATACACGAATATTATTATACACGAACATATTATACACGAATCACATGCGTCTCATATTATACACAAAATCAGAAGCACTTTTTAATGGCAGGTTGCCAGGGCACGATAATAACAACCTCAGAGTCTTGCGCCGCAACTGTAGTAACTTTGGATCAGAGCCACGGCCGGCCTTAGAAGCTGCAGGGCCCAATTGGGAATATTTTGGGTGGGGTCCCCAGGTTCATAGTCAAGGTCTGTAGAATCATATTAATATAATTAAAGTCCAGTATAGACTTTATTTATATTATAGGAGTAGTATACGCCTCTTTATGTTAAAAAGTTGCCTTATCATTTGGTTCTTCAGCCTGAGATTATCAAACCCATAGCTCTTTTCAGTTTTAAGCAATAGTTTACGAAACTCCATTTTCTAAGTCATCCGAACCATCCCAACCGGTAGTGATGGCTCGGACAGAAGGGTAGGATGGTTTTGCTACAAGTATTACTTGCCATGTTCTTACAATTATGTGAGTTGGATTGGCTAAAAACAAAAAAATTTCATTTAAAAAAAAAAATTTCTCCTCAAGTACAAAATTAAACTTCAGAATCCAAATGAACCTCTTCATATTTGTTTATACATATATACATACATTATATATATATATATATATATATATATATATATATATATATATATATATATATATTCCATCCATTCCATCATCCAATCCTACATTGCCCCATGAGGAGCGTAGGAGCCCGGGGCTAGGCAGTTGGTCCCGACATTTAAGATGAGAGTGACCAGCCTCACTCATCCCTGAGTGGCATTACATGAGCAATCAATCCCAACCATCCCTTGGATATAAACCTTCACCGGCTCAATCCGATTGGAGCGCAATAATTACCCACTAAACCACCAGGCGCCAAAATTTGGTTATATGGTTACCACCCAGCGTAGTAAATGGTTTCCTGGTGCACAGGAAACCATTTGGCTTGTCACTCAGTGTAGAGTCACTCACAGGCTGAAGGAAGTGGAAAGAATGAAGGAAAGACAGAAGAGGGAGTGTAAAGTCACCCGTAGGCAGAAGGACAAGGAAAGAATGAAGGAAAGAAAGACAGAAGAGAATGGAAGGAAAGAAGGATGGAGAGGAAAGGGCAGACATCCGAGAGCAGCACTACATCGAGTGAGTGGATGGTGAGCGCCCCCACCTACCACAAATATATCTATATCTATATCTATCTATCTATCTATATCTATATCTATATCTATCTATCTATCTATCTATCTATCTATCTATATATTCATTCCCTGATGGCTGTTAAGAGTTGTTTCACTATGTGATCATAATGTAAATGTGTAAAAGAAGTAATGCTATCATTTGATAAGACCATGACTTGGTAATTGTGGGGAGATACCGGTAGTTCTGGCCACTGAGCTCTATCATATGGAGGGGCATTCTCATGGGTAGCGCCGCGTAGTTTGTGTGCCTGCCGCCAGGGCCCATGGCGGCGCTGATGATGTTTATGTACCACACCTGACGCCAGTGCCTTTTGAAATTAGCCAATGAATCTGGAAAATATAATGCCATGGTCCACTGCACAGCCAAGATATAGTGCCATGGCCCACTACACAGCTTATGGAAGCAACAGCGAAACTGGGGACATTAAGCTACGAACAGTGGTCCAATTTCATTACCCTGGTGGAGGCGACGCGTGCGATATTTCAGTATGGTGGCTAAAATCACATTCTTGTTGCCGAGATTGCCCCTCCATATTACAGAGCTCAGTGGTTCTGACACTGACGAACCATCCTTTTACTAAATTGTCCTGATCATCCCGCGTCTGTATAATTAATTGATGGGTACCCTCGAATTCCACAGGAGAGAGTTTAATATTCGTTTTTTATAACAATGTCATCTACATGCAACACAGATTCACCATCATAGTGCATAATTCGCTGCTCCAGATATATATGGAGGTAGGGCTAAAAATATACACTTAAATTACGACACAGGAGGTGGAAAAAAATAATCTCACCTGCATCGAAAACTGTGGCGTTTGTAGGTCCATCTTTGACTCCAGGGTGTTCGGAGAGACCAATTCACCTAGAGTCTCACGCAGACACTGACAGTTAGTTATCCCATCCTGACTTTGACAGACTTACAATTACCCAGCAGTATATGATTGGTCCGATTCAGAATGTGAATAAATAATGACACTAATGAAATGTCACAAACTTACTTTGTACCATAACGTCTAAAGAGTTCATAGAAGAGGAATATACTGAATCATATTACATGCAGCTCGAATAAATGTAATTAAATGTTGATATTTTGTTTCATATTTTTTTATTAAAATAATAAGTTTGTACAAATTACATAAAATATGACTTGTTCATCTGAATGGCGAGAACCAACCAGGTTCCTATACACACATGTTTAATGAACCAAGGTACGTATGAGAGTGATTTTCATGGCTTTAATATCTTAAATGTATCCACCTTGGTTTATCAGGATAAAATGGATTTGAATTGCCAAAATAGTCATCGAATTTTCCACCATGGAAACAGAACATTAGGTGTGCTAAGCCGGCTCCGTACCTTCTTTACCCCTGCACAGTTGTTGGCTTTATACACGGGTTTTATTCGCCCCTGTGTAGAATACAACTCTCATGTGTGGGGAGGCTCTCCACATATAGCTCTTTTCATTTGGTAGTAGTCAAAGGCTTTTCGTCTCAACAACTCTCCTCCTCTTACTGGTTCCCTTCAGCCTCTGTCTCTTCGCCACACTGTTTCATATTCATCTCTATTCTATCACTACTTCAATGGTCACTGCTCCTCTGAACTGTCTGCTTGCATCCCTCCACCTCTACGACGGGTGCGTAGCACCCGTCTACCAACAAACTCTCACCCCTTTTCTGTCCAACTCTCTAATGCAAGAGTTAACCGTTTCCCCCAGTCCTTCATTTATGCAACAGGTCAGCTCTGGAACTGTCTCCCTCTGTCTGTATTTCCTGCTTCCTATGATCTCCAGTCTTTCAAACGCAGTGTGTCCAGGCATCTCAAAATGAACGGGTCTTGAATTTGGCTCTCTTTCGTATTGTTTTTTTTTTTTTTTTCTTGGAAGGAAAGGCTTGCGGGCTCCTGGCCTTTGGTTCCTTCATCCTTGCATAAAAAAAGAAAACATTCATGATTAAAGACCCAGAGAGTTCAAAACGCAATTTATATACTACTAAAATTCCCATTTGTTTATATGTTTATCTGTTTGTACCCTCAAATTAGCCAAAATGGTGCATTACAGCCCAGTAATTTTTGAAGCAATGTACTTAACATGCGCTACTTTCAAGAATGTGTTAAATAATCGGATGCAATCGGCCTGCGGTTACCAGAAATGTTGGTCATTAACACACGTCTATATCTTATATTACACGGTAATGCGGCAGGGCATTTCAGTAGAGTTTCTGCAAAGAGAGAGAGAGAGAGAGAGAGAGAGAGAGAGAGAGATTAAAGAATAAAAAACAAAGGGTGCAATCGGCCTCCGGTTACCACAACTGTTGTTATTTAACACATCCAAAATTTACAATGCGCGGTAAATGCGGCAGGTTAGATTCCGTGGAGTTTCATGTCCCTGCATATAAAGAGAGAGAGAGAGAGAGAGAGAGAGAGAGAGAGAGAGACAGAGAGAGAGAGAGACAGACAGACAGAGACAGAGAGAGACAGAGACAGACAGAGAGGAGTTTGTCTCCCTGTCCGTCTGCCTTGTATGGAAATCAAAGGGGATGCATATAGAACTCTTTTAACAGCTCTGACAGGTGTAACTTCTTACGACGAATTTAAACGTTTTGAACGTGTACATTACATATGCTAAAGTGGCTCCTCTGATGGCCAAGATTACAATTAATCACGAGTACTCAAGGCAACATGATGGAAAGATGGCAGCCAATTACCGTAGAATTTTTTGCTTCAATAAGCATGTTATCATTTTTCCTTCCTCTTCTATCTTTCTGTCCTTCATTCTTATCTCTTCCTTCTGTCACAGATGACTCTGCACTGAGTCGCAAGCCAGATGGTTTCCTGTACACCAGGAAACCATTTACTATCCTGGGTGGTAATCATATAACCAAACTATTGCGCCTGGTGGTTTAGTGGGTAATTAAGGCTCTCCAATCGGATTGAGCCTGTGCAGGTATATATCCAAGGGGTGATTGGGGCTTATTGCTCACGTAATGCCACTCAGGGATGAGTGTGACTGGTCACTGTCATCTTAAATGTCAGGGCCAACTTGCATAGACCCGAGGTTCTATGCTTCTCATGGGGCAACACAAAAGTAGATGATGATGATGATGATGATGATTAGCTACAGCCAGTCGGCTTGGAGAACAGATTGATGGGATGGGTGGACAGGGTTGGTGGGTGCGTGTGTAGTGGGAAAGTAAGTCCGTGGTAGGATTAGGTCAATGGAGAATTATAACTCTGGGAAAATGGGCTCAAGCATAAAATGGGAACCCGAGGGTCTTCTTCCACAAGGAGTGGCCATCCAGGGTCCCAAATATTGTACAATCATAGGGTTTTACCCAGGCAACGCCGGGTGTCCCTTCTAGTACTTAAAATGGGATGGGGTTAGCGGCCTTCTTGCATTTCGTACTCTGGTGGAGTTAGCCCACACTTACCAGAAGTACACACCGGCTTATTGATTACCTTTTACGTCAACCACATAAACACCAAGATCCCTAAGAGATGGCGGCGGGGTTACCAAATGTGGCCCTCCCATATATACAAAATTAGGTGTGCTTGGGAGGAAGGACAACATTTGAGGAAGGGCAGCTTGAAAGCGAGACAAGGTGACATAGAGGTAATTAATTTGTCTGTGGCCGCCTTCTCCAGGATGTGTATGTGCTTTTTTCGGCGGGGGGTAGGGGAGGGACGACAAGCTGAAGGGCCAGGGGGAATACTTTTGAAGTACAATTGTGTGTGTTTGTGTGTGTGTGTGTGTGTGTGTGTGTGTGAGAGAGAGAGAGAGAGAGAGAGAGAGAGAGCTGAGGAGCAGGGAGTATACTGGAGTACCCTAAGTTCCCTCACTATCCCCGAAAATAGGATGATGAACTGCGGGATAAGGGAAACATTGGCCTACAGTCTACCCAGCACACTCTTAGATGAGTCCAGGGCTGCAACTACTACTGCTACTACTACTACTACTAGTACTACTACCACCACATTACTACCACTGATAATAATAATAATAATAATAATAATAATAATAAAAATAATAATAATAATTATAATAATAATAATAATAATAATAATAATAATAATTATAATAAGAGTTGATGAGCAGTTTTTTCTTGTACTTTCAGAGAACACATGAACTCTGCACACCCAGTCCTGCGCTGTCCACGCTGATCTGAAAGAATTACAAAATAACATTACAGCGTCATAAAGGGAGGCCATGATTGCTTATGTATAATGGGATATCTGTCAAGAGTAGAGAAATATACTTGTTCAAAAAAATGGGATATCCCAAGATACACTCACTGAGTAGTAGTTGTAGTAGTATTGGTGGTAGTGTTGGTGGTGGTAGCAGTAGTAGCAGTAGTAGTAGTAGTAGAAGTAGTAGTAGTAATAGTAGTAGTAACAGCAGTTATTGGATGGGAGACCATTCTACAACATGCACTATGATATCAAAGCAATATCACCCCTCCTTCACCTATTTTGTATCAGGATGAGTTTTGGAAAAAGAATAATAGATTTTTGTTTTCTTTTTTTGTTGAAGACTAGACGAACGTACGGTACCTGAGAAGTTTCGTTGAAATCAATGTGTTCACTTTCCGCTATATCTGATCGTTTTTTTTTTTTTTTGGGTGGGGGAGGGGGCTGACCCCCAAGAATCATCTGGGGGGGGGGATCACTGTCCCCAGATGTATTAAGATATCTAAGTCGCATCTGCCCTCTTTTCACTGTTTCTGAGAATTTACAATTTGGTGAGGGGGCTGACACTTCTGAAATCATGGCAGGAAAATTGTATGTAGTGGAAAACCTTCCGAGCAACCAAACGAACTTACCTGGAAAGTTTCATTCACATCCATTAATAGCCTAGGAGGAGTTAAAACACACACACACACACACACACATACACACACACACACACACACACACACACACACACACACACACACACACACACACACACACACACGCACGTACGCTCGCGCGCAGGCTAAATCTCGCACAATGGTTTAAGGTGAGCTGTCGAAAATTATACCATTCTGCCTCGCAAGATTATGATTAATAATAATAATAATAATGATAAAAAATATATAATAATAATAATAATAATAATAATAGACAGCTTGTGCCCCGCCGCTAGATGTCAACCCTTCACGGCTGAGCCATATGAGCTATACCAAGGAATTTCTGCTGCGTCTTGCCAGCAGCATCCTCATTAATACCTAATGCATGTCCTCACTCGTGTGTCGTGGCAGCAAGATTCGTAACTACACCATTAATTACTGGATTTATTTTCTTAAACGATATTTGCAAAGCTGCGATAAACTGCACCACCAGGTGTAATTTTACCTGAGCTATTTCTCTACTTAAACATTATCGTGTCTTTATATCCAAGAGAGGATTCGGAATAGAATATATATATATATATATTTTTTAATGCGTCTGACTCTGTACAAAGGCTTATAACAGCGCCATTTCCTGAGGTCCAGCTGTCCTCGTACGTACTGTACACTTACAATGTGTGTGTGTGTGTGTGTGTGTGTGTGTGTGTGTGTGTGTGAGGGAGAGTTGAAGGGCCGGGAAATATACTTGTAGTATAATAGTGTGTGTGTGGGTGGAGGAGTGTTTAATTGTCGTATGTGAATGTATCAGGTGTGTGGCAAAGTGGTCTCCACGGAGGCTCTTCTCTGGGTGTCAGGATGCTCCAGTCAGGATAAATCGGCTGCAGCCCTAGTGGCACAGGAGGTAAATAGAGAAGGGATCCATGGCTAACCATGTACCGGAACGTGTAGAACGAGTCTGCCGCGACTGAGGAAGATCAGCAAGGGGGTAGACTTGTTGAAGAATCTGGACTTGTGTATTAGTCAAGACTAGAGGTTGATGTTGGTCCTGAATGTTTGATAGGTGACCATACAGGCCTAAGCAAGAATGAGCGTCTGTTCCGAAAATAATGAATGACTTGACTCATGAGTCAGCCTCACTGTGGCTGAACAAGGAAGAGTAATCTTTCCCAAAGGCCGATATTCCGAATCCCCCTTTGAGAGAAGCTGGCTCCAACTCCGTATCCAAGGCTCACCTCAGGCTTTATAGAGGACTCTAAATCCTGACTGGACAGTGCGCGATTGGACAGGAAACTACACCCACCTCTGTTCCCACGTGTGCTGGCAACACCCGGGTCTTCTGCGCTGCTCCTGGTGTCGTCGCTGTAAATGATGGAGATCCATTAAAGCTCTCGGATTCGGAGAGTCAAAAGGGAGATATGTGTTGACGTAGGACGGCGGAAGGCCATGTCCAATATCCTTGTGTTCCCCATGTTTTCTCTCTTGCCCCAGAGAAAACGGCCCTGGCTCACCTACGCTAAATGGGCGTGTGAGTAGGAGACGCAAGTCAACAATTGCCTAGGCTTGTCTCTGGATTCTGGCCTATTGCTGAGGTTATACGGAAGGGAGGTATTCTTTTCGAACCGTCGCAGATAAAACAGTTTGGAAGGAAGACATCTTCCGGCTGAAGGGGATAAGTACAGCTACCAAAAATAAAAATGGTCAGTGTGATACAGTACACACTGTCGGGTTGTTCATTGCACCAACCAATACATAAAATAAATTATTTATAAAAGGAGAACGAAATAAAATTTCCAACTTGATTAACTAGATTTGACTATTAGTCTCGTGTCATTGCAACATGCCTTCCAGAACTACTCCTGATGGATGTGGCATGCTGTCAGACAACTGTGTAAAATACGGTATATAAAACGTGCTTTGACGGCCGTCATCACTAATCATCCAGTCGATTTTGATCTCCATTTCTTTTTCAAATTCAGAGTTATTGAGCGTTTCATGAAACACCTCTGAAGCTTGGTGGACTCCAGTGTGGTAGACTCCAGTGGTAGACTTCAGTGGTAGACTCCATTGGGCAAAAACAAATATTCGACAAGAAACGAAATAGAAATAAATTCGAGTACCTGGACTACTCCGTTGCTTTTCCTTACCACACAGATGTCTCACAACACTTATCACCCATGAAAGAATGCTTCAGACCAAAGTGACATACTAATAACCTTAGGACAGTCAGTAGCTGCATACATAATCCGCCTCAGTAGCAACACCCTCCCCCGTTTTGTCCTCTTTCTCTCTCTCGCCAGTTGGCTTGTCTCTGCCAGCGTTTGTCTTCCCCCCCCCCCCCCCGCTGCTACAATGGGGCATAGAAAGCACCAGAAGCAGGAGACATAGTTGTGATTGCTTGTGATGATGAAGGCTAAACAACTGCAAAACTGCAAGTATAATTATAGGACTACAGTCGGCCACTAAATAAGTAAAGACGGCGGTCAAAGCATTTGTATATTTTACAGCCTGTCTGGCAACATGCCTGATCAAACGGATGCAATGACCAAAAGCAAATAGTCGAATGTATTAGTGAAGCTGGAATACTTTTGTTTCGTTCACTTTCCATTAATAAAGTATGCGCTGTACTTGCTGGTGCAGTGAAAGGGCAGACTATGTTGACGGACTGACTTGACTGTTTTGTTTCGGTAACTGTGTTCCATTTCAGCTTCAGGCCAGCTCTTTTTCTTGTCGCTGTAGGGAAAAGTGACCACTCTGCTTCACATTCTGGCATGAGAAATCATTGAGTGTCGCCTCTTGCATACTGCACCTTACATTAGGAGAAAATTAGAGGAGGAGAAGGAAGAGGAAGGATGCGAAGAGAGGAAGAAAGATATTCAGATGGAAATGCAAGGACCTGAGAAGAAGAAAGCAGGAAAAAAGTGGATGAAAGAAGAAATGTCAGAGGAAATTAGAGAGAGAAGGAGAGGATGAGGAGAGAAGGTAAAGAGGGAAGAGAAGGAAGAAGGAAGATAATGAAGGAAGAGAAAAGAATGAAAATGTAAGATACAAAGAGAGAAATGGAAGAAGCGTTTGAGAAGGGAAAGAGGAGGGAGATGAAAGGAATTACTACAGAGAGAGAGAGAGAGAGAGAGTAGGGGCAGACAGACAGACAGAATTAAGCAGAGACAGACTATAAGACAGAGACAGACAGAATTAAGCAGAGGCAGACTATCAGACAGAGACAGACAGGCAGAGAGACTGACAGACAGACAGAAAGAGACTGAGAGACAGAAAGAAAGAGACAGACAGACAAACAGAAAGCGAAATTAAAGACAGGCAGGAAGAGACTGACAGACAGGCTGAAAAAGACAGAGAGACAGGCAGAAAGAGACAGAGAGAGAGGAAGAAAGAGACAGAGAGGCAGGAAGAAAGAGACAGACAGACAGGCAGAAAGAGACAGACAGACAGGCAGAAAGAGACAGACAGACAGGCAGAAAGAGACAGACAGACAGGATGAAAGAGACAGACAGACAGGCAGAAAGAGACAGACAGACAGGCAGAAAGAGACAGACAGACAGGCAGAAAGAGACAGACAGACAGGCAGAAAGAGACTGACAGACAGGCAGAAAGAGACAGATAGAGAGACAGACAGACAGAGGGGAGGGGGGACAGGGAAGAGAAGGAGAGAGAAAAGGACTCATACGAAAGAAAATGAAGGAATTAGGTGAAGAAACTGAGACAAGACACTAAGAACGAAGGAGGATGAGGAAGGAGAGAGGAGGAGCAAGGAAAGAAGGAATACAAGAGGGAGAGAGAAACCAAGCTAAGGAGCAATATGAATGATGTGAAGGAATAAGGAGAGAATCTGGGAGTAAATGAGGAAGCATGACAGAAAAAAAAAGATGAATGAGGAAAGGGAATAAAATTGCGTGTCTCTATTTTGTTTGTAGCATCTTTGCACTTCCTTCATTTCTCATTTACCCTGTTTCGTCTACTGTTATGTCATCTCTCTCTCTCTCTCTCTCTCTCTCGCTTCGAGTAATGAGAGGACACTTAAGCAAGTCAGTTGCCCACTAAGCTTATTACAACTCTGGCTTGCTTCATGGGAGAGAGAGAGAGAGAGAGAGAGAGAGATAAAAGACATCGTACAGAAGGATTTCACATCTTCATTTTCATTCAGCCTATTTCATTCTCTGCTACGCTAGGCGATTTTATGCAAGTTAGAGAAAACCTGTGATAGTGAAATGTTGGACCCTTTTGCCCGAGGATGTCATGTGGGTTTTATTCTTGAATGTTTTAGACGATTATATTTACATTAGAACATCTTGAAAGCGGATGGGTACATGAAGGCAACATCTAATGACTCCTGTCATCCAAAAAGTCTACTCTAGGCAGAACGAAATCGTCTGGTGGTAGCGAGAGGAGACGAAAAATGACGGGGTAAAGAAGACAAATAAACACTTCCACTCTGGCATGTCTCCCATCGTTTAATTGTCTCTCTAATGCTTGAGACAACTCTAGTGTTCTATTCCAACTAACATCAGTCGAGTTTATTCAGCTGACAGTAAATCGTATTATACCTGAATGTGTCTACTTTCATCATTAAACCCATCACGGTCGGCGTAACTCTAGTAGTCTAATCCATGTAATTCCAGGCGAGTTTATTTACGAGAGTGAGTCATAGGAGTCTGAAAATGTTACCGCAATACTCCCAGCCTTCATTCCTTAATTCACATACCCACATCCTTCGTTCTTATTTCTTCGTCAATTCTGCTTCTTTCACTCACATGTCCATTTGATGAAGTTGGCTCCTGCATTTCTTCCTCCTTTATTCTTTCTTACCTTCTTTTCCTTTTTTTCTTCAGTATTCACATCTTTCCGTCTTTTCCTTCATAAATCTAACTTTCTCCCATCCTTTATTACTGCTGTAAGACGCATTCTTTCTTCATTCCTTCCTTTCAGCCTTCCTTAAGTATGTGACTTCTGTCCTTGAGTGAATCATTTCTTTTATTTCTTGTCTCCCTTTCCTCAGTAAATCGCCTTACTCCTTCCTTCCTTCCTTCCCTCCTACCTTCCCTGCCACCAATAAACTGCTTCCGTCTTTTCTTCATTGCCTTCATAAACCCAGTTTTCCCTTTGTTTCTTCGTTCAGAAATAAAAATCCTTCCTTCCCTTCTTGAGTAAGTCCCTTCCCTCGTTTTTCCTTCATTAAAATTCCTTCTTCAACCCTATTTCCCTGTCTCTCTCTCCCAACTTATTTCAGCACACGCCCTTGTCTCCAGAAATTAAATCAGCCCCATTTACTATGAAAGATCTTTCCGGCACTCATTAAAGTCGTTTATCGTTAGCAGTAATTAAACTGGAAAGCATCATGAGAACGCATACCTCCGTCAGCAACATTGAAAATTATCATTTATTACTTTAATTCCTCTATCCTACCAGACAAATACTTTTGCGGTCTCACATAGTTATCTAAGTCTACGGACTTAGCATGCCCTATTACACAATTTCAAAGACCTTGTACTGTCGGCAATGTAAGAAAAGTTTATAATTTCCCGTATCTGGTTCCAAATCCACCGTAAAATCTAGTCAGGTCGACCCACTGCCCACCAATCCACGAAATGTCGTTGAAATGCAACAGCAACTTATTTGTGATATCTTATACACAAACAACCAGACAGCGGTAAATACATAATTTCTTCCATCTTCCTTGGTGGAGGTAATAAGAATGAAAAAAAAACAGGACTCCACCACAGCAGAATGGGTTAATGAAAATAAATGCAGACCTTGCAGGCGGCAGGAGCCGTCCTTTAACGCATACGAGAATCACTGTAACCAGGAGACAACTGGGTCAGACTCAAGTGCCCAAGGCGGCTCCAACAATCTGGCCTGTGTCTAATTGGGCGCAAGGCGATGCTTCCCAGGAATTTGAGTGATATTCACCAAGATTCTTGGGTTGAGAGATTTTATAAATACCTTAAAATTTTTCATGAATAGGAAGTAAATTTCATAATATGATCTCTAGAGTCATCTTAGGCCTCTTTGTGCCTTTCTGAGGCCACGAATCCCCATGAGTAGAGCAATTATCAGGTTGGCTGTTCTATTTCAATCTCATTCATTACAGGAGATCTCCCCCACGATGAATGAATTTGCTTCGCTGCATCAGGATTGAAATATATAAGATTACAGAACTGAACAGGTTGATGGACCTTACACTTTGTCTACAAAAAGTCTGCCTTATGCTGAATAAAAACCTCAGGCTTTGGCAAGAATTAAATATAAAAAGATTTGATCGAACTTAAGGGATTACATTTTATCTTTGTTGTCTCTGCTCGCACATACCACCACCCCATCAGTGGGATGATTTTTTTTACACTCGTGTGTGGTAACACAGGAAATTTATTGTTTCCAGTCCCCCCCCCCCTTCTCTCTCTCTCTCTCTCTCTGAACAATATAACAGTTGTGACTATTTGGCCTTACCTCGAAGTCTGAAATGAATCGATTTTGAGAACACTAGGTCAAAGTCTGTGGTCTCAAGGTCGTCACATGAAACAATTTATTTCCAGTTTGAACCAAACTTGGTGGAAAGGTTGAAGTTTAGGCAAGGATGAAGTGACCAGAATTGGAGGGCAAAGGCTGAAAGGTCAAGGGCACTGGGTAAGGTCAAATGTAAGGTCTTCTGACTGGCTATCGGGCTGTCAGTGTCCTCTCCTACTGATCCTTCGTTTTTGCCGTCACCAGACGTTGTTAATGAGCTTTGGGTGAGACGCCTGGCAATGAGGGGGTTAGAAACTATCGGCAGTAACCCCTTCATTGGTACTACTTGTGTTGTTATTATTCCAGTCGTGCTTCCTCCAGGCGATGAAAGTGAAGGTGACACAATAAGTCTGTGATAGAAACAGTTTTTCAGTTACCCCTTAAGTGTGTGTGTGTGTGTGTGTGTGTGTGTGTGTGTGTGTGTGTGTGTGTGTGTGTGTTACCGTCTAATGATCCTTTGTTTAGGGTCTGTAATACTTCATCCCATCACTCTAAGCAGGTCTCTCTCTCTCTCTCTCTCTCTCTCTCTCTCTCTCTATATATATATATATATATATATATATATTATCTATCTATCTATCTATCTATCTATCGATCGATCGATCTACTATATCTGTCTGTCTATTGTATTTATCTGTCTATCTCATATTCCTGCCACCACTAAAAGATTTTGTTCAAATTAGGAGAGACTTTTCGGAATGGCGTGGTTATAGTCATTAATACATAAGCTTTAATAAGTCATAATTATGCAGTAGTTATAGATATAAAATGATTATAGGCACTGCTTAGTTTTTTTTTTTTTTAATCGAGGCGAAGATGCACTTGACAGGTTGATGATGATTGGCTGAATGCAACATCTCCAAATACATGGTTGTATTTTAGATAATTACCCGTAATTACTGGTAATTCCATCCATCCATCCATCATCCAATACGTTGCCCCATGAAGAGCGTACGAGCCCGGGGCTAGGCAAGTTGGTCCTGATATTTAAGATGAGAGTGACCAGCCTCACTCATCCCTGAGTGGTAGTAAGAGCAATAAACCCCACCCACCCTTTGGATATAAGCCCACACAGGCTCAATCCGATTGCAGCTCTATAAGTACCCACTAAACCACCAGGCGCCATAGTTTGGTTTTATTGTTACCACCCAGCATAGGAAATGGTTTCCTTGTGTACAGGAAACCATTTGGCTTGTCACTCAGCGTCACTCAGCGCAGAGTCACCAATAGGCAGAGGGAAGAGGAAAGAATGAAGGAAAGAAATCAGAAGAAGTGTAAATTCATCCGTAGGGAGAAGGATGAGGAACGAATGAAGGAAAGAAAGACAGAAGAGGAAGGAAGGAATAGAGGAAAGGGCAAACACCCAAAGCAGCACGACATCGAGTGGATGGTGGGCGCCCCCACCTACCACAGTTTACTGATAATTACTGATAATTATCTGAAATACAACGATGTTATTGGACAGGTTGCAATTGGTCAATCATCACAAACCTGTCAGGTGCATCCACACCTCGAATAAAATAAAAAAAAATGAGTATAGTATATATCTCATATCACAATGTGCAGTATTTTGTGTCTGCTGGAAATATACACAGCTTCTCACTAGGAATGTCAGTCCACATGATGTAGGGTAGTTGGGCAGGTTTTCGTCACATTACGTTACTCTCTTTCATTACATCTCGATATAACTGTGTACAGTAAACTCCGTAACCCAAGAGTGCCTAAAACTCACCTCACTTACAATAAAAGAATACACAAAGGTGGAAAGTGAGATAGAGAGAGACCTACCTATTCACTTTACTCGACGCCTCACCATATTACTGGCAGCAGCCCACGTTGCTCTCCACTGGAGGCAAAGGGGCAGCCGTAAAACTACGATATATCCACGATCCCTTTCCCTATCGTCGACGGTAACGTTATCAACACTAGTGGCAACGAGCTAACCATCGGCTCGCGGCTTTATTGACACTGGCTTTCTCCTATCAACCTGATTACCCAAATACTAAATATCTCCTTACTTTGTACTACCGACATTAGTGGCAGACACTTATTCTACGATACACCTACAATATCTCTCTCCATCTAATTAAACCCCTCGGCTACTTCTATCGGCATAGTTAAATATTGCCTTGATTAACCCATTCACTACTGGAGCGCTCTCCTAAGCTGAATAAATTCGTCGGGTGGTAGCAAGGGTAAACTTGAAGAAATACCGTCATTGAACTGAAGGGGTATTGCTAGAACAGCTCTCCCATAATGGCTTCAATACAATGTCTCTTGGACTTGTATTACCATCACCCTGGCAGGCTTCCTTGCACCAACTCCTTATCGATTTATTTTGCATGTTACGGTTATTATTCTCTTGCATTTTGTTAACTTCCTTTTTACTGTGGCATAATTGCAAAAACAACATACAAGAAATATAAGAACAGAGGACAGTATATTGCATTGACTCTAATTTGGCCTAAAATTGCCATCTTTCCATCCTGAATGCAGAGTTACAACATATTAACATTAGGATATGATGCTAGTCACGAACTACGGAAAGAATAGGGAGCCATAGCATTGCTTACTCTGACACTGAGCAACGTGAAATAGGCTGTAAAGGAACTAAATCTGGGACAAGTTAAGGTGAACAAACAATAAAGCAACTGATTGGTAAGAAGGAAGTGCTGAGGAGCCTCCCTGGCCGACCAGACAGCCAACCTCGACTTTATGCTGAGCTTAACCTCCTCAGCCCCGTGGCATAGTTTTCATTTTGTTTTTGCCATCGCCAGACGAATAAGTTAAGAGAGATTTTTAATGCTGATGGGGGCAGCGAAGGTCATATCTACCCGCTCTAGTTCGAAAAGTCTCCCTTAAGCTGAATATAAGTTGCCAGAGATAGCAATAATGGACAAAAAAACACGACATTGATTTAAGGGAAGTTGAGGGTAGATCTCTGGTAAGGAAGGAGTTGGGTACAGTCGATAGTAACCTGCAGTGATGTCATTTTTAGATTATTGTTGCTGCTACTTGGCGATTTTGTTTAGCTTAGGAGGCTCCTTCGAAGTGAAGGGATTAATGAAGGCTATATCTAAATCTTTGAGTTCGGTAAGTCTCTCCTGAGCTTGGAATTTGCAAGAATTATAGACTGTCAGTTTCCCAAGGGCATACAAGATGGTCTCCACACACTACAGTACACTGACAAACCTCGCTGCAAAGCTCTTGATGATTTATGAACATACAGTCACACAGACTTCCCAGATTTGTTTGTACTCTTGACGTTTTCCCTCGTAAATCTCATTAAAAGGATTAAGAATATGTTTGGGGGTATAAACCCAAGGAACAGTCGTGAAAAGTCCAAAACGAACTGGTGAAGAAGATAAGGAGTAGCACGAAACTGAAATGTGTTTGGAAGGAAGAAAGAAGAAAGAAACTAAGGGAATACAGTAGGTCTCCACGCTATGGTATGGAGGGCGAATAACACATGGATGACATCTTCACACTATTGAAATTAACCTTTTCAGTTGGAGGACGCATATTATAATTTATTCTTGCTGCCACTAGATGATTCCGTTCTGTTTAGGAGGCTTTTGGCAGTGGCGAGAGTTAGAATACAGTTTTAATTAAACCCATCAGTCAGGTGAAGAATTTTGTAGTTATCCTTCCTACCTCCAACCAATTTTATTTACTATTGAAAGGATTTCTCAGATGGCAGAGGCTAATGGTGTGCATATCTAACTCCTCCAACTCGAGAAGCCTCTCTGGGGCTAAATACTCGTACTATCGTCTGAATGTAACAAGGAATAACTAAAGTATACGTCACTGCTTGCAAGAGTCAAGTTCTTCACTGTTAACTGTCTTTCCTAAACTGGAAAAAAAAAAAAATCATCCTGCGGTAATAATACCAAACACAAAGTAGCAGTGAGAGAGTACAACACCCGCGACCATCAACTGGTCTAAATGCCGAATATTAGGCTTTACCCTGTGACCGTACACTTGGACAGATGACTCAAATTCAACTGCTTCATTCTTGCCCAACACTAAATCCTTCCACCAACTTTGGTTCACATCAGATCAGAGCTGTTTGAACTGACTATGTCCAGTGACCTTGACCTTTGACCTTTACCTGTGACATTGATTTAATATGAAACCTTCCACAGAGTTTAGTCTACATCAGATAAAAACAGTTTAAATTGACCTTGCCATGTGGCTTTGACCTTTAAGTTATTCTCGAACACAGTAGGTCATTATCTTGGATGATCCTTAGTTCATCCACTAAGTTTAAACTAAATAAGATAAAAACTGTTTAGGTTATTTTGTTTACATACAGACTCATGGGTCGAACATTGCTTTTCCCCTGTGATCTTGGCCTTTGACAGATTTTCCTCAAAAATGAATCTCTTCGTTCTTGCCTGACCCTTAACTCGTCCACCAGGTTGGTTTAAAGAAGATCAGGACTGTCTGAGTTAACTTCGTTCTTGACTTTCTCGGTGACCTTGACCTTTGACTAATTGTTCTCATAATCGAATCCTTTTAATCTTCCCTTAACCTGAACTCTTACACGGAATTTGGTCTAAATCGAACAAAACCGATTAAACTGGCCTTCCCCTGTGACCGTGACATTTTAGCTGTTGTTCTAAAAGGCGTTAGACGTAATATATGGCTAACCCTCAACCCTCCCACCAAGTAGATCAAAACTGTTTACGTTATTTTGTTAAATACACTCCACACACACACACACACACACACACACACACACACACACACACACACACACACACACACACAGGGATTCAATCTAGGCGGACGTGTGACACCGGCGCTCCGTACCAAATAATCACGGCCAGTGGCATTACCTAAATAGTATCTTTGTATGAGTCAAGCTCAGTACCAGGCTAGACTAAATGATTGTTCATTATTAAAAGGAAAAAATAATAAGTTTAAACAGGACTTGTAAAGACAGGAAATAGAACCAAGACGAAAGAATACGCTGAGTCATCTCTGAGGTTTGTTTAGACTACAACAACACGGAGATTGTAAGTACATGCTTTGCACTTTAAGTATTGCAAAATGGATACATACTTCAGTAAAACAAATTTGGAAAAGAAAAGGGATAAAGGTAAAAAGCAAAATGATGATTTCTACCAAGAACTGGTTGAAGTAGAGACCCACAATAGACTGGTTGAACGTGTAAACAAACTAGAAATGGCTTTCAAAAATGAAATTGATGAAATAAAGAAGCAGATGCACTTGCAAAAGGAAGAAATAGAAAAACTAGGAAGGGAGGCCAATAAGAAAGACACAATCATCAGTGACTAACAAAGGAATTGAGTACACTTAGGAAGAAAATGAGTGAAATGGCAAGTACAGTAGTCAATCACGAGAGTGTTATGGAAGAGTTCAAAAATGACAGAGACAATTAGGCAAGTTAGCAGTCTTATTGACCAGAGCAGTGATATTGAGGAGAAGATAACACAAGTGAATGAAACTGCAAAGCTACAAAAATGATGTAGAAACCACGTATGCTGAAATGGTGAAAGTAAAGAAAGACTTAGAAACAAGGGTGGAGGAAAAAAGCATTAAAATGGAGGTGAAAAGAATAATCCAAAATAATCCAAAGTTAGTCAGAGATTCAGTAGAGATAAACAAATCAATAGTAGTCACTGGTATAGAAGAGGAAGAAGTTAAAAACAAGATCACAAGAGACGAAAAGGAGATGGCAAATGTAATGAGCTTACTGAAAGAAGTATCAGAGGAAATCTGTAGTAAAGACATAGAGGAACACAAAAGGTTAGGGAAATACGAGAAAAGCAAGACAAGACCTCTTAAGGTGACTTTCCAGAGTGTAAACACTGTGGAAGAGATACTAAAAAATGCAAAGAATCTTAAGAAAAAAGAGGAGTTCAAAAATGTATGGATAAAAAGATGCCTAACACAAGAGGAACTGGAATTACTGAAAGAGAAAAGGGAGGAAGCAAAAACAAAAAATGAGGGAAGATCAGAAGAGGAGAAGAAGAATTTTTTTTACAAAGTAATAGGATTGCAGGTACGAAAGTGGTACACAAACAGGATGGAAGAAAAAGGAGGAAGGTAGTAGAACCATGTCATGACAAGTATATAAACAAGATGATAAAGCTGATGTACTCAAATGTGGATGGAATGGTATCTAAATTACTAGAGATGAATGATTATGTCAGAGAAAATGAACCACAAATAATATGCCTAACTGAAACAAAATTAATACCAAGGATATCAAATGACATACTAAACTTAGAGGAATACAATATATGGAGAAGAGACAGATATTTAAAAAAAGGAGGAGGAATTATAATATTAACTAAGAAAAATCTAAAAGTCAAGGAAATAAAACTAGATAAACCATCACAAGTAGAACTGATTGCAGTAGAGATCGACACATCTGAAGATAAAGTAATTGTAGCCAATTTGTACATGCCACCCAGATCAAACACATGGGAAAGAGACGAATATGAGGACCTGGCAGAGAGTACAATTCAGAGTGTAAGATCATTGCTACATAAAATGGAAGAGAAATCGGAAAGAATTATACTAACTGGGGACTTCAATACAAATATAAATTGGAATACTCTAGATATAAATAGCCAAGAAAGCTGTTGGGACCAAAAGCTCCTGGATCTCGTACAAGAGTTTTCTTAACGCATCATGTGAGGGAAACCACCAGAAAAAGAGGACTTGATGTACCTTCAGTGCTTGATCTAATATTTACAAGGCAAGAAAATGATATTGACAGTTTAATATATCACCCTCCACTCGGCAAAAGCGATCATGCAGTACTAAATTATAACTTCAGGATAGCATATGACATAGTAAACAGCAATGATAGTTACAAAAAGAGCCTAAACTATAAAAAGGGAAATTATCAAGACCTAAAGAAGTATTTCTTAGAAGTTGATTGGGAAAATGAGCTTAGAGGACAAGATTTAAATGCTGTATATAAAAAATTTTGTGAATTTTATGAAATAGGAGTCCAGAAAAAATGGAGAGGAGAGGAGAAAGTGTGAGAGAATGGGAGTATGGATGGGGTATATGTGCAGGAGTAGATGAGAATGAGAGGGCAAAGGAAGGAGTATGTATAGTTGTGAATAAAAGATGGAAGAGGAGCATAAGACAGTATGGATCAGTTGGGTCAAGGATTGTGTGGGTCAAGTTGAAAGTTGGAATACAAATGTGGGCGATTGTGTGTGTGTGTATGCGCCAACGCAAGATCGTGCTAGAAGAGTGAGAGAAGAGTTCTGGACAAATGTGGAAGTGTGCATGGAAAAGTTTGGAAGGAATGAGAGAGTGTTTTTGATTGGTGATATGAATGGTAAAGTTGGTAATGTGAAGGTGGATGGAATAGTTGCTGAGTGGGGTGTGCCTGCTGAGATAGATGAGAATGGGAGTGCGTTAGTGGACATTTGTGCTGGGAGGGGGTTGGTGATAGCCAATACCCTCTTCAGGCATAAAATGATCCACAGGTATACATGGCGAGTGATGAGAAAGGTGGGTGGTGAACTGAATGAAAGGAAGGCAATGATTGATTATGTGTGTGTGGATGAAAGGATGCGAAGATGTGTAAAGGATGCAAGAGTGTATAGAGGTTGGGGGAGTGGACTTTCTGACCACTACTTGGTGGTGGCCAGAATTAGGATGCAATTAAGGTGGAGGAATAGAAGAAGGGAAAGACGAGAGGAAGGAGTAGTTGCAAGGAGAGTGGAAAGGTTACAAGAGGATGAGAAAAAGGCAGAGTATAAGAGAGAAGTGGAGGAACGATTGGGCAAATATGAACTGGAGCAGATGGGAGACGTGGAAGGTGTGTGTAAGATATTTACAGAAGAAAAATGTGCAGCATGTGATGTGGTGTGTGGAAGGAAGAGAAGACGGAGGGGGGTGCAAGGAACAGCGTGGTGGACAGAAGAGGTGAAACAGGCTGTGGCACAAAAGAAGAAAGCATACAATGAATGGATGAGAAATAGGGGCGTGGAAGAAGTTGAGAGGCGGAAGAGAGAGTTATATGTGGAAAGGAAGAGAGAGGTGAAAAGATTAGTAAGAGAGAGTAAGAAGAGAGTGGATGAGGAATTTGGAAGGAATTTGAGTGTAAAGTGGAGGGACTGTAAGAAAATGTTCTGGAGAGAAGTGAAAAGAGTAAGACAGGGTGGAAGTGAAGTTAGCAGGGGAGTGAAAGATAAAAATGGTAGATTACTAGTGGAGAAGGGAGAAAAAGTGAGCAGATGGAGAGAACACTTTTAAGGAATTGTTGAACGTAGAGGATGGAAGTAATGCGAGTATAAGTGGCTGGGGAATGGCTGGGAGAAGGAGGGAGGTGAGAAGACAGGAAGAAATTAGTAGGATAGAAGTTGTGGAAGCAATGAAGAAAGTTAAATCGGGGAAAGCCCCAGGAATTGATGGAGTGTGTGGTGAAATGCTGAAGCATGGGGGAGAGATAGTAGTAGAATGGATGTGGAAGATGTGCAGATTGGCCTGGGAGGAAGGTAGAGTCCCGGAGGATTGGAAGTCAGGTATAATTATTCCCTTGTACAAAGGAAAAGGGGAAAAAGAAGTGTGTGGTAATCATAGGGGCATTTGTCTTCTTAGTATAATACGAAAAGTATATGGTTGGATACTTATAGACAGAGTAAGAGAAAGAACAGAGAAATTAGTTGGAGAAGAACAGGGAGGCTTTAGGAGGGGTAGAGGTTGTGTAGATCAGATATTCATTCTTAGATCTTTAGTGGAAAAGTTTCTAGAGAAGGGAAAGAAGTTGTATGCGACTTTCATGGATTTGGAGAAAGCATATGACAGGGTGGATAGACAAGGATTGTGGAAAGTGTTGAGAATATATGGAGTAGATGGGAAGTTGTTGAATGCTGTGAAGAGTATGTACGATGGTGCGAAGGCTGCAGTGCGTGTGGATGGTGAACTAAGTGAATTTTTCTCTTTGAAAGTTGGTTTGAAACAGGGATATGTCATGTCTCCATGGTTGTTCAATCTGTACATGGATGGGGTAATAAAAGAGGTACAAGGTAGGGTAGTGGATGTTGGAGTGGCCCTGGTGAGAGAGGATAGTGTTTGGAAACTCCCTGTACTGTTGTTTGCAGATGATACTGTGTTGTTGAGTGAAGACGAAGGGGAGCTGCAAGGCTTGGTGGATGAGTTTGAGAGAGTGTGTAAGAAACGGAATCTAAAGGTGAATGCAGGGAAGAGTAAAGTGATGGTCTTTGAGAGAGGTGAAGTCAGTGAATGTACAGCGAGGTTGGATGGTGAGGAATTGGAAAATGTGAGTACGTTTAAGTATTTGAGAAGTGTGATGAGTAAGGATGGAGGTTTGGAGGGTGAAGTGCTTGAAAGGGTACAGCAGGGAAGAAAGGTTGCTGGTTCTTTGAAAGCAGTGATAAGAAACAGGGAAGTGAGCATGGAAGTAAAAAAGTTACTACATGACAGTATTGTGATACCAACTCTAACGTACGGAAGTGAAGCTTGGACATTGTTGGAAGGACACAAGTCAAGAGTGAGAGCAGTGGAAATGAGTTATTTAAGAGGAGCCTGTGGAGTCACGTAGAGAGACAGGCTGACGAATGAGGATATAAAGGAGCGTTGTGGTGTGGATGTGTATGTGATAGGAAGCGTTGTGAGGAACACACTGAGGTGGTTTGGCCATGTGGAGAGGATGGAGGGTGAAAGACTGACGAAGAGAGTGTATGTGAGTGAGGTGGAGGGTGGAAGAGGGAGGGGGAGACCGAGGATGAGATGGAGGGATGGGGTGGAGAGGTATATGAGAGAGGGGGGTGTGAGTTGGGAGCAGGGGAGTGAAATGGCGGGGGACAGGGCGACTTGGAGGCGATTTGTTTGTGGCCACCCCAAACGGGATTGAGGCGTCTGGCAATAGATAGATAGATAGATAGGAGTCCAGAAGTACATCCCACAGCACAAAGAAGGAGATAAGAAAATACAGAAATGGTTCAATACAGAACGTAAAAAATCAAAAGAAAGAAGAGATTTGTTGTGGAATAGATACAGAAGACACAATAGTGAAAGGGCGTATAATAATTACAAACAGGCAAGAAACGACTATACAAGAATAAGGAGGGAAGCCCAAAAACAATTTGAGGAGGATATAATAAACAAAAGTAGTGATCAACCAAAGCTGTTTTACAGCTATATCAGAAGCAAAACCAAAGTAAAAGATATAATACAATCAATTACGGACGAGGGAATCACTTATACACAAGAGAAAGATATTTGTGAAGCACTAAATAAGAATTTCCAATTAGTTTTTACAGAAGAAAAAAATTTTGAGAGGGACTATGTGGAACACGCATGTCCACACATACTACCAGATATACAAATAGCAGAAAAAGTAATACAGGAGGAGTTAAGTAGATTAGACAGAGGAAAAGCAAGTGGTCCTGATGAAATTTCATGTTGGGTATTACGAGAATGTGCAAAGGAGTTAAGTAAACCATTATTATTAATTTTCAAGAAATCCTTGAGTCAAGGTAAACTACCTGATATTTGGAAAAAAGCAAATATTGTCCCCTTATTCAAGAAAGGAAATAGACAAAATCCACTCAACTACCGACCAGTATCACTGACCAGTGTTGTAAGCAAGGTATTAGAAAAACTTATAAGAAAAGCTTGGGTAAATCATCTAGAAGAACACAGTATGATAACAGAAAGACAGTTTGGTTTCAGAAAAGGAAAATCATGTGTTACTAATCTGTTGAGCTACTATGACAGAGTAACAAACACAATACAGGAAAGGGAAGGATGGGTGGACAGTATCTATTTAGATTTCAAGAAAGCTTTTGACACAGTACCACACCAAAGACTTTTATGGAAACTGTACCATCAAGGAGGAATTCGAGGCAAACTGTTTTGTTGGATGCAAGACTTTCTCATAAAAAGAGAAATGAGGACAGTACGAAAAGGAAACTACTCATCATGGAAAGAAGTGACTAGTGGAGTACCACAGGGTTCAGTGCTGGCACCAATCATGTTTTCAGTGTATATAAATGATATATACAGTAACACTGGAAATGAGAGCTATCTGAATATGTTTGCAGATGATGCAAAAATACAAAGGAGAATTACTAACAGACTCTTGTAAAAAGCTACAAGAAGAGTTAAATAAACTTCATGAATGGAGTAGTACATGGCAAATGGAATTCAATGTGAACAAGTGTCATGTATTCAAGTTTGGTAAAAGTGGAAAAAGACCTGATTGGGATTATAAGTTAGGAAATAAAACCCTATACACATCAGAAAGAGAGAAAGACCTAGGTGTGATTATGAATAACAGACTATCTCCGGCTGACCACATCAGCCAGAAGGTACGGAACATGTAAACACTGCTTGCAAATATGAGAATAGCATTCACATACATAAATGAAGACATGCTAAGAAGGATAATATCATCATTCATTAGACCAACCCTGGAATATGCATCAGTAGTCTGGAGTCCTTATCTAAAAAAGCACATAGACAAGATTGAAAAAGTTCAAAGGGCCGCTACAAGATGGATACCAAGCTTCAGGGACCTAAGCTACGAAGAAAGACTAAATAAACTGAATCTACCAACACTACAGGAGAGAAGGAAAAGAGGTGACATGATAAAGCTATATAAATGCATATCAGGAAAGGAGAAAATAGACATAAATGATTACTTAACATATGGAGAAGCATCAGCAAGAGGACACTGCAAAAAATTGCATAAGAAGAGAGATGATAAAGACGTAAGGAAATTCAGTTTCACAAACAGAGCAATTGATCAATGGAATGCACTACCGAATGAAATAGTGTGTGCCAAAACAATTCACAAATTTAAGGATATGTACGATAAATATGGTTTAAGACACGGGACAGTACAAGCTTGACTCATTCCTGTAAAGATACAATTAGGTAAGAACAATTAGGTAAGAACACACACACACATACGAGTCGAATTTTGACCTTGCTCTGTGCCCCTGACCTTGGAACGACTGCTTTCTACACTGAATCACTTCGCTCCTGCATTACTTTCAACCATTTCCTCAAGTTTGAAATGAACTGGATTAAAACTGTTTAAGTTGATTTTGCTAAAAGTCAAAATTTGCCCTAGCCCTGTGACCTAAATCTTAGACCTATTGTTCTAAAACATACACACACAGACACACACACACACAAAGTTTTCCTCACACGTTGCCCATCACTACTTCTACCGAGTTTTGTTAAAATTGTACTAAAACTATTTTGCCCATACACATATACACACGCTCTCGCATGCCGATCAGAACATGACAGCAGCTTTCGCCTAGCGAGCGCAGTTGTACAAAAAATGTAGGCCACGGCAATGATGGGAGAGACTTGGACAATGAAGTGGTGTATTGTCTTGGTTCCGGCGACCCTGGTTGACTACCAAATACCATACACACAAAGACACAAGTACTCTCTCTCTCTCTCTCTCTCTCTCTCTCTCTCTCTCTCTCTCTCTCTCATATCTATCTCTGTCTGTCTATCTACCTATCTATCTATCTATCTATCTATAGTGTATATATATATATATATATATATATATATATATATATATATATATATATATATATATATATATATATATATATATATATATATCCTCCCTCTCTCCCCCTCCACTCCACTCACATACACTCTCCTTGTCAGTCTCTCACCCTCCATCCTCTCCACATGGCCAAACCACCTCAGTCTGTTTCTCCTATCGCTTCCTGTCACATCCAGATCCACACCACAATGCTCCTTCACATCCTCATTTGTCAGTCTGTCTCTCCATGTGACTCCACAGGCTCCGCTCAGGTAATTCATTTCCACTGCTCTCACTCTTGACTTGTGTCCCTCCAGCAGCGTCCAAGATTCACTTCCCTACGTTAGAGTTGGTATCACAATACTGTCATGTAATATCTCTTTCACTTTCACGCTCAATTCCCTGTTTCTTATCACTGCCTTCAAGGAACCAGCAACCTTTCTTCCTTGCTGTACCCTTTCAAGCACTTCACCCTCCAAACTTCCATCCTTACTCATTACACTATCCAAGAACTTAAACGTACTCACATTTTCCATTTCCTCATCACCCAGCCTCACTGTATATTCACTGACTTCACCTCTCTCGAAGACAATAACTTTACTCTTCCCTACATTCACTTTAGATTCCGTTTCTTACACACTCTCCCAAACTCATCCACCAAGCCTTGCAGCTCCCCATCGTCTTCATTTAACAACACATTATCATATGCAAACAACAGTACAGGGAGTTTCCATACACTGCCGTCTCTCATTAGGGTCACTCCAACATCCACTCCCCTACCTTGTATCTCTTTTATAACCCCATCCATATACAGATTGAACAACAATGGAGACGGACACATCCCTGTTTCAACCCAAACTTCATAAAGAAAAACTCACTCAGTACACTATCCGCACGCATTGCAGCCTTAGCACCCTCATACATACTCTTCACAGCATTCAACAACTTCCCATCTACTCCATATATACTTAATACTTTCCACAATCCTTGTCTATCCACCCTGTCATATGCTTTCTCCAAATCCATGAACGCCGCATACAACTTCTTTCCCTTCTCTAGAAACTTTTCCACTAAAGATCTACAGTAAGAATGAATATCTGATCTACACAACCTTTTCTCTTCCAAAAGTCTCTCTGCCCTTCTCCAGCTAATTCCTCTGTTATTTCCCTAACTCTGTCAATAAGTATCCTACTGTATACTTTTCCAATTACACTAAGAAGACAAATGCCCATATGATTACCACACACTTCTTTTTCCCCTTTCCCTTTGTACAAAGGAATAATTATACCTGACTTCCAATCATCCGGGACTCTTACCTTCCTCCCAGGTTAATCTGCACATCTTCCACATCCATTCTACTACTATCTCACCCCCTTGCTTCAGCATTTCACCACACACTCCATCAATTCCTGGGGCTTTCCCCATTTTGACTTTCTTCATTGTTTCCTCAACTTCCATCCTACTGATTTCTTCATGTCTTCTTACCTCCCTCCTTCTCCCAGCCATTCCCCAGCCACTTATACTTGCATTACTTTCATTCTCTATGTTCAACAATTCATTAACCTGCCAATTCCCGTTGGCGTGTATATACATCCAAACATTTTGTCACTGTGATTCCCATTGACGTATATAAATGCACGCAATTGCAAGGTCCATCAATAGCACATTTTTCAAATTTCGTGCCTGATTTTTGGTACGTATACACGGGATACCTTCCTCTACCAGATGCCAGGCAGGGACACTGCCTTACCCCATATGACCTCCCCCCCCAGTGCCATTGTCTTGGCGATTCACCTGTTACCAGTGACCTGGCCAGTAAAGACATGTCAAGCCATGGTACGAACTTCAAGGCTAGAATGTTTCCCCAACTGATGACAGTGTGGAGGACAAAGTTATGTATCATTAGAGGAAGAAACAGCCAGAAATGATGATCAGGTAATCTTGCCAAAAAAGGTGAGGTATGTTGAGGTGTTTGGTGAGTGAAACAATGCTTATATCCCCTATATTACTGGGTGAAAACCAATATAGTCTTGTACTGCATATAAATTCGCACCAAATAAATAAATAAATACTGTTTATTAGTGGTGTGGAATAGTTACCCCTCCCACAGAACTCGTTTTCTCTGGAGCCTGCCTCATAGAAAACACAGTAAAGTAAAGGGTACTCTTACCTGTATCCGGTATTATAAACATCAGGTGATCAATTTCTCTATGAATTTTCGATGTTTCTCACCAAAAGCGGAGGTTTGAGCCAAAATAATTTTTTTCCAAAATCTGTTGGGAGTGGGGGGGGGGTGTCAGAGGTGGAAAATCGGTCAGGACAGGACAGGTTAAAGTGTTCTCTCCATCCACTCACTTTTTCTCCCTTCTCAACCAGTAATCTACCATTTTTATCTTTCACTCCCCTACTAACTTCATTGGCTTCCTGTCTAACCCTCTTTACCTCTTTCCAGAACATTTTCTTACAGTCCCTCCATTTTACACTCAAAATCCTTCCAAATTCCTCATTCACTCTCTTCTTACTCTCTCTTACTAATATTTACCTCTCTCTTCCTTTCTACATATAACTTTCTCTTCCATCTCTCAACTTCTTCCACTCCCCTATTTCTTATTCATTCATTATATGTTTTCTTCTTTTGTGCCACAGCCTGTCTCACCTTTTCATTCCCACCATGTTGTTCCTTGCACCCCCTTTCGCCTTCTCTTCACCCCACACACCACCTCACATGCTGCACATATTTCTTCTGAGTATATCTTGCACACACCTTCCACATCCCCCATCTGCTCCAGTTTATATTTACCCAATCGTTCCTCCACTTTTCGTATATTCTGCCTTTTTCTCATCCTCTTGTAACTTGCATATACTCCTTCCACCCATTCTTCCTCTCTTCTATTTCCCCATTTTACTTGGACCTTGATCCCAACCACCACCAAGTGGTGGTCAGAAAGTCCACTCTCCCAACCTCTGTATGCTCTTGCATCCATTACACCTCTTCACATCCTTTCACCCACATACACATGATTAATCATTGCCTTCCTTTCATTCAGTTCACCATCCACCCTTCTCATCACTTGCCATGTATACCTGTGGATCATTTTGTGCCTGAAGAGGGTATTGGCTATCACCAACCCCCTCCCGGCACAAATGTCCACCAAAGCAGTCATTCTCATCAATCTCAGGAAGCACACCCCACTCACCAACTACTCCATCCACCTTCACATTCCCTACTTTACCATTCATATCAGCAGTCAAAAGCACTCTCTCATTCATTTCAGACTTTTCCATGCTCACTTCCACATTTGTCCAGAACTCTTCATTCACTCTGCTTGCTGTATGTAATATATATATATATATATATATATATATATATATATATATATATATATATATTGCCAGACGCCTCAATCCCGTATGGGGTGGCCACACACAAATTGCCTCCACGTCGTCCTGTCCCCCGCCATTTCACTGCCCTGCTCCCAACTCACACCCCCCTCTCTCATATACCCCTCCACCCCATCCCTCCATCTCATCCTCGGCCTCCCCCTCCCTCTTCCTCCCTCCACCTCACTCACATACACTCTCTTCGTCAGTCTTTCACCCTCCATCCTCTCCACATGACCAAACCACCTTAGTGTGTTCCTCATAACACTTCCTATCACATCCACATCCACACTACAACGCTTCTTTATGTCTATATATATAAATATATATATATATATATATATATATATATATATATATATATATATATATATATATATATATATATATAAAGTGTATACAATATACATGTATATTTAATGTACATAATATTTATATGGAGTGAGGCATAAGCACAATGGAGCAAACCACATAATCCTTACCCCGCTGAGTTTCGAACCCCTGCGGGTCTTCCACCACAGCGCACCTTGAACTACACTTGACTGAAGAGAGCTTATTTCACCCACTCAAACAGCGCGGACTGAGCCGGGCTGGAACTCAGGTCACTTGGAAAGGGATCCAATGCTTTATCAACTGTGCCATCAGGTGTGTGTGTGTGTGTGTGTGTGTGTGTGTGTGTGTGTGTGTGTGTGTGTGTGTGTGTGTGTGTTAAAAAAACAACAACAACTTTTGCGGTTTTCATCCAAATCTAACCAAAGGTTGTGGAAGGGTTGAAAGTCAGCCAGTGTAGCAACTTTTTTTTTTTTTTTTTAAGTTTGTCGAAAGTCAAGATCTCTGGCATAGGTTAAACGCTATCAAAATCACCTTAAAATGCTTTTATCCATTTTCCATCCACCTTTGCTGGAGGGCTGAGGCTACGGCAAAAAATTAAGTGATTCAGTGATGTGAACACTTAGTCAAAAATCAAGGTCACAGGGTAAGATCAAAGTTCGGCCTGTGTGTGTGTGTGTGTGTGTGTGTGTGTGTGTGTGTGTGTGTGTGTGTGTGTGTGTATTAACAAAGTACCGTAACTCATATAGTTTTGATCTGATTTTAGGAAAACTTCATAGGAAGGTTGAGGGTTCGCCATGGAGTAGTGTTTTCGAGAAAGAAGAGGTCAAAGGTGATGGTCGCAGGCAAAATGAGCTTTAACTTATGGACTGGTTGAGGATAAGGCAAGAATAACAGATATTGATTTTGAGACCAATCAGATGCTATGGTCACAGGACAAAATCAGCTCACACTGTTTTGACTTTAATCAAACTTGGTGGCAGGGTTAAGGGTCAGGCAGTACCGAAGGGATCCAATGCTGAGAGCAATCAGTAAGAGATCAAAGTCACAGGACAAGGTCAAAGTTCGACCCGTGAGTCTGTGTGTGAATACAACAGCTAAAACAGTTTTTATCTGATTTCGATCAAACTTGTTGGATAAGCTGAGGATCACCCAAGAGGTTGACCTTTTTTTTTTTTCTTTTTTTAAGACAAATCAAAGGTCAGAGTCACATGTTAAGGTCTATTTGAACAATTTTTATCCTAAGCCAACTAAACTTTGTAGAAGGTTTCAGGTTAAAACAAAATGGTTGTTCTCTGAGTGCTCCTTCATGTTGATCTGTCTGTATAACTATCTGCCAAACTGTCTGTCTCTCTCAGGAACGAACCCAGAGAGTTGGTAATAAGCTTACTGGGCAAGAGACTTTCTGAGTGCACGTCGAGCACCTAATTTTTGACGGTCATTTGTATAACACTTGCAGCTGTTTGATGTAATTAGTCTGCATGCCACATTACTTAGCGTAGTCAGCAACGAAACAGGAAGGTCACACATGTCCTTTCATCATTACATGCCTCAAAAATTATTCAAGGCTCTTATTCCAGTGCCTCGCTCATTTACTGGCATTTCTACATTCATTTAACCTTCTTCTTCACCTCTTTCTCCTTTCCTCCTTCATATTCTTGCGTCTTTCTTTGCCACCATAACTCTTTGAATCTGGTGGCGTATTGTACTGAATTATTCCTACTACCTACAGACACTGTTACTGATTTTAGTGAACACCTTTCTTAGCGAAGGGATAAATAAAAACTGTATATAGCCTCCTTTCTTTAATATCTTCCCTAGTGTGAATAAATACGCCTGGAGGTATCAAGATTAAGATATTTAATAAGTCATCGAAATTAAGGGGTTCATTATTCATTTTATTTTAATCTTAGTTTTGTTCTCCGTCCCATTCTTCTTCTCTCCCTTCAAACTATCTTTATCACCTGCTTTGTATTTTATTACCCGAGACGGGTATTGTTTTCATTTGATTTGTATGTCTGTCTGTCTGTCTGTCTGTTAAATGGTCTATGACTTTATGATCACTGATTAAATATGGTGCCAAACTGGGCCAAGGCCCAGGCTGTAGGCCCAAAAAATGTAAAAAAAAATATATATATATATTTTTTTCTCCTTAAATCCTTTTGAATTCGTCATATCGACATGAAACCAAAACCTAAAGCTGCATCTTTCACATCTGCATCCTATAGCAAGCCTTATTACATCGGGGGGGGGGTCACCCCCCTGTTAGTGGTAGGGGGAGTCAATGTCAGGTAGGTTGGGCCTAAAATTTCAGATGGGCATTGAGTCGTCAATTTTCACCCGATTTACTCCAAATTTTATGCGACATCTTTGACTAGATATCCTGTTGTGTGTATATGTCAGCACTAAAATGGCTGTCGGGGACGGATTTGCTGTGCCGGCACGGCTTCTTGTTCCGTATTTATTTTCCCCACTCATTTTTTTTTTTTTCGTTTGACTTTGCCCTCTTTCATGCCTCTTTCTTTCCACACATGGTTTCCCATGCTCTTTATATTTTACTAACCCTTTCTTTCCCTGCCTATTTTTCGCCTTCCTTCTCGGTGCTAATTTTCATATTGCTCGTCAAATGTTTTACTTTTTATTTTTGTTCATCTTGTTCATCTTCACATCATTCTGTCTAGGTCCATATTATCACCATTCGTTGATCCCTTTCACGTCTTTCATGTTACCACACCTATTTCATATCCTTGTATTTTTCCTCTTCTTCGTTTCCTTCCTTTTTCTATGCCTGTTTCAGCGCCTTCTTTATTTGTTCTCTTCCATCTCAACTTTCTTCTCCCACTTTTGGCTTTCTTTATTTGCGTTTGTTTCCTCTTTTCTCTTCACATTTTTTTCTCACGTTTGCTTTGCTTTTTTTCACTTTCCTCTTTCCATAGACATATTATTTACCTCCTAATTTCACCAGATCTTTCAGTCTCCTGCCTCCTTTTCTTTCTATTTTCTTTCCCCTTTACAGCCTTCGTTTCTTCCTCCTATTTTCCATCCTTTCTAATCTCGTCTGCCCTATTTCTTACTCTCCATTCCTTCCTTCAACACTTTACCGCCTTCCCTCCCTCCTTTCCTCACGCCCTTCCTCCCTCCATCACTCCCTTCCGTTAACACTTTCCTTCTTTCCCCCCACTCTGCCAATCCGTCCCTCCTTCCTTCCTCTCTTCCTCCCTTTTAATCCCAGTACAGCTTCTTTCTACCTTCCAATTTGTTAAACATCGGTGGTTTCCAAATTGCCTGAAACTGTTGTCAGAGGCAAATTTGTGAAACACTTAGAGTAATCTCAAGAGATTCGCAACATGGTCTTCGGAATAAACGCTCCTGCCTCACGAACCTGTTGGACTTTTTCATAGCTATACGGAACATGTAAGACGAGACTAACCCTGTTGATGTTGTCTATCTCGATTTTCAAAAGGCTTTGGGCAAAGTTCCACACAAAAGACGCCTTTAGAAGCTAAAGGCGCGTGGTTTCTGTAGCAGTGTGCTAGGGTGGATAGAAGATTGGCTCACTGGATGAAAGCAAAGAGTTGTAATAAATGGAAAGAATCAGACTGGATCAACGTTACAAGTGGAGTGCAGCAGGGTTCAGTGTTAGATTCCCCCTCCCCCTTTTTTTCAATATATGTAAATGATATTGATGAAGGATTATTTTGTAAGATTTCAAAATTTGCGGACGATACAAAAATGGGTAACAGAGCAGATACAGCATTGCAGAGACAGGCATTCAGAAAGAAGTTGATCATTTGTTTAATTAGAACCAAACATGGCAAATGAATTTGAATATTTATAAATGTACAGTGCTAAACATTGGCAGTAAAAACATAAGGGCCAGTTGTAATATGAATAATGTCCAACTTGGTAGGATAAACCATGAAAAAGACTCAGGGGTAATAATAACAAATTATTTGAACCAAACAAACAATGTACAGAAGCTTTTAAAAAAGACAATAAATTTACCTGATTCGTTGACAGGACATTTGAATAAAAACAACAAAAAATTTGTCCTCATTTTGTATAACTCCTTAGCACTCCCGCAGTTGGAGTATTGCGTTCATTTCTGGTCACTGTAGTATAAAACATAAGCAATGCTACGCTGTTGCAACTCTCCATCTGATCACGCACATACCTTCCCACATCCCTGCACACCTAACCAAGTGCATAACGGTCCTCATCTCCTCCCAATCTTTTCTTTTAAAGATGAGCTTAAGGAGAGCGCTTTGAGGACACATGACCTGGGCCCTTCAGATTCCATGTGTTGCATTAAAATCCCTGGAAAATTATTTTTTATTTTACTTTATCATTATTAAGAGAAGAAAACTACTTACGACACAGCATTCTACCTATCAAAAGGCACCAGTTCACCATAAGACACATAACTGTGAAATTTTAGGACCCTATAGTGAGTAGCCTACTTTCTGAGTTCTGGCCTGGAAATGAAATCTCATTTCCCTGCCAGCCGCCCTGCCAGTGATAATAACACCCTCCTCTGACTTTGTCAGGTGGAGTGTAATAAGATATGGAGAAACTTGAGAGTACAGCGAAGGGTGACAAAGATGATACCTATACTGAGAAATAAACCATTTGAGGAGCATTTAGAAGCCCTGAATCTCTTTACCCTAATTAAACGCAGGTTATTAGGAGGTTTAATTCAAGTATTCAAAATATTTAAAGGACACGATAATATGGCCACCCATCAGTATTTCACAGTTGATCGCTCAAACTGTACTAGAGGTAATGGATATAAAACGACGTCAGGTACATGAAGCTAAACATTTCATCTTTAACAGAGTTGTGTATATATGGAGCAAACTGCCCTCCAGTGTACCAAGTTGTGATACAGTACCAACTTTTATAAATCGCAGGGATAAGTATCTGTCACCGAGCCCCCAGTTACGTATGTTCACTGCTGAATCACAAGGTTCTGTGGTGTATGCTTTTTTTTTCTTTTTCAGAATCTTAAAGATACAACTGCAGAACAACATCGATAAATACTATTGACAGTGTTATGCTCCCTTTCAGACAGAAGTTTAAAGTTTCCATTCCCTTACTACAGGTCTGTTGCTATTTGCTTATTCATAGTCGCCTTCAATCTTCTTTCCTTTCTCCGAGTTCTTCCCTACATTCGTTCCTTCCTATCCTCTCCACTTGTCTCCTCTCACCTCTTCTTACAGTTCCTCCTCCCCTTGCTTTCAGCCTCTCTCTCTTCCTTCCACTCACATCGTTGCCCTCAGCTCTTCTCTCCCTCAGATTTTTCCCTCTCTCCCTCTTCACTTGTTCCCTCCGTTTCTGCAGCCCCGTCCCACTCTCTGATCTCTCGTTTCGTTTTATTTTTTCTTCTTCTTCTTCTTCTTCTCTCTCTCTCTCTCTCTCTCTCTCTCTCTCTCTCTCTCTCTCTGTTTCGCACAATCCCTTTTTCCTCTTCTTCCAACTCTGTCCCTCCTCATTAACGTGCCGTGGTCCCTCGCACAGGCTGGATGTCAGGCTCTGCACATCCTGCTTCAGTACTTCCTGGTGTCGAGTTACCTGTGGATGTTCGCTGAGGGTCTGTACCTGCACACACTGCTGGTGGTGGCCTTCGTCAGTGAGGAGGCGCTGCTCAGGTGGCTCTACGTCCTGGGCTGGGGCATGCCTGGGGGCATAGTGGCCGTGTATGGCCTGGCTAGGGGCGCATCAACTCAGGACACCTTACAGTAAGCACGGTTTTATTTTACGGTCATCTGTTCGCTTTAACGAGGCGTAAATTTACTATCTATATTAAAGAGGTATTAGGAATGGAACCGAGTAACAAGCCTCGCGGAAATCCCCTGTCATCTGGGACCCGGGACTGTTCAAGTAGAGCGGAAAAGTTTGGCGACACTCACAAACCTAAACTAACTCCACCTAACCTAACCAAATCTAACCTAAACAAGACAATGCTAAACTAAACTAACTTAACCAAGTCAAACCAAACCGAAGCTAACTACTCTAGCTTAATCTAATCTGACATAAGTTAGGCCAACATAACTTAACCTAGCCTGACCTAACCCAACCCAACGGAACTTAATTTTACCCAACCTAATCGAAGCTAACCAAATCACGCTTAGCCTCATATAAACGAAACTCACCTGACCCGGCCTAATCTAACTTGATTTAATTTAACTTAAAGTATTGGAACCTAATATAATGTAATTCAGCCTGACTTACCCTCCCCTAACCTAACGTAACATAACCTACAGTAACCTAACCTCACCTCACCCGTGGCCCCGTACATCCCATGGACTTGGTGATGCGTGTACCATACCGGAACGAACATCACCTGAGTGTCAGGCGGAACCAGCGTCGGACGGATCCTACATCTCAGGTACATCTTGTATGCAACATCGGGTCATATTCTCGTCGGATATCGAAGTTCCATAACATCTTTTCTTTGACAGTTTATTTCTGCATGTGCTAATTTAATAATTGCTTTTATCAAATTTATGCAACCTACGGCGATGATACAAAGGAATAAACATAATACAAGATTTCAGTAAGGTGTTAAATGCAAAATAAATCGCTATGGAAGAGGTGTTATTAAGCTTCTTCACCTTATGAGAACCCTGGAGACAGCGCGACATGGGATCCTCACACTCATGAATGCTGAACTGTAACAAGCGATTAACACAAGAATGCGATGCTAGTTATGAAGAACTACCATGGAAAGGATGTGCCGCTGTAGTATTGCCATATTCAGCCGTTGAACTACGTGACATAGGCTGGAAAAGAAGGAAAGTCTCTCCTAAGTTATGTTGAATGAATTTTAGTTGCCTGTACATACTCGTAATTCTAGTATGGAAGAGATGAGTTAAGTTCGTATTAGCTTGTCTCCATAACTTACTTTAGTCCAGTCTAGTCTGAAACATACAGGTGTTCTTAGCTCGCACCCTCTCCCCTGGTGGTAGGTGGTGGCCACCAGCATCCGCTCAAGTGCTGCCTATGTTTTCTTCCATCTTTATCATTCTATCTCTGTGTCTGCCTTCCCCTCTTCTTTTCCTCCATGTCACTTTTTATTAATTTTCTTTCCACTTGTGGCGGCTCTAAGCTAAGTGACAAGTCAAATGGTTTCCTGTGACTCAGAAAACCATTTACAATTCTGGGTGGAAGCCATACAACCAAATAACAGGGTGATGTGAGGTCAAGTACAGTGCCCCTGTTAACTGGGTGATGCGACGAAAATGCGGTGTCCAACCGCAAGGGAACATTATTTTTCTGTACGGGACGGCCATTTGAGACGGTTTCTTGCCTGCGGTTGGTGAGTCTGCTCGGTCAAACAGACCGAGGGTGATCAACAACAGCAGCCTCTCCCCTGCCAGTCTGTACCACATATCTATACTTCTTTGTTTGGGAAGCTAAACTCTTTTCCATGAAAAAGACATCTCTTCTTCAGTTTAAATTCATTTCTTCTTCTTTGTCCTTAATCTTTTACCAAAAGATCTTCTCTGTCCGCTTTCTCCAGTTCCCATACTTCTTTGAAAGTATGATCAAATTTCTCTCTCTCTCTCTCTCTCTCTCTCGATACATAGATAGGTAGGTAGGTAGGTAGGTAGATAGATAGATAGATAGATAGATAGACAGGCAGGTAGACTGATTGATAGATAGATAGATAGATAGGCAGGTAGACTGATTGATAGATGAATAGATAGCTAGCTAGCTAGCTAGCTAGCTAGATAGATAGATCGATATATATATATATATATATATATATATATATATATATATATATATATATATATATATATATATATATATCCCTGTGGCGGGGGGAACACAATCTGGCTGCACTATTGGGTGGTGCTATTACTCTGCGGCCAGGTTGTATTAGGCAGAATTCTGCCATTCCCCGAGTGTCGTAAAAGGCGACTAAAAGGGTCGGGGTGAGGGAACTAGGGACCCCCTCTGTATTTTTAGTTCCTACAATGAGACAGGGAATAAAAAGGGATGGGGGATTGAGTTATCCCCGTACCCTGAAGGTTGAGTCTATGAATTTGCGTGGATGTTGTACGACTGGGGTTAAAGGGGAGGAGATTGGGAGAAGGTTTGTGAGAAGAAAGATGGGTGTGTTGGCGCTGAGTGAAACAAAGATGAAAGGGAACCGTGATTCTAAGTTTGGAAGTGTGACTGGAAGCATGTTAGGTGTCGATAGAGGAAGAGAGAGGGGAGTGGCCTTGCTAGTGAGCCGAAGTGCAGCAGTGTGTGACTGAATGGATGGAGGTGTCATTGAGACTGATGTGAGTGAAAGCGAAATTTGGACTTGAGTTGCGGGTATGTGTGAGTGAATATGGGCCTGGTGGTGAAAGGGATGAAGAAGAGAGGGAGTCTTTCTGGAATGATGTTGATGAGTGTCTGCAGAGTTTTGGAGCAAATGTGAATGTGGTAATGATGGGAGATCTGAATGCTAGAGTGGGAAATGTAGCAGCTGAAGGTGTCGTTGGCATGCATGGTGTGCTTGGAAGAAATGATAATTGGAAAGAATGATAGGGATATGCGTTGAGCAAGAGATGGTGGTTGGAAATACCTTGTTTGAGAAGAAAGATATTTATAAGTATACATGGGTGAGACAGGAGGGTGGAAGGGTTGTTGATAGACCATTGATGGACTATGTGGTTGTGTCCGGGAATGTAAGAGGAAGATTGTTGCACGTGAGAATCCTGAGAGGGGAGAGGGGAGGTATGTATGACCATTGCCTGGTGGAGGGAAAGTTGAGAGTAGGAGTGAGGTGGGTGAGAGATGGGAGAGTTGGGTGTGGCGGAGATATTTTAAGAGAAAGTGAATTGGACAAAACAGAAAGAATGACAGAGTATCAGGAGAAGGTTAAAAACGAGAGGAAAGCAGTGAAAGATCAGGAAAATGGCGGTGTGAAGGAGGAATGGCAGTTGTTTAAAAGTGCCATGGTAGGGTATGCAAGAGAGGTATGGGTGTGAGACGAGTGGGTGGTGGTGTGAGAAAGGGAAGTGAATAGTGGTACGAGGAAGTAAGTATGGCTGTAGCTGAGAAGAGACGTGCATATGAAGTGTGGCTGCAGAGGAAGGATAAGGTGTCATATGAAAGGTATGAGAAACAGAGGAACAGGGCAAGAAGGGCTGTGTGTGATGCTAAAGTGGGAGCAGATGAGAGGTGGGGTTGGCGATTAACTGAAAATTTTCAACAGAATAAGAAAATATTTTGGAAGGATGTGAAGAGGGTGCGAAAGGGAGAGTCTGGGAAGGAGGGGCGAGTAAAAGCAGAGGATGGAAGGATGTTAATTGAGATGGATGCAGTGAGGAAGAGATGTTCAGAGTATTTTGAGAGATTGTTAAATGTAGAGGAGGAAAGGGAGGCTGAGACTGTCGCAGAGGAAAGGGAGCAAGGAATAAATATGTTGGGAGAGTTGAATGATTCTTTGATCATGATGGAGGAAGTGTAGGAGGCAGCAAAGGAGATGAAAGCAGGGAAAGCTGCAGGTATGGATGGGTGTGCTTTGGAATGTTTGAAAGGTGGTGGGGCGACTATTGTTGAGTGGCTAGTAAGAATGCTGAATATGTGTTTTGTGAGTGGTATGGTGCCAATTGAGTGGACAAGTTAGTGTGTGGTTCCATTATATATAGGTAAGGGTGATAAGTATGAATGTGCTAGTTGTAAGTATGATGTATGGTAGAGTGTTGATTAAGAGAGTTAGAAAGGGTAAAGAGGGAGTGATTGGTAATGAACAGTGTGACTTCAGAGGAGGGAGGTGGATCAGGTGTTTGCTGAGACAGGTGTGTGAAAAGTATTTGGCAAAAGGTAGGGATGTGTTTTGGGCGTATATGGATTTAGAGGAAGAGTATGATAGAATTGATAGAGAGGCTTTGTGGAGTGTTTTGAGGTTGTATGGACTAGGTGGCAGGTTGTTAAAAGGAGTGAAAATTTCTTGTGAAAATAGCAGAACGTGTGCAAGAGTGGGAAATACTGTGAGTGATTGATTTCCTGTGAGAGTGGAGCTGGGACAGAGATGTGTGATGTCGCCTTGGTTGTTTAATATTTCTATGGATGGGGTTGTAAGAGAGGTGAATGCGAGAGTGTTTCGTAGAGGTTTGAGTCTAGTGAATGTTGATGGTAGAGGGTGGAATTTGAGTCAGCTGCTTTTTGCAGATGTTACTGCACTGGTGGCTGATTCGAGGAAGAGATTGAGGCAGCTGGTAGAGGTGTTTGGAAGGGTGTGTGAAAGGAAGAAATTGAGAATGAATAAAAATAAGAGTAAGGTGATGAATTGTGCGAGGTTGGTTGATGATAGGAGGATGAATGTAGCTTTGAATGGCAGGTTGCTTGAGGAGGTGGAGTGTTTTAAGTATATAGGGTCAAGTGTTGCTGTGAAAGGAAGAATAGTTGTAGAGGTGAAGTTTAGAATGAATGATGTAGGAAAGGTGCTGGGAAGAATGAAAAAAGTGTTTAGATGTCGTTCGCTTAAAATGGTCGTAAAGTGAAGGCTGTATGAGGGAGTATGTGGTACGGACTGTGTTATATGGGACAGAAACATGGAATATAGGAGTAGATGAGAGGAAGATATTAAACGTAATGGAGATGAGGTGCCTGAGGGGTATGTGTGGAGTGACGCATATGGATCGAGTGAGAAATGATGAAGTGCGAAGGAGAACTGGCGTTATGGGTGAGATGGCTGATTGAGTTAAGCAGAGAGTATTGGGGTGGTTTGGGCATATGGAGAGATTGGATGAAGATTGATGATTGGTGAAAAAGATAGCTGGATCTGATGTGGGAGGTGTAAGGTTTAGTGGAAGACCACAAATAGAATGGAGAGACAGTGTGAAGAGAACATTAGATGCGAGAGGGATGTCTGTGGAGCAAAGAGGAGTGGCTGCGCTTGATAGGGATGAATGGAGAGAAATTGTGAATGAATAAATGGTGACGCGGCCCCGACGAAGTTCTTCCGCATCTGGTCTGATCAGCTCTGCTGTCGGGCCCTGCTGCGGATGTCGCTGGATTGCATTGTGCAGTTGACCCTCGTACGATGTGGTGCGGTGAGGAGCAGTTCTCTTTTCCCCTTGGAGGCTAAGATACAAGAATATATATATATATATATATATATATATATATATATATATATATATATATATATATATATATATATATATATGTGTGTGTGTGTGTGTGTGTGTGGGTGGGTGTGTGTGGGTGTATGTGTGTGTAGGTGGGTGTATGTGTGTGTGTGTGTGTGGGTGTATGTGTGTGTATGTGTGTGGGTGTGTGTGTGTGTGTGTGTGTGTGTGGGTGTATGCGTGTGTGTGTAGATGAGTAATTTGGTAAGTGTGTCGTCCTCTCTCAGCTACCCCCTTTTGGGGGAAAAGCCTAGGTATATATATATATATATATATATATATATATATATATATTTATTTATTTATTTATATATATATAAATATATATATATATATATATATTGTTACATAGCCTATGATTTCATCATCCTTTGTGTAATTCTAACGTACAGTGTGCTGCCTGTTTGATCACGAGCGTGTTCTGCCTCAGTCCCCCCCTTCTACCGTTATAGTAGAGTAAGTCGTTCTCTCTGTTATTCAGAGCGGGATTTTCAGCTCTTTGTCCCCATGGCTTCATTTGCGCGTCCTTCTTACAAGTTGTATCAAGCTCTCCTGGCCCCTATATAATGAGCTCAGTCTCTGCATCATTGCCACTTAGATCTGCTCCTCATTTTGTTCACATCTCTGTCCTCCCCTGTACAGATATTATTATTGTGAGTGCTCAAGAAATCTCCAAACATCTAGCAGCTGTGTGTAATTTGAGTATGAGTGTTGTTGCATTTTTTCTTGTACTGTGTAGCATAAAGTTAATTCATAGGCCTAGTGAGGTTTTTGATTAATGTTGGGTTTTACGTCAGTCTTTTTTGATAATAGTTTGTATCTGTAATAATTTATCTGGCATTCACTGAGTATTATCTGGTATCTCATTTTACCAGGGCTGACTTAGATAAATTTACTCTTGCTAATTTCGTGTTAATAGAGGCTATTGCAGTTAACCATATATTTAACCTGTTTATTTGCCATTACATTATCCTTATGAGTCCTGAATGTTTTGTTGTTAGTTTGAGCATTAAACTTTAACTTGTAATTTTACCTAACTCTTTTGTTTTGAACCTGGAACTTTACGGGACAGTAGTGACACTTAGTATTCTCACTTAAAGTGTACGTTATCTTTCTCTGTTCCGTAACATAAATTTGGCGACCTCATATCAGGATATTCAGGATATTATCATAAGGATATTGCTTGATATTTTGTGACTGTTACTTATTAATTATGTCTACTATTACTACACTTGATGAAGCCAAAGATTTTTTGTCAAATGTGCAAACAGTGTGTGATATAGAAAACAGAACAAAGAATTAACTTAAGCTTGTTGCTCAACAATTGGGAATTGCTGTTCGCTCTCATCATTCTAAAGATCAAATTGTTGACATGATTAATGAAAGCTTGTTTAATGTAACTCCTCCAAATGAGCAAACGCAGATTGAATTAGCTAAGTTACAGCTAGCCCTGCAGGAGGCTAAGGCTAAGGAGGCGGAGGCTCGTGTTAATGAGGCAAATGCTCGTATTCAAGAGGCACAGGTACAGGCTCAGGCACAAATTGAACTTTCCAGGATTCAGGCAGACCATGAGTATCGCATGAAACAAGGTGGAACTGGATCATCTAGTTCTGATGATTTTGATGTGGCTAAAAATGTTAAACTTGTCCCTCCTTTTAATGAATCTGATTTAACAAAGTATTTTCAGTTGTTTGAGAGGGTAGCTACAGGTTTTAGTTGGCCCAAGGAGTATTGGCCAGTACTCCTTCAAACTGTTCTCACCGGTAAAGCTCAAGTAACTTATGCATCTTTGCCTCAGGATCAATCTGATAATTATGATGTAGTTAAGAGCTTGATTCTTAAGGCCTATGAGCTTGTTCCTGAAGCCTATAGAGTAAAATTTAGGACAACTTACAAGCAAGATAAGCAATCCCATGTTGAGTATGCAAAAATCAAAGAAGATCTGTTAGAGCAGTGGTTAAATTCTAAGAATGTGGATTCTGATTTTGGTAAATTTAAGCAGATGATTTTGCCGGAGGACTTCAAAAGGTGTATTAGTAAAGATGTAAGCCTATATCTTGATGAAAAAAGAATAGATAATTTGTCTGATGCTGCAGTTTTAGCTGATGAATATGTTCTCACTCACAAGAGATATTCTAGAGAAAAAGGGAAAGCTGAGAGTAAGTACGTTGCCTCTACTCAGAGTACAGGTAACAGGAAAGAGAATAAGGATGATGTTTCTCAGGAAGTAAATACCAGCTTCACCTCTAGATTTCAGAAAAGTAAATGTACTTATTGTAGTAAGCTTGGTCATACTACGGAGAAATGTTTCAGGAGACAGCGTGATGTGAACAAAAAGGAGTCTTTAAATATTCAGTCAATTGGTCTAGTGTCCACTCTTGAGAGTTCCCAGAATTCTTTAACTGAGTTAACTGAACCTGCTTTGAGGGGTAACTTAAATTCTCATGATGGAGCTCCTCTTTTGAGCAGTAACGTGGGTGACACTCTCAAGAGTTCATGTGCTAATTTCCTGTCTGATGGTTTTGTCAGTCCTCTGGACAGTAATGACAGGAAATCAGTTCAAATATATCGTGATACAGGTACTTGCCAATCCCTTATGCTGACCAGTGTTCTAGGCCCTAATGTTAATTCCTCTGATGAAACTGTAATCTTACAAGGTGTAGGGAATAATTATTTCTCTGTCCCTCTGTGCAGAGTGAATTTAGAGTCTGGTTTTGTTAATGGTTCCGTTATGGTTGGGTTGGTTGAGACACTCCCAATGTCAGGTGTAACTTTCTTACTTGGAAATGATATTGGTGGAAGTCAAGTGTGTCCAGCTCCTCAGTTGTCTGGTGAGCCAGTGGCTGCGACCCATGATTGTGATGTCCCTGATGTGTTCCCTGGATGTGCTGTCACTAGGGCTAAGTCTAAAGTTACTGGTGATTTAGAGGATAATGATGATGATGATGTTATCCTAACTGACACTTTTCTTGCTAATTTGGACCACTCACCAGATGAGGCAGTACCCCGTAGTGTTGATAATTTGTCTCGTCAAGAGTTGGTTGAGTTGCAGGTTGCTGACCCTGAGTTGAAAGGTCTAGCTAACTCTGCTTGCAGTGAGGAAGAGTCAGCTGGTGCTTCTACTTGTTATTATGTAAAGTCAGGAGTACTTATGAGGAAGTGGAGACCCCCAACAGCAGCAGCCGACTGTGAATGGGAGGTTGTACATCAAGTTGTCATCCCTCGTGTTTGTAGGCAGGATATCATTCGAGTGGCTCATGATTCCAGTTTAAACGGCAGGACACCTTGGAGTGAGGAAGACTGTGGCACGCATTTTGAAACACTTCTACTGGCCAGGTATCTTCAGGGATGTTTCCTGGTATTGTAAGTCTTGTCACACCTGTCAAGTTGTGGGGAAGTGTAATCAGACCGAAAAGGTTGCACCTCTAGTTCCCATTCTTCCTTTTGAGGCGCCTTTCACCCGTGTGTTGGTGGATATTGTAGGCCATCTTCCTAAGACTTCTTCAGGATTTTCTTATGTGTTGACCCTGATTGATATGGCTACTCGTTATCCTGAAGCCATTCCACTTAGAAATATCTCAGCAAAGAACGTGGTTAAGGAAATGCTAGGGTTCTTCACAAAGTTTGGTCTGCCCAAGGAGGTACAGTCAGACCGGGGAAGTAATTTCATGTCAAAGGTTTTCAAGCAGTCTCTGAAAGAGTTGGGCATCACCCAGATCACGTCTTCAGCTTACCATCCCCAGACCCAAGGAGCGTTGGAGAGATATCATCAAACACTCAAATCGATGCTCAAGAAATACTGTTTGGAACATCAGAAAGACTGGGATAAAGGTCTTCCATTCGTTGTGTTTGCCGCAAGAGAATCTCCAAATGAATCACTGGGCTTCTCACCTTTTGAACTACTGTTTGGCCATGAAGTAAGAGGACCCCTTAAGTTACTCAAGGAATGCTGGCTGTCGGAGGAAGATGACGTCAACCTGCTGGAGTATGTGATGAAGTTCAAAGAACGGCTGTCCACTGCTTTACAGCTGGCGAGAGAGAATTTAGGAGCTGCTCAGGAGAAGATGAAGGCTTGGTATGATAAGAAGTCCAGGTTACGCCACTTTCAGCCAGGAGATCAGGTTTTGATTCTGCTACCAGTTCATGGGCAACCTCTTCAAGCCAAGTTTAGTGGCCCTTATTTCGTGGAGAAGAAACTCAGTGATGTCAACTATGTCATCGCCACATCAGATCGTAGAAAGAACAAGCAACTATGTCACATCAACATGTTAAAGTTATATCACAGGCGGGACGAAAATAATCCAGTCTGCACTGTAGCTGTTCCACCCGAGTCTGCAAGTGAAGCTCTCCCATGCAGTATGAGCCTGAGTGATAGTTTGGGGAAGAATCCTGATATCATGAATGATCTCCAGACTAAGCTTTCTCATCTACCTCCCAAGGAAAGGCAGGAGTTTTCGGCATTACTGCAGGAGTACCCGCAAGTGTTCCGTGCTACTCCAGGAAGAACCACTGTGTTGATGCATGATGTCGATGTTGGAGACGCAAAGCCAATTAAATTGCCTCCTTACCGTGTGAACCCAGTGAAAGTTCCTCTCATCCAGAAGGAGCTTGGCTACCTGTTGGACCACAAGATGATTGAACCCTGTCAGAGCGAGTGGAGTTCTCCTGTCACTCTAGTCCCTAAGCCAGGTGGGTCACAGAGGCTTTGCATCGACTACAGACGTGTTAATCAGATAACTAAAACAGACACTTACCCTCTCCCTCGTGTGGAAGATTGCATAGACAAGATCGGAAAGGCTAGGTACATAAGTAAGTTTGATTTGTTAAAGGGATACTGGCAAGTACCTATGACTGAACGTGCTAGGGAGATCTCATGTTTTGTAACATTAGGAAAGACTTCTGCATGTTCTGTAATGCCATATACAGATTGTTTTAGAGTAATAAGAAATTTCCTTTGAAAATTTCTTTTTTCTTTGTGGGGAGGTGTTACATAGCCTATGATTTCATCATCCTTTGTGTAATTCTAACGTACAGTGTGCTGCCTGTTTGATCACGAGCGTGTTCTGCCTCAGTCCCCCCCTTGTACCGTTATAGTAGAGTAAGTCGTTCTCTCTGTTATTCAGAGTGGGATTTTCAGCTCTTTGTCCCCATGGCTTCATTTGCGCGTCCTTCTTACAAGTTGTATCAAGCTCTCCTGGCCCCTATATAATGAGCTCAGTCTCTGCATCATTGCCACTTAGATCTGCTCCTCATTTTGTTCACATCTCTGTCCTCCCGTGTACAGATATTATTATTGTGAGTGCTCAAGAAATCTCCAAACATCTAGCAGCTGTGTGTAATTTGAGTATGAGTGTTATTGCATTTTTTCTTGTACTGTGTAGCATAAAGTTAATTCTTAGGCCTAGTGAGGTTTTTGATTAATGTTGGGTTTTACGTCAGTCATTTTTGATAATAGTTTGTATCTGTAATAATTTATCTGGCATTCACTGAGTATTATCTGGTATCTCATTTTATCAGGGCTGACTTAGAAAAATTTACTCTTGCTAATTTCGTGTTAATAGAGGCTATTGCAGTTAACCATATATTTAACCTGTTTATTTGCCATTACATTATCCTGATGAGTCCTGAATGTTTTGTTGTTAGTTTGAGCATTAAACTTTAACTTGTAATTTTACCTAACTCTTTTGTTTTGAACCTGGAACTTTACGGGACAGTAGTGACTCTTAGTATTCTCACTTAAAGTGTACGTTATCTTTCTCTGTTCCGTAACAATATATATATATATATATATATATATATATATATATATATATATATATATATATATATATATATATATATATATATAGATAGATAGATATAGATATATATATATATATATGGCTGATAATCCTTTTTTCAGTACCGTACACACCTCTCTCGAGCTTGGTATCATCCTTCTTGCCATCATCTGTACATTTTTATTTAATTTTTCTTATGTGGTATCCATACCAGCATTCCAGATTCTAATCTCGGGATGGGGAGGCAGTCAATGTTGGAAAAAGTGAAGCACGACTGAAAAGAAGGCTAGAGGATAATAAGGATGGCTGGTCTTATGGAACCTTATTGTGACCACCTCAAGACAACTGTGTGCAGCTTTGGGAGGCATGTCGAGGTGAAGGATTAACAAACAGTTTCCACCAACTCTTTCGGAACAAGATGTTATCCACTGTATTTGTATCTGTGTTTGTTTCAGTCCATATCAGGTTTAATGCAGATCTGGACCTTCTTCTTGGAGGAAGAAGGATAACCGTAAATAACCCTTCCCCATGCTGACTAAGTACGAAAGGGGGACGGGTATCTAAATGAGGTGATG
>NC_137010.1:39384230-39556730 GCF_032717465.1 Coenobita brevimanus | reverse complement strand
AAGAGGGCAATACAGACCGAGGGATCGTTTTAGCCACTTCATACCGATGACGTCTTTTTGTTTTAGTCTTCCTAACTTTAGAAAGGGAAAGAAATGTGACCCCCCCCCCCTTAGCCTTTATAGTGGTGCCGGAGAGTAACGCCTTCACGTGGTGGCACCGATATAAACCTGGCGACTCCACTGCCTGATCACACAAACGTCGACCATATTCCTCCCTATTCCCCGAAAGGAAGATGGTGGACTGCGAGAGAACGTCAACATCAGCTTCCATTCCATTGGGTTCATAATTTCAAATGAGCCTGAGGCCACAACGAAGGCCGTTTTCAAATCGACGTTCTTATTTCTGTTAAATTCGTGCTCTTATGATGATTTTATTCAACATATGATCGACCTATGGTGTAGAAGTTGACAAAGCCACATTTAACTCCAACAGATCGAAAATTCTCGCCTAAACTGAATAAGTATGGATGCAGCAAGAATTAGATATTTAAAAAAAATCACCACATTCAAAGAGCCAATTGTTTCAGTACAATGACGTATTACGTACTTTTTCATGTTTCCAAAGACAATTTTTATTTAGCTTAGGAGAGACTATTCAAACTGTATGGGTTATATATAGTCTTCATTAATCCCTTAAATATGGGAGGTCTTTCCTAATCTGAGTAGAATCGCTTGGAGGGAACAAAGCATAAAATATGTAATTCAGAGATTTAACAGCTTCCCCACTACGAACGGATTCCATAGCTAATTCACACTAACATCAAATGATTTTATTCAGAAGCGGGAAGTATACATTGTTGAAAATGAACCCCTTCATGTCTCCTGTTTTGCCTTTTGTATCAGATAGGGAGATATTTTAAATGTGAAAAAGTTATATCCCATCTTAGTTAACCCCTTCACTGCGAGGGGCAATGCTTGACTGAATATAACCCTCTGCAGCGGCAAGGATAATGTACATGAACACATCACCGTACTGAATGGGCTACAGTATAATACTTAGGCCTCTTCAATCCATCCTAAATTGACTAAGGCCATCTGGTCTTATTTTGGTTTTTAGTGTGGCTGAAACGACCATGATACGATTAACGGACACATTTTTAACACTAACGATGTTATTGCTGACTCTCAACTGAAGTAGTCGTTAGGCGTTAGCCAAAATATGACAGTGAATCTGAGGTGGCCATGAAAAGGTTATCACTGTGTTGATAATCCTTGTGGTGAGGGGCAGCCGATGGTGTTATTAGTCAACATTTCCAGCTCACAAACGCAAAAGCCAAAGTTCGATTTCCTCCTTATCTATTGTCATAAAGACTTTGTAGTTACTTGTAGAGAAGTATATTTTAGACTTGTGGTCGAGCGGCTTTTATATCTTGTAGTAGTTTCCCCACCAGATGTCATGTAGTGACGGGAGAGGTAAAGAATAGTATGGGACTATTTTTATTTGTCTTAGAAATATTAAACAGGTTTCTCACATGGAAAGAGTATAAGTCCCGGGTAGCTACCTCCCTGTCTCGCTATCTCTCTCTCTCTCTGTTCTAAGGCTAATCTCCGTCTCGACCTCTCTCTAGGGTCGCTTGTCTCCTTCTGTCTAGCCTGTTCGGTGGCTAATCTCCGTCTGAGCTCTCTTTCCTAAAATCTGGTGTAGCAGGGGTGTGTCACGTATGTTCCTCGTGGATCTTTGTTCACGAGAGGACTGCTGACAGCTAACTGCATCATCTCCTTACTGGCCGCTGTCGTCAGCTTTCCTCAGTGTTTAGAGTGTGTAAGCATGTTAGCACTGCTCGATTCTCGCAGACACAACACCTTCTCATCATTTGACTTCCTGCTTCTATCTGTCTCTCTATCTATCTATTTATCTATCTATCTATACAATATGAAGTCTTTACCACACTGCTCGGTCGCGCGAAAATGGCGTACCATCGACATTCAATAGTCATAACATATTAATACATACTACATACACATTATAATGAACTTATAAGCTAATGAAGTGAAATACATAATATTGTAAAAGTAAATTGTATGAATATTGTATACATATAATATAGTAAATAGTGATTCACCTAACTTGTTTGATTATACTGGTAATACAGAATTGTGTTATAATTGTATGACTTATATTGTGTTAACGCATAATTGTGTTGGCCTTATAATTGTAGTTACATTTTGTTAATGCAACTCTTACATAAGTGTCTTGGCCTTATAATTGTAGGTAAAGTTACATAAAAGTTACATCTTGTTAATGCAACTGTTACATAATTGGCAAAGTGTAACATAAAGCAATCGTTTGTCGTTACATAATTGTTACATATCGTTTGTAGGTACATAATTGTAGTTAGTGTAACAATGCAATCGTTTGTCGTTACATAATTGTTACATATCGTTTGTAGTTACAAAATTGTAGTTAAAGTTACATAAAAGTTACATCTTGTTAATGCAACTGTCACAGAAATGGTACATATTGTTTGTAGTATTGTTTGTAGTTACATAATTGTAATAAGTGTAACATAATGTAATCGTTTGTCGTTACATAATTGTTACATATCGTTTGTAGTTACATTATTGTAATATGGAGTAACAAAATTGTAATAACTGCAGTCCTAACATATGCTGCGGTCGATGATAGTGATGATGTGTCATGCCACTTGTTTGTGGAGACACAATTTGCTTTTTTGTTTGTAGTTTATGTGGTATTTTGGCATATGTAGTAACACTTACACTTATTTTCATTTGTTTGTTATGTGATCTTACTCTATTTCTCTTTTTTCTTTCTTACTCTTCTTTCTTTCTTTCCTTTCTTTTTTTTTTTTTTTTTTTGTATGTATTGATTTTCTATAGTTTGTTTCTCTTTGCTTGTGTACGCTTTTTTCCATGTTGTTCATGGTTACATAATTACTGGCTAATTTCCTTGGGATACTTTTTCAAAGTTTAGTTTATATTGCACAGATACTATAAAATGATATTATATAGTCCCATATTTTGTTATTTTATATAAAAAAATATATACATATATATATACACTATATACAGTATTAACTATACACACTGACTTGTTGTTCACCTGTACCTATCGTGAGTAATATGTGTGTCAGCACTGTGTGGAAATCATTGTCTTCACGATTGTGTTGAAGATGTTCACTCTTGCTAACGGCATTTGTGTTGGCCATTTTTTTTTTTTTCTAGTTTACCTTGTAACTTAATTTATATGTTTCCACTAAGTAGCTTTAATTAATAAATGTTTAATACAGTTCTTTTAATCGCTCACTGAGTAACTGTGATGGTATATTTTCTTTATCGCTTGTAGATGTACTAATGTATAGTTGTATGTATGAAACACGTATTTTATGTAGGTATAAATGGTAACACTCGTTGGTAGTAAATAAATGTTATAATAAATGAATGAATATATACAGTGTAGAATATTTATTGTTGGTGATTATTTAGTGTTTGAGTTATGCAGATAACTGAAGTAAGTATGTGTATTTAAACTGTAACTATACAGCACGTTTTTTATGTTTGTGCAGAAGCTTATTGTCTATCACTGTGTATTGTATAAATGAAGTAACTATGTAACTCACTAATTTTTACCGTGGAGGAAAATGGTGTGAGTGGTGTTGCATTTGTGATAGCGTTGTCCTTCGCGGGTTGATTGGCGTGTTGTCGTCTCAGCACATGGTGACGTCGGCTTCCCACACAGGTAGCTGTGGTGAGTGAATGAGTAGCGATGAGTAACTTGAGTGAAGACGAGTAAGATGAGTTGTGAATATGGACTTGGTGTTTGCTTCGTCGTCCTGACCTCTTCACACCTGCGTAAGCGGTGGGGGTTGGGTGGATGTAGCAGAGAGAGGAGGGTGAGGTCTGGTGGTTATGAGTTGTGAGTCGTCTCTCACTCTTCGTTTGTTTGTTTGTTTGTTTGTATGTTTTCTTTCTTTCTTGATGTATTCTTGGTCCTTTTTTCTTGTGATTTACTCGTTGTGGGATGAAGACTGCCGCTTCTTGTAGGTGCGTGTAGAAGATTATACAGACGACGTAGAGTTGTTAATTGTAGTTGATTGTAGATGGTTGTAGTTCGCTGATTCGTCGTAGACTCGTAGACTATTTGCACTGTAGGCTGTATTTTGTAGGATTCAATGTAGAACTGAAGCTAATCTTGTAGTCTCGGTTGCTTTTGTAGAAATTTGCTTTTAATTCGGAGACGATGTCCGCAGATTTGCTGGTTTTGTCGTTAAGCTACTTGCAAGGCGTCGAGTGATCTCTTGACCTCTGCATCAGCGTAATGATCTGGGAGACGGAGGGGGCTGGATGGAGAGAATACTGTCAGGAGCTGATGTTGTTGGTTGTTTTCAATCTTGATATTTTGTAGTAATTTAATGTTGATTCGTAGACGAGGTTCGTATCCCACCGCTGCCACCAAATGTCATAAAGACTTTGTAGTTACTTGTAGAGAAGTATATTTTAGACTTGTGGTCGAGCGGCTTTTATATCTTGTAGCAGTTTCCCCACCAGATGTCATGTAGTGATGGGAGAGGTAAAGAATAGTATGGGACTTTTTTTATTTGTCTTAGAATTATTAAACAGGTTTCTCACATGGAAAGAGTATAAGTCCCGGGTAGCTACCTCCCTGTCTCGCTATCTCTCTCTCTCTCTGTTCTAAGGCTAATCTCCGTCTCGACCTCTCTCTAGGGTCGCTTGTCTCCTTCTGTCTAGCCTGTTCGGTGGCTAATCTCCGTCTGAGCTCTCTTTCCTAAAATCTGGTGTAGCGGGGTGTGTCACGTATGTTCCTCGTGGATCTTTGTTCACGAGAGGACTGCTGACAGCTAACTGCATCATCTCCTTACTGGCCGCTGTCGTCAGCTTTCCTCAGTGTTAAGAGTGTGTAAGCATGTTAGCACTGCTCGATTCTCGCAGACACAACACCTCATCATTTGACTTCCTGCTTCTATCTGTCTCTCTATCTATCTATTTATCTATCTATCTATACAATATGTAGTCTTTACCACACTATGACCGAATTCCAAACCTTGACTGGTCAGACTGTTGGATAAGATCTGTTTCTCCCCGGTCACCACATTGCATAACAGATGGACCTGGGTGTTACACCGACTGTTGCAGGTGGTGTTCTAAGCAAAAACTGCAGCCCAGCGAAAAATGATTGTCTGTCTTAAAGACCCTCATGCAGCCCATAGGCGGTAATTAAACCATTCTCCTCCCCCTTCTCTTCCTTCTCATTCTTCTATTCTTCATCATCATCATCATCGTCATCATCACGTTATTGTTATTATTAGTAGTAGCAGTATTATAGTTGTCCATGTTATTACTATTGTTATTATTATTATTATTATTATTATTATTATTAATCAGCTTTCACTGCCATGCACCCACCTAATCCAATCGTATTACCTGGACGTTTTTCTTCATCAAAGGGAAATTCTAGTAGTAACAATGTTGAATAAAATATCGATTAACCTTTGGCCAACCAGATATTGCCACAGCTGAGTGAAAGGGTTTGAATTTAGCCTGAACAAAATACCCAACCGCGTCCATTACAGCAAAAGAGTTCATATACTGAGGCCAGCGTCAGGGGCTGTAGTGTCGCCAGTACCTCCTCCTTACCTTGCCATTTCTACCTGTGGCCTGTTTGCTTTTTCATTGCGATGAAGTCTTATTTTAATGAATTCTTAGGACCTTCAGGCGATTTTATCCAGCTTAAGAAGTATCTAATGGAACGAAGGGGTTAGTGAAGGCTATGTTTAACCCCTCGAGTTTGAAAACTGTCTCGCAAGCACAATATATTAATCTACAGACAGTAACAGAAAATTAACAGGGCTTCTTCGTACTGAAGGGGCCAGTATTACCTTGAGTGTTATACATACAAACTTTGTCAGTATTGTAGGAACATGAATAAAGGAAAAAATAGTAAGGTTAAGTGTACAAAATAAATCGCTGAGTAGGTGCAAGAACACCTCCTAATCTGACGAGGGTATCACCTCACATGATGCTGTTCAGGTGTTCGACAGAAGCCCCGGCAGTCACTAGGGTTATGCCGGTTATTATTTTTGTTACTGGTGTCACACACAAATTACAAATGAGAAGAGTTTTCAGATTAAGGATTTTGGTGGAAAGTGATGTACTGTACTAGACAGTTTTATGACTTGCTCTCATGGGAATACTGTCTTCTGTCATCAGATGGAATAAAATTATAAAGTTTTCCGACCAAGTGAGAATTAATGGTGACACTGTTGACACTCCAAGGCGATGCTGATTCACATTTGGCTGGATAAAGTCGACTGGCGTATTGGATTAGATTATCAGTGTTGCTCCGACCGTGAAGGGGTTAATGGTGACAGTATCTACACTCCACGGCTGCCATGACCCAATATCTGCTGCGTGAAACCGTCTGGCCATAGCTGGAGAAGACTTCTTCAGCCATATGAACATTTAATTTGTTTATTTTTCTATTTTGGTTTTGTAGCCACACGGATTCCCTGAGCAATGTTTTTTTTTTCTCTCTCTCTCTCATTTTTGACTCTGGAAATGAAGCAGAAAATGTAATCATTTCGTTTTCTTTTCAAACCACATCACTTTTTATAATTTTTCCTCGAAGGATTCAGTTTCAAGTGGCCCTGGTAATGAGAGTCGGGACGGACAAAAAAAGACAGAAACGATAAAATGTCATCAGTTACTACTAAAAACACTGCTTGAGCACACATTCGTCAATATGAACACTAGTGGCTAAAACTTTAGTGCTTAGGGTCTGTGGTCTGTAGCAGACATATTCTGATGAAACTCCTTCGATGCCGGTCTCCAAATAAGCAAAAGTTACCACCAAGGTAATAATATTAAGAATAAGAAACTGCTTATATATTTTGGTTGCCATTATGCATCTTTTCCACTCAGTTACTCATTTCAATCGATATATTTCTACCCAAGCTTTTATCACCCATTCTCGCCACATGACCGTATCACATTTGTGCAGTCCATACATACTGCGTCTGCTTCCACACCTCTCTTTTACCGTATCATTTTTCACTCAGTCCGACCATCTCATCCCACGTAATAAGGTCTTTGGCACTTCATTTCCAGCACTTCCAAGCCTTGCACTGGTACAGCACAGTTGGCACCACTAGTCATTGTACGTATGCATATTCACCTTTATAGATATTGGTCTTGCTGCCCACACGTTATTCAATGCCCTTGATATTTTGATGCTTCTATTATCCTGTGAAATTACTTTAGGTTCTTGTGCTCTATCTGGTGCTATGTCACACTTCTACGTACTTTACACAGTTAATTTCTTTCAAAATTTTCCTATCAGACATTTTTCCATGTTGCTAGTGTGCTCTCTTTCCCTACCACATCGCATCGCATTGCCATTTCTCACACTCACTGACAGTTTCCTTCACTCACAACTCCTCTAAACTCAGATACTTTCTGTTGCATTTTGCCTTCTGAGTCTGCAACAAATCTGCAAAAAATAAGTGCATTACATCCCAGTCACCTTCTCTCCATACATCCCTTGATCTTCCCCTTTTCTTTAGTAATGTTACATCTGCCTTCCTGGTCGGCTTATCCATTATAGACTGAACAACCTTGAAGACATGACGTCCTTAACACAACCCCACCTCTACCTTAACCAGTCATTCTCTTTCACTTCCACTTACACACCTGCCCTGATCATTTGATAAGTTTTTTCATTGTACAGTGCTTAAAGATATCATTCCCAGTCCACCCCATACAGTTCATCTCTATCGCTTGCCATAAAGTATCCCTATCTCCTCTCTCACATGCCGTCTTTGGATCTATAAAACCTACATGCAAATCCCTCACTTTCTCTGTTTACTTTTCACGTATTCCACAAACAAATAATTGCACACACACACACACACACACACACACACACACACACACACACACACACACACACACACACACACACACACACACACCACCACCATACCGAAAACGTCCCTCTTGCTTCTTTGCGTTGTGTTGTGTAAATTGTAATTCCCATCCGATCATCACAGTCCATTACCCTTTATCTGGCATCTACAGTAGACTTGTACCCCTACAGCTTCTGTATTACCATTTGTTACAAAATTTCTCTTAACTTTTTTAAATGCTCTTCTTTCGATCCAGCATCTCTCGCTCTTAATCATTCTTCTCATATTCTTTCCTGGCATGTCAACACTTTCATCTCAGTCGAAGTTCACTCACTTTCACCGCTTCCTTCACACTCAGGCTCTTCCTTTTTCTGCCAAAACCACCACACAGTTTTGCCCACTGCATCCATAAAAAAGGAATTAAATATCCCTCCTGAAGCCCTCCTAAAAACGGTCACATCAAACGACCTGCCTTTTACAAGCCTGTCCACCAACACCATGTGCATCATTGCCCGCTGTTCATCCTCTCCACTCACTCACATATACTCATGGATATACCTTTTCGTAAACCATGTGTTTTTAATCTTCAACATTCTTTCCGAACACAGCTCGACATGCAGTTCTTCGTTCTCATTTACTCCAGGCACTCCATGTTTCTCTGTTATTCCTTCTTGTACCTTTAGCTTCCGCCCTTGCATTCTGTTCAGTTCATACGCTGATAACTCCATCCTTCACCTTTCCATTCATTTCTCGTAGCGTCCACCTCAGCAGTTACTTCAACAAACAAGGGATGAGCCTACGGCACGCCTAATATATGACTTGGCTTATATCTCTGATTGAGGTAAAAGTAATCTTGTTTTTAATGCATCAAAATTTCACATCTTATATCTTTCAACCCGTCAAAATCTTCCGCAGGAGTATCCTCTACTTTTTAACAATATCCATCTCAATCCCGCATCTTTAAACATACTTTAAACATTCTTGGAAAAATCATATTACCTATCTTGTATAATCTGCTTCCAAGAAATTAGGTGTGCTAAGCTTACTCCGTGACTTCTTTACCCCTGCATAGTTGTTGACTTTGTACGTGGGTTTTATTCCCCCTCCCCTTGTAGATTACAAATCTCACGTGTGGGGAGGCTCCCCACAGACAGCTCTTCTCAACAAGGTGGAGTCAAAGGCTTTTCGTCTCGATAACGCTCGTCCTCTTACTGGCTCCCTTCAATCTCTGTCCCTCCGCTGCATTGCTTCATCTTTATCTGTTTTCTACTGCAGCTTCAATGGTCACTGTTCTCTGAACTGACTGCTTGGATTTCCCCACCACTACTGCGGGTGCGTAGCACTCGTCTAGCAACAAACTCCCGTCCCTTTTCTGTCCTTCTAATGCAAGAGTTAACCTTTACTCCCAGTCCTGCATGCATGCAGCAGATCAGCTCTGGAACAGACTTCTTCTGTCTGTATTTCCTACTGCCAATGACCTCCAGTCTTTCAAAGGCATTGTGTCCGGGCATCGCGAAATAAACAGATCTTGAATTTAGATTTCTGTTATCTGTGTGTGTGTAATTATTCACCGGGTCGGTCAGGATCACTTGATGGTCGTGATCATCAGCTTTTACCCTCCCGGAAGGGAGCTGAGAGCTCATATAGTCCGATTTAAGGGCAAAGCTGTGACCTTCACACACGCACACATCCGTCCTCTTGCTCAAGGGGGACAGTAACCACCCATTTCGTCAGTGAAACTTTTCGCAACCTGAGCGAGGCGCGAACTCCCGTCTACCAGATGGCAAACGAGAACGTTACCACTGAGCCTGCGAGCGGTGTACTGAGCCAGCGAGCGGTGTGTGTGTTTGTGTGTGTGTGTGTGTGTGTGTGTGTGTGTGTGTGTGTGTTTTGAGGGAACAATCTTGCGGGCTTCTGGCCTTTGTTTCCTTCTTCCTTGCATTAAAAAAAAAAAAAGTTCCCCTCAAACCACAACCCTCTCCCTCTCCCCAGACCCCCCCGTACAATCACCTAAGTATTCTCAAACTCTCTCCCTTTCTTATGAACTCCCCTCAGATACTCAGGATGCTCTCACTGACGATTTAGTGTGTGTGACTCTGGCCATAGACCCACAATATATTCCCTGAGTTGCAGCAGTCCTGTATGTTACACATCTTCACATGTTACCACTTCGGCGCTAATACATGCTACAGCGGTCTCTTTCAGGATTAGTGTGATGTTATTAGTGGGGTGTTATTAAGGCATATCAGTGGGCCTAAACAGAGTATTAATATAGTCATTTTAGGCAATATCAAACAATCCGACCATTCCCTTCCCCAACATGGGATTGAACATGCGTCATTTTAGGCAACAGAACACTTCTCTAATCACATGACCACTACCTGCGTCTATGCACTCATTCGCAGTTCCACATTTTCTCTCTTAAATGTATTGCTATTCCTTCCTTCAATTATTCTTTCATTCACCCCAAACTTTCTCCCTGTGCTTCCAGCTGGCTCTTCTGTTCCTTTCAGCTTGTTTCAGACATATCCATACCACCTAGTTTTCTTTCATAAAACACATTACCTGTCTCACAGATCTTCCCATCATTACAATCATGCTCATTCAAGCATCCAAACCCAAACCTCAGGAAACTTCTCTGCCTCATTCATGGTTCCTAAGTGTGTGTGTGTGTGTGTGTGTGTGTGTGTGTGTGTGTGTGTGTGTGTGGTGAAGTGTCATGTTCTCATTTGAGGCAGAGCCATAGTTATAGTTCGTCCACTTCCTCTTATTTCCTAGAGCTCTGGCAGAATTAGACAATACTACGACCCTACCTTTTTTTCATGGCACTTCTTCGTGGTAAGCGTTGTATTCCTGTGTAAATCTCTTGTTACAGTTCAGTAGTCAAAGTTGAGAGATGGCAGTTTTGGGTCGAATTAAAGTGGACGGATTGTTGTGGATGTAATGTACAGTGGCGCCCGAGGGTTGCAGGCAGAGGAGGAACAGACGGAACTCACTCTCGATTAATCAGTTCTCAGGGGAAAGAAATTACGGAAACGCGTCTCGATTAACACTTTCACCATCACGTAATCAACAAAACGAGTGTAACAGATGAGAGTAATACAAGCAGTGAGAGGGGTATAATGCACTCCTGTTTGTCCCTCCATCCTCACACTTGAACTAATGACTACCATTACATGTTGGCCCCATCCACATTTGAGTGGCAGTCCAATTTTTCTTTCCATGTTTTCATACATTTCTTTCACAGTCCGTTAAATACTTCCCAATGTGGCAGATGAGACCGACCACCTTTCACTCACTCGATGTAGTGCCTTCAGGTGACTATGCAGTGAGTGACAAGCCAAATGGTTTCCTATAACCAGGAAACCATTTGCTACGTTAGGTGGCAACCATACAATCAAGTGACGTCTGATGGCTTAGTGGGTAAAAGCACTCCAACCGGAGTGAGCCTCGATGGTTTTATGCCCGAGGGATGCTTGGAGTTTATTGCTAATATAATGCCACTCAGAGGCTAGTCAGGCTGGCCACCCTAGCCCCGAGCTCGTAGGTTCGTGATGGAAGGGAAGAAATTGAATGATTAAGTTAATGATGATGATGAAATATACCTTCCTTCCACCATCCATCCGCCAATCCCAATAGCTGCTGGACAGCCATAATGCATACTGGTCCTGTCCACAACTATTTTTCGAATCAGTTTTTTATTTTTTTCATACTCGTCCTATCCACATTTATTATTCAATCCAGTGTTTTCCTTTTCTCCAGATACAGCCAAAATAGTCCATTAACCTTCTCATGGCCTCGTTTTCTCTAATAATTTATTCCAGGTACCCACAGACGATTTTGTTCAGCTGTAAGTCATAGGAGCTGGAGTATTACTATTGATACTACTAATACTGTACCTACTGATCCACTCATGGTCGGGGTACCTGTAGCCTTCTATTCCAGGTGACGTCACATGTTGGTAGTCAGCCGTGTGAGCCACAGGAGTCCGCCATCTATCCATCCGTCCATTCCAACAGCTGATGGTACAGGAATCCCGCTGCTTGTTCATCCTGTGCACACTCATTTTTTTGTGTCCAGTTTCTCTTTCCATTTTTCAGATCAAACATTTGGTGCCAAAATTTCACTCAACACTGCCATCCGATGTTAGCTATAAAAACTCTCTAATGCATCAGTAACGAAGAAACAGTAAATCGACATACTAATCAAAACACTTAGCTGTAGGAATTTCCCCCCAGACGCCCTGAGCATAATTCCTAAGAGTACCAACCGCAGAACATTACCTTGCTTCCATCCGTGCGTCCCTGCCAACAGCTGCTGGATAGATGAGTCCCATTACATGCTGATTCTGTCCACGCCCGTCTGTCTATCCATCCTGGCCAACCTGGTGTTCCTCATCAACATCGTGAGAGTCCTCGTCACCAAGCTGCGGGCCAACCATGTGGAGGCGGCCAGCAAAGGCACCAGGAAGGCTGTGAGGGCGACACTGATACTCATACCTCTCCTCGGCCTACACTATGTACTTATGCCATTCAGGTGGGTGGAGGGAGAGGGAAAGAAAGTAAGAGATGGAAGAGGTAGGGTGACATACATACATACATACAGAGAGAGAGAGAGAGAGAGATTGTTAAAGTTGTGAGGGCAATACTGATACTGTTTACCTCTACTGGGTTTTAACTTTGTACTTACTTCATTCACGTGAGTTGGGAAACAAGGAAAGACGGAGAATGATGCAAAGGGAAAGATGAAAGAGAGAGAGAGAGAGAAAGAGAGAGAGAGAGAGAGAGAGAGAGAGAGACAGAGAGAGAGAGAGAGACAGAGAGACAGAGAGAGAGAGAGAGTGTGTTTTACACCCAGTTACCCTCATCTACACTCATATACATTCCCCCGACTCCCACCTCCACCCATTTACACTCACTTAAACTCACCGACACCTCACTTACATTCACTACACGTTCGCTGCACCCACCTACACCATTCCATCACCCACCTACACCCACTTTTCGCTACACCTCCCACAGCCACTACAGCTTCCCTACACCATCACCTACACCCATTTACACCTTCCCTACACCCTTGCCACCGCGTAGTTACACTCTATCTCTCTGCCCACAGGCCGGTGCACGGGTCGAGGGGCGAACAGGTGTACCACGTGGTTTCAGCCGTTGTGTCGTCCTTCCAGGTGTGTTAGCTAATTAGGTGTTGAAGACTACCTAACACTTCTTCAATGGCGATTCAGTCTGTATATTACACCTTGAGCACTTCAGTATCCCCGTCTTTTATTTTGATGCAATTAATGTTTATATCTCTATATACCTAGGCTGCTTCCCCCAAGGAAAGGGAGGTAGCCGAGACAGGACGACACACTCTCCATTTACTCATCCATTCAAACACATTCATTCACATCTTAGCCCCAAAGGGGAGAACGGACAGATCCTCACCGCACCACACCTCACAAGGGTCAACTGCGCAATGCAATCAGTGACATCCGCAGCAGGGCCCGACAGCAGAACTGGTTTACCCCTGCCACATCATAACAGACCCATCCCCTTACCCGCACCTGACCTGACTAGCTGATCAGACCAAATGCGGGAGAATATCCCCTCAGGGCTGCGTCATCACTTATTTATTCACAATTTCTCTCCATTTATTTCTGTCACGCACAGCCACTCTTCCTTGCTCAACAGACATCCCTCTCTCATCCAGCGCTCTCTTCACACTGTCCATCCATCCTATTCGTGGTCTTCCTCTCAGCCTTACACCTCTCACATCAGATCTAGTTATCTTTTTCACCAGTCGCTCATTATCCATTCTCTCCATATGCCCAAACCATCGCAACACCCTCTGCTCAACTCTACCAGCCATCTCCCGAACAACTCCAGTTCTCCTTCGCACTTCATCATTTCGCACCCGATCCATACGCGTCACTCCACACATACTCCTCAGACACCTCATCTCCATTACATTCAAACTTTTCCTCTCTGCTACACCCATATTCCATGTTTCAGCCCCATATAATGCAGTCGGTACCACAACACCCTCATACAGCCTTCTCTTTACATCCATTCTAAGCGAACGACATTTAAACACTTTTTTCATTCCTCCCAGCACCTTTCCTACTTCATTTATTCTAAACTTCACTTCTGCATCTATTCTTCCATCCACAGCAACATGTGACCCTAGATATTTAAAACAATCTACCTCCTCAAGCAACTCACCATTCAAAACTATATTCATCCCCCTACCATCTATCAACCTCGTACACTTCATCACTTTACTCTTATTCTCATTTACTTTCAAATTCCTCCTTTCACACACCCTTCCAAACTCCTCTACCAACTGTCTCAATCTCTCCTCTGAATCAGTCACCAGTGCAGTATCATCTGCAAACAGCAGCTGCTTCAGATTCCAATCTCCACCATCAACATTTACAAGACTCAGACCACCTAAAACTCTTGCATTCACCTCCCTTACAACACCATCCATGTAAATATTAAACAACCAAGGCGACATCACACATCCCTGTCGCAGCCTCACTCTCACGGGAAACCAATCACTCACAGCATTTCCCACTCTTACACATGCTCTACTATTTACATAAAAACTTTTCACCCCTTTTAGTAACCTACCATCAAGTCCATACAATCTTAAAACAGTCCACAAAGCCTCCCTATCAGTTCTATCATAGGCTTTCTCTAAATCCATAAATGCCCAAAACACATCCTTGCCTTTCGCTAAATACTTTTCACACACTTGTCTCACAGCAAACACCTGATCAACGCATCCCCTCCCTCTCCTAAAGTCACACTGCTTATCACTAATCACTCCCTCTGTACCCTCTCTAACTCTCATAATTAACACTACCATACACCTTACCTACAACACTCAACAGACTTATACCCCTAAAGCTAGTACATTCATACTTATCACCCTTGCCTTTATACAACGGGACCACACAAGCACTTGCCCAGTCAATGTTTATACTTGTTATAAATAATATTAAAAAGATTGTCAGGGTGTAATATGTAAAACAAATGGTAAGGAAGAGGTGTTAGGTAATCTTCATATACACTGAGAATAATACCCGGGGGCACACAGGTGGATCTACTTATAATTAAGGTTCACAGGTAGATGAAGACAGAAAAATGGATTAGGACAACTGGTGGCTTAGAACAGAAAAGTAGATTAAGTTCTGATTAGGGTACACCGGAGTTTTTGCTACCGACTAGGACAATGGATAGGTAAGGGCAGCAAGGAAGGAGAATTAGTATAATTAGGATGGATAGGTGCAATAGGAGAGAGAAGTGGATTAACAGGTAGATAGCAACAGACAGGTAGGTTAGGACAGGTTAGAAAAGACATGTTACTTAGGACACGTGGATTAGGATACGTGGATTAGGACATACAGGGGAACAGGGACAAAAGCAGGTAGATTAGGACAGAAAGGTGGTTTAGGACAACAGGTGGCACAGGACAACAGATGGATTATGGCAACAGGTGGATTAGGACAACAGGTAGATCAGATACCATTCAGTACAAGCCCCAACACTCTGGGGAACATCATCCATGAAGGCCATGCAGGGAGAGATGCATGAGAGCAAAAAAAGGAAAAAAAATCGGTCTTTTACTGAGGCCCAACAGTCCTTCTACATGCCACAGAATATTTGCTTGAGCTGCCACATATAACTATTGTAATGATATTAGTGAGGATGTTTTTATGACCTGATGAGTTTTGTTGAAGGTTCAGTAAATTCTTCTTTAACGATGTCTAGTTAGTCAGTCTGTTCCCTGCTCTAACCTGGAATCGGACTCGCAATAATTTCAGACAGCTGACGACTTCTCTAGCCATTTGGCCACCACCTCTCACAGTTAGACAACTGGGTTAGGACAAGTGGATCAGACATACAAATGGCTTTGCTTGTATACCCATGTACTGCCACAGCTCTCTCTTAAGCCGAAAACAATCGTCAGCAGCCACCCCGCCATGGATGGAGATAATGGAGAATGTTTCTGACGATTCATATCCAGGCGTCACTCCTACACTGGATATAAAATGTGTGGTTGTAGCAAGACAGAAGCACACGTGACGTCCTCATACTGATGGGATCAATGAAGATGACTCTGGTTCACCACTAGAGGTCTTTCTTAAGCTGAATGAAATAAACTGACCATAATAAGAACAGAACACGAGTATATGGGGCATCCTGGTGCTGAAGGGGTTGATGTAAATGGCTAATCTTTGCAACTCCTCCTGTGGTAAATAAAATCGTCTGACACGTGCAGGAATAAAGTGTAAAAGACGTTATGTTACTGACGGTGTTAATGGAGGTGCAACGTTATGCATTCCAGCAATCTATGTAAACAGTATCATATCACCATAACAGTCCTTTGTCATTATATTTATATCGGGATATCATACGGAAAACGCAGGTTGTCTGAGGCATATAATAACAGCTCGTTCATTGTCCAGGAAGATTGGTTTTGCAATAGACACATTTATCCATCATCGGTGATCAGGAGTGGCAGGTCTGAGGCAAAGCTACTCAGTCCAAAAATGTAGGTCAAGAATGGCCACTTGCTCTAACTTCTGTGGCATTATGTGAACAATAAATTCACAACACCTGGAACTGAATCCCTTATCCTCCACATCTGGTTGGAGCGTCCTAACCCACTAGTCCACCAGTCCTCTGTTTGTTGGCTGTATGGTTATCACCACCATTGTCAATGGTTTCCTGTAGCCAAAAAACTATTTGGCTTGTCACTCAGTGACTAGATTGTGTGAGAAGAATAACTATGAAATACCGTCCCTTCGAGGTGTAAGGACCTAAAGCTAGGCAGCCGCTGTACTCTAGATCATTTTAATCTAAGAGAACGACCTAAACCCCTGAGAGTATTTTACATGGTAAGAAAACCTCCAGTCTCCTCTAGGATTAGAACTGCTGCACGTGAGGCACGGCCGTCACTGACCAAATACGCTACCACTAGACCACCAGGTGCATTTTATAATGAAGAGGAACGAAATTAATTTTATTTGTTGGAAGACCGAGGCGTGTAAAGAAATTACAACGTTTAAGTATTGCCAGCACACCAGCACACGTACTGTAAACACAAAAAGTAAGCTACATCTGATCACTGTGGCTACCACCTTCAATTGTAGCAAATTCTTGTAAACCAATCAATGTTTCTTCTCAGCTACAACTGATCACTGTGGCTACCATCTTGAATTGTAGCAAAGTCTTGCAGACTGATCAATGTTTCTGCTCGAAATAGATTTCTCATGAGCAAAAACAGTATTACCTGCTTGTAAGTCACCCCAGGTTCTTACCTCGAAGCTGTTGTGTGGCTAAAATAAGATCTGTCAAAGCTTAGCGGCCATACTGGTTTTATGCAAGTTAGGCACATTGCCCACAGGTAGATCTGGGTACATTTTTAATAATCTGTTCTGTAAGTGCCTCTGAATAAAAAAAAATAAATATATGTTGCAATCTTTTCCAGGTGTGGGCTTTTTTCGTTGATTTACTGAATTACCAGACAATTTCACTGAGATGAAGAGAGAACTCTGGAAGTATAAGGATTAGATATAGACTCCATTAACTGCTCTCATGCAAGAAATCTCTCCCCGCGAATGAAAAAAAAAAAAAAAAAAAATCCGCAGCCAGAAGGGATTACTCAGAGAAGTAATACTAAAGATTGTATATTTAATCTCTGACGACGATGGAAATGTTAACCTTTTCAACCTAACTATGTACTGTTTGTGTTATCCCCAGACGAGTTTTTCAGTTTCGGGGTAATTTTTACAACTAAAGGGGTTAGACATAGCTTTCACTGATGTTTTCACTGTTATGGTTATTTCTAAGTTGAGTAAAATCCTCCAATAGCACCAAGAATAAAGAAGGTGTTAACAGTTACCATCATCGCACTAACATCTGGGGTAACCGGTGATGTAATGGTCAGCACAACCAGTCCGCAGTTCGATTCCCGAACCGGTCAGACGCTTGGACAAAGTCTGTTTCCCAATGTCCCTGTTCACCTAAGAGCACAAATGGGGAACATGCAGTAAAATCGACTCTTGCCTGTCGTAGTCTGTGGAAAGATTGCGGCGGTAAAAATGGACTGTCTGCCTTGATTACTCTTGTGCTGTCGATATGCATTTATACTAATATTTCTTCTTCCCCAGGGGTTCTGCGTGGCTCTGCTCTTCTGCTTCTGCAATGGCGAGGTCAGTTTGTTCACAATACTTGCAGTCGAATGATGTGTTTTTTACATTTTATTCTTGCTCCCTCGAGACTGTTTTATTCCGCATAAGAAAGACATTTAACAATAAAACAATTTTATATAAATTTCATGAACCCCTTCTATATGACAGACCTTTCTCAGGTTGAATAAAGGTGTTTGCAAACAGAATGAATAAAATAAGTATTATATCATAGAAGTGCAGCTGGCACTTCAGGTGGACGAGGAGGGGGTGTTGTAACATATTAGGAAGGAATGTGGAAGGCTTGAATGGTCCATGAATTAAAGTGTAGGGTAAGTTGCTTAGTAGTCTGATGGTGAGTCCTGAAGGTTTGTGCTTCTGCTTGCTCCTGTCTCTGTACCGTACCCATCCCATTTAAGTAACGCGATAATAATACGATGAGGATTAGCATGATATCTATATATACATACGTAGAGATGGACTGAGAAAGTGATATATATATATATATATATATATATATATATATATATATATATATATATATATATATATATATATATATATATATATATATATATATATATGGTACTTGTAAGCAGTACTGCATCATCAGCATACAACAAATTTGAGATATTCCATCCATCACCACTCATTACCAACGCCATCCCTCTCTCCATTACTCGTGTTTTTACTTCTTCCGTCATCCCATCCATATATATATATATATATATATATATATATATATATATATATATATATATATATATATATATATATATATATATATATATATATATATTGAACAACCATGGGGACATCACACAACATTGTCGCACGCCCACACCGATCGTGAACCATTCACTTAGATGCCCATTAACCCTTGCACGTCGCAGCCACCATAAAAACTCTTGACATCACCTAGCAGCTTACCCTCTACACCGTACATGGACAAAACTTTCCACAATCCCTCTCTGTCTACTTTGTCGTATGCTTTTTCCAGATCCATGAATGCCATAAACACCTTATGGTCCTGCTCACAAGCCTTCTCTGCTATCTGTCTCACTGCAAATATTCGATCCACACACCCTCTGCCACTCCTAAACCCACCCTGTTCATCACTCACAAGTACTTCTGATATGTCTCTCACTTTCTCTACAATAATTCTTCCATACACCTTTCCTACCACACTCATTTAACTTGTGCCACAATAATTCTTGCACACACTTCGCTCACCTTTATTTTTGTACAGCCTTTTTCGACACTGCAGACACAGTTTCACTCATCAATGTCTTCTTACATATCTCCAACGAGCACTTCAATGCACTCTCTCCACTACACTCAAGCATTTCTGCATACATCTCATCAACCCCAACTGCTTTCCCATTTTTCAGCTGCGTTGCAGCACTCTTCACCTGTGCGAGTGTCACATCTCTTGGCATTGCATTCCTTCTCTGCACACCCCCAAAAGCAGTCATGTTTACAGCCACTGTACACTTTCTATTCCCATTCATCAGGCTTTCAAAATATTCTTTCCATCGGGTCCTTACTTCATCTCCATGGGTTAATAATCTACCACCTGCATCCTTCACACCATCACATTTCTGTAACCACTTTAGCCACTTCTTCCTCTTTTCCTCCACTGCTCTCTTAACCTCCTCATCCCACCATGCCGTACCTTTCTTCTTTGTTGTTACTCTTGCCACACCACACACCACTTCAGCTTTCCTAACTAAGCAATCCCTGTTTGCATTCCACAGGCTGTCCAGATTCATTTCATTCCAGTTCATTGATTCTAACTCCTCCTCTACTTTGGTCCTGTAATCATCTGCCGTTTCTTTGATCCTCAACTTCTTAACTTTCAGTCTTTCTTCCTGACTGTTCCTCTCTCTCCTGATACACCTCACTCCTCTCAGCTTGATCTTGCATACCATAATCATATGATCTGACAGACCTCCACAACGTCCTCTCACGGCCCTCGTATCAGCAACCATTCCCATCATCGACCTCTCTACTAGCACGTAATCAATCAGGCTTCTTTCAACCCGATCCCCGTTTCCTCTATACCATGTATATTTATGTGCATCTTTGTGTTTGAAATACGAGTTACAAATGCACAACCTCCTCTCCTGACATATCCTTTAGTCGCTTCCCATTATCATTTTCTCCTGGTACTCCATAACAGCCCATTATGTCATCCTCAGGACCAGTGCCTACTCTTCCATTCATATCCCCCATTACTATCACTATATAGCTCCTGGGCATTTCTCCCACTACTTCATCCAGCTCATCCCAAAATCTGTCTTTCTCTCTCTCACTCCTGTCCTCACATTGTGAATACGCTACAATCACTGCCACTATCACCTCAAACTTGAACTTGACCTACATACACCTCGAGCTGACACATTTCTAGTCTCTCATTCCACTCTGCCACACCTCATTCATCAACAAAGCAACTCCTTCCTTGCATCTTCCTCGCCCATTCATGCCTGATCTTACACATTTCACACCCTCCCACTCCTCCACTTCGCACTTTTTCATCTTCGTTTCACACAGTGCCATCACAGCATATCTTGCACTCTTGAACACATTCACCACTTCCATCCTCTTGCTCTCCTCATTTTCACACCTCTCACATTCCATATGGCCATGCGAATCTGCCCATTTGGTTGGGGCCCCGGGCAGGTATTGGACTCTCCAAGGCTCTCTGAAACGACTGCCATGATTTAGTGATTTTGGATAGGGGAATCTGGGGGACACTTAACTCTGCCAGAAACCCCGGTTATATGGTTACCACCCAGCGTAATAAATGGTTTCCTGGGTTCAGGAAAGCATTTGGATTGTCACTTAGTGTAGAGCTCATATGGCATCACTCTACATTGAGTGATATATACTGTGTACATATATATATATATATATATATATATATATATATATATACACACACACACACACACACACACACACACACACACACACGAGAGAGAGAGAGAGAGAGAGAGAGAGAGAGAGAGAGAGAGAGAGAGTACATTACCTCAAACTTCCAAAGCGTGTATTCATGTATGATTACTGTGTGAAAAGAGATCAAAGAGTGTAGCTTCCCTCACTACATGAACTGGTGGGCAACATTTAGGATCATCCCGTCCCCCTCCCTCTCTCTCTCCTTCCTCCCTCCTCTACCCCTCCCACCATCCCTCCCTCGCTGATGTTGGGGATTGTTTTTGAGGTAACTGCATATATTCTGCGTGCATCTCTGACTTCTAAATATAATAGTACATATTCGTGCACCCCCCTCACAGTGCCTTGATTATATTTGTCAGTTTTTCTCTAAGCAGAATAAATTGCTCTCTTGTTAGCCCTGTTGAGAAACGGTAACGCTCCAGCCACATTCGACCCATCCTCAAGTAACTGTCATCATTTGGCAACTCTCTAACATACCTAGCAACCTGAAACACCACTTAAGAACAGTCTAACCCCTCCTAACAAGCGTCTAACCCCTCTAACAGTACATAGCAAACTCCATTTCTCACACAATAGCCATCCAATAGCGCTAAACAACCCATGAACTATATCCAATTGCCTTCGAACCCCAGTAACAGCTCCTACCAACCCTTCAACACAGCCGAAACCCCCACCTAACAAGCATACACCCCAAACTAACCTCCACCTTACCCCACCTAACATCCATCTAGCAGCCCATATCTCAGCTTCACCCAGGTATATATATATGTGTGTGTATGTACGTGTATATGTGTGTACGCAGGTGACGGCTGCGGTGAGGAAGCGGTGGCAACAGTACCAGTTCAACAGGCGGCCCAGACCCTCCTCATCCACCGTCACCACATTCACCACCAATGTGAGTCAGGGGAGGGAGGGAGGGAGAGGGAGAAGGAGAGGGAAGAGTGGGGTAGGAAATAAGTAAGAGGAGAGAGAGAGAGAGAGAGAGAGAGAGAGAGAGAGAGAGAGAGAGAGAGAGAGAGATTGTAGATGAAGTTAAACGACGAAAGAATGGAGGAGGTATTGAAGAATGTAGGAGGAAGAGGGGAGAACGAGAGGAACTAAGTAATAAGGAGAGATGGAAGAAGGAGGGACTGATAAGGGGGGGGGGAAAGGAAGATTGGGAATGGAAGGGAGGAAGGGTAGAGGTTAAACAGAAAATAGGAAGAGGGACATGAAGGGAAGGAATGAATGAGGATTAGGATGGAGGGAACAGGGAGAGAAGGAGGGGAGGATGGAGAGAAAAGAGTGATGGAAAGGGAGGGATGAAGGAGAGAGAGACGGAGGAGGGGGAGAGGGACGAAGGGACTGAGTAAAAGATAGTAAGGGACAGGGAGAGTAGGTCTAAGGAAAATGGAAAGGTGGGGAATGAGGGAGGGATAGAGGATGATTGTCGGGGGTGGGAGGAAGGGAAGAAGATGGGAGGAAAGGAAGGATACTGGAGATGGAGGAGTACTTGGAGAGAAGAGAGAGAGAGGGAAGAGAAGGAAAACAGGAGGGAAGGATGGAGGGAGGAATGTAAGAGAAAGAGTAGGACAAAGAAAGAGATAAAGAGAGGGGGAGGAAGGTGAAAGTTTCTGCTGTCTATCGTAAAATCCATCAGTACATTCACAGGGAGGTGTGGTGGGCTTGGGAGGCTGCTTAAATCTCATGCTTGGCAATTTCATGTCCAAGTTACACTACTGCGTTTTGAAAATTATTGTACATTGTGGAAAGAATATTCTAGAAAATATTAACCCTTTCAGACTAGGACATCCTCTTTTTAGTTTTGTTTTTACTCAAGCCGTCAACAAACAATATATTTTTACTTATTGGATTAAGCAAGACGATATACAACTCTGTGCACTTCAAAACGTCACTCCTAACTGAATGAAACTGTCTGTGGCTGTTAAAAATAAAATACAAATCTCTTCGTGCTGAAGGAGTTAACGCGCCTTATCAGCAATGAACTGGTTAGGAAGAGGTACTGGGGGTCTCCTAAGCCCACCAGCGACTGTTACTGACTATACTTACATCTGAATCTCTCTCTCTCTCTCTCTCTCTCTCTCTCTCTCTCTCTCTCTCTCTCTCTCTCTCCACCAAGTAGGACAAAGCTCAGTTCCTCAGGCACCAACAGCAACAAAACCCAGACATATCCTGCTCTGGTATGGTAATGACGCAAACTTTCTCCTCCTCGTCCACAGGGTTCCCAGTTCAAGACCAGCTCCAGCATACTCCGCCTCAGCAAGACATCATCCGTGCCGAAGGGAGGGCTGCTATCAGTGCAGTGGGGGAAGAGGGGGAAGGGGGGCGCTGATGTGGGGGGCCGAACCTCCCCAGTGGCGGAGGGTCGAAGTGGGGTGGTGGAGAGCAGGACTGTGGTGGAGGAGGATTCTGGGGGCTCGAGGGAGGATGTTGGAGATGTGGTGGAGGAGGTGGGGGGAGACGGGAAACTAGGAAAATTGGGGTTTGGTGAAGCTGGGGAAAGGATGGTGGGGTATGTTGGAGACGCGGCAGTGGGGGAGAAAGTGGGGGAGGTGGTGTTGGAGATGCACAGCCTGAGGGAACCGGAAGATGGGGGAAAGATCGCGAAGAAAGACACCTGCACGAGGGATAAGATGGAGACGGAGAGGGAGACAGAGGTCAAAGAAGAGGAGGAAACACAAGAGAAAGAAGAGGGAAATAAAGGAAATGATCTCGGAGTAGTGGGAAAAGAGTAAGTAAGAAAAACTGAAACAAAAACTGAAAACAATAAAAGAGAGGGGAAAAATAATGACGAGAGGAGAAAGAAGAAAAAAGGAGTATGGATGAGAAACGAAAAGAGGAGAAAGAAAGAATACGAAGAATGAAAGATAGGAAGAACAAAGAAAGGGAGTCTGATTGTAAGGAAGAGAAAGCCGGAAGGGAGAGAAGGGAAAATGAAAACCAATTGGAGAGAAGGAGAGGAAAAAGTTACAAAAATAAACAGAAGCATGGGAGAAGAAAAGTGAAAGTGAACAGATAATAATGAGAGACAAACAGAATAATGAAAGAAAACGAATTAATGTTGAAGAGAGATGTTGAGGAGAAAAAAAAAGTGGATATTAAGCTGAGGAAAACAGAATTCTAGTGGAAAAAGACTAATGCTAATTGAATTGAACAAATGATACTTAATTTCTAGATGTAGGATTATCTCTAGGAGCAGCCAGGTGAATTTTCGTACGCAAGATGGTTCATTCTAGCAAAGCGCCATATGATTCCGCATCTCTGTTACATCCCTCCTGCACTTGCCTTTTGAATCTTGCTACTGCCTGACAGTTTTATGCAGGCTGGGGGAGGCCTCTTGTAGTGAAGGGTTGATGGAGACTGCTTTAACCCCTTCATTCCAAGAGCTTGTTGGAAAACTGAATAAAACCTTCTACAGACAGCAAGAAATCAAGAACAGATCAATACCTTGAAACCAGTGACGTAGTTCTTTGCTTATTCCTGCTGCAACAGACGATTTTTCCCTTACTTGTAAAGGATCTTTTGTACTACTACTACTAGGCCGTGCCTAACATTTTTGGGTGGGAAACTTGGTGGCTACCACCCCGGTGGGGAGTAGCCCTCGGGGGTCCCACCTTGCCTGAAATCCCGCTCGAGGGGATGCCTCCTAGTTTACAAATTTCGTTTTACTAGCACTCCTTCTGTTAGGCCTGAACCCTATTGTTCAAGAATGTACAGTGATTCTGAATGAGTGATGGAGAAAGGGAGTGACATAGTTAAGAACAAGCATTATATTTGGCAGCCCCTGTGGTTGCAGCAGAAATATTCGATGGAAGTGAACGAGTACAAATGATATGCACAACAAAGAAGAAACTATCAGTGTGTAGTGTCAAAATAAGTTTCAAGGTAGATGTGGTAATCGCACTCAGCCTGATCAGAATGAGCTTCTGAGAGTAAGGATAATGGTTGCGATGATAATGATGATGATGAGGAGGAGGAGAGTTCTAATAATAATAATAATAATAACAATAATAATAATAGTTATCCATCCATCCGTCATCCAATCCTACAGTACGTTACCCCATGAGGAGCGTAGGATCCCCGGGCTAGGCAAGTTGATCCTGACATTTAAGATGAGAGTGGCCAGCCTTACTCATCCCTGAGTGGCATTACGTGAGCAGTAAACCCCAATCATCCCTTGGATATAAACCTCCACCGGCGTAATCCGATTGGAGTGCCGTAATTACCCACTAAACCACCAGACGCCATAGTTTGGTTATATGGTTACCACCCGGCATAGTAAATAGTTTCCTGGTGTACAGAAAACCATTTGGCCTGTCACTCAGTGTAGAGTCACCCATAGGCAGAAGGAAGAGGAAAGAATGAAAGAAAGACAGATAGAAGAGGGAATGTAAAGTCACCCGTAAGCAGAATGACGAGGAAACAATGAAGAACGACAGAGGCGGAATGAAAGAAATAAGGAAGGAGGAAAAGAAAGGACAGACACCCGAGAGTGAGTGGATGTTGAGCGCCTCCACTTACTACCAATAGAAGTTATTACTATTATTATTAATATTAGTATTAGTATTACTATAATTATTATGATTATTCACCGGCAGATGTTACAAATCAGCTGCAAAGAATAATTATTACAACCAAGTGAGCGCAGCGAGCGAACCGAGCAAGCGTAATGAGTGATGTTTACGTTCAGCTGAGAAATGAGTGGCCCAAAACAACCGGCCTGACACGACATGACATGGCCCGACCGTGGTGGTATTCAGAGATTGATAGCTTTCTTATTATGTGAGATAGAGTAGAGATTCTTTCAGCAGGTAGTAGATACGTTCAATAAATTTGGTTTTTAGCAATATATTTACTCGAGAGACCAAAGAAACCCCTTGGAATCCTAGGTTTCTAAGAGAATGTACCGAGAACTTCAATTGACATGTTCCACCATGAAATCGATAAAAAAAAAAAAAAATCCTGTTGTAACACTGTTTTCTTGCATGAATTGTAACAATTAAATAGCGGATATTATGCTCATAACTTTACATGAACGTTTTTCTATGTTTAGGGGTGAAATCAGCAAGGGTAATCGCCCACTTTCTGGGATTTATCATTCATTCAATAGCAAAGCATTTACCGACGCAGTTTATTGACATGACAAGTCGAGAGAAGAGAACTGAACATTGCGCGTGTGACAAATGCTACGGCGCCTCGCTATATGCGCATCTGGTGCCCTGAATACATATGTGTTGTCGAAAACACGTGCCATGTTGAATGTTTATAACATGATGAAATTATAATGATAAGCATATGTATAAACGCTCGCTTGCTCATTACGCGCTCATAACCTGAACTTTACTGGTATATATATATATATATATATATCTATCTATCTATATATATATATATATATATATATATATATATATATACTGTATATACGTATGTACGTATGTATCAACCAGTCTCAGATTATCATGTCTGAGGTTTAATGGTACAAGGCTGGGTACTGCACTATCGATCATTTCACCCTTCTAGTACGATAAGGTAATGTTTATTTTTAATTTTGTCATCAGTCAATGATAATCAATGGCTTGGGAATGTGTTTTAGTAGCGAAGGGGTGAAAGAAGTAATATCTATCCCTACTAGTTCCAAAATATGTCCTAATTTAAATGATTTTTTGGCAGTGGAGCAATGAATGTAAAAGGCCGTCATCTTGTTGAGGAACAGTATGGGTAGGTGACCATCCTTCTCCCTTGATGCCGCTACATGAAAGAAAAAAAAAAAAACATGCTTCCACGGGATTCACACGGAAGCGCAAGCACAGAACGTTGACGGCGAGTGGCGGCCTTGTACCAACAGACCACCAGGCGTCACCGTTAAGTATGTGCCACCACTGTATCCCTTTACTGACATCACAACATATTTTATTCAGTCTTGCTACTTCCTCTTGACTTCATTCAGCTTAGGAGACATTTCTCGAACGAGAGGTGTTAGATCATGCCTTCATCAAGTCTTTTAATACCATGGGTCTTTCCCAAACTGTTTAAAATCGCCTCGAGGTAGCAAAAAAAAAAAAAAAAAATGTCATTGTATAATGTAGATGTTTACTTTTTTTCGGACAAAGAACATACGTGGGGTTTTACTCAAGCTATTGCAAGACGCATTTATTCAGAAAAAGTCAGTGCCTGCCAGAAAGAGGATTAAAAACTGTCTTAGTTACTCCTCTAACTACTAAGATTTTGCTCTGCTGAAAGAAAATGGCTGGTGTTAGTTATTATTGAGGCTGTATGAGCAAAGTGGCTAATATTATGATAAATGTATCCTATTTATATATAGAATTTAATTGTATATGTAAATACAAAGTTCCTTATCAACCTGTATATAGTTGTGTATATCTATGTAAATAATAATAATAATAATAATAATAATAATAATAATGCTATACAACTCATTAGTAAGGTAAGTGCCATGTAAATAAAGTCACAAATAGTTTAAGGACATGATTGTCACGCTTATCTCATTTGACACTGGCGAATCACCGTACCTGCTCCTTCGTTACCCCCACCACTGGCTGAAGGAAAATTGTGGCCAGGGATTCACAGCAAACCAGCGCCTGTGGCCCAGTGTTTAGTCTGAAGCTTTACTAGATACAAATGCAAGCCTTCACCATGACACTGTTGTTCGTGCAATCCACTCGTACAGTAGCAGCTTGAAGCCACCAGTAGCTGATCTTGGTTCGTTGTGAAATCCTCCAGCCCCTTCGCTATGGTGCTTTTTTCACCATGTTCTTGCTATCTACAGACGATTTTATTCGACTTGAGTGAGACTTTCGTACTGAAGGGTTTAATAACATGCTATATCTAACTCTTTCACCTACGGTAGTCTTTTTTAAATCGAGTGAAATCGTTAGGAGAGAGCAAGAATATTACAAAAAATTAAGTTCCAAGGCTGAAAAGCTTAAGTCAGAGTTATAGGTCGAGTCTCAACTGTCACTGAGGCTGTACCAATGGATTGTAATGTCGTAGTCTTCGGAGACTCCCTGGCGTAATCTTCCCCGCTACTTTATTTCTGTACACTGCACTTGTACCCATACACGAGGCTAGGCTACTCCCGTGTTAAATAATATTGTCTGATGAATGCCAGATTAAAATTAACAATACATCATTGTACTTGAAAGGATAAGTGATCGAGGTTATTGCAGCCTGTTCTGTTACATTTCCCAAAGGATTTTTTTTTTTCTTTTTAATTGGTGATATTAATGTTCGGTGGCACAGCCTCATGGCTTTAAATCAAGGCTGATTGGCCATAAACTAATTGAATGTACACACTGGGCCTGGTACCCATGTTTTCCTGATTAGGCCTTTTAAATTAGTTTGAAAAAAAAAAAAAAGTAGGAGGATGTGCGTGGAATCCCAAAATGCAGGGGTGGAAACACCAGACGCCAAAACAACCATTCCAGTACAGACACAGGTTCTATTCAGGTTCGACCGCTGTCAAGGGACGGGGAGAGTTCGATTCGATTGTGCCTTTTAGCTTTTTTTTTTTTTTTTTTTTTTTTGAGTTGCAAATATAAGCAAGTATGTATTTACATATAAGAAGCAAACTTTGGAAAATGTCATGTTATTGCTGGCAAATGTTGTCTTCCTAGATTTTATTAGTTTAACATCGACATAGTTTGCATACAAGCTGATATGAAGGAACGATATGCAAAACAAGGCTCTGAGGATGAGATGTTGCTAAATCCCAAAGCCAGCAGGAAGACGGCACAGTATTATACATACAGCTTAATATCAAGGCCAATATTCTCATTGTCTTGGGAGACTTTCAATTACCTCTTCTTTAGCGAGTTGCGTGTATTTTGCATTTTTTAAATTCTCTCTCTCTCTCTCTCTCTCTCTCTCTCTCTCTCTCTCTCTCTCTCTCTCTCTCTCTCTCTCTCTCTCTCTCTCTCTCTCTCTCTCTATATATATATATATATATATATATATATATATATATATGTGTGTGTGTGTGTGTGTGTGTGTGTGTGTCGACATGTGCTCCATAAACAAAAACAGAAAACAACCAGTAAGGGCAAGTTGCTGACTTAGGAGGCATTCTAGCACCTCTTCCTTAGAGATTTATTTTTTACCTAGTGCATCTTACTGTTGTTCTCAGGTATGCCATTTATAATTATTTTATATTAAAATTGATTTCATAGACAACATTCATTCATTCATTGCCAGACGCCATGTATCCCAAAAGGGGTGGCCAAGGGCTTAGAGTTAATTGTTTTACAGGGAGGGGCACTAATCCTCCACTAACCCCACTTGACACGTAACATACAAAGGTATATAAACGTACCAGATACAGAAATAACCCGGTGAGGAAGGGGTGCTGGCATCGGAGACATTCTGGCATCTCTTCCTTACGATACATTTACAGTAACACAGCTAATTACTGTTCTCTCGCATTAAATATGTTGTGTATTTCTTTCATATCAACATATTCCATAATAACATACAAGATTATAACAGTACACCAGATACTTAAATATACTGATGAGGAAGAGGTGCTGGAAGCCTCCTTAAATCGTAAACAACCAGTGGCCACTCCTGAACTGCATGAAATTTTCTGACGTAATCAACATTAAATTCGTTGTTGTTGTTTTTTTTTACCATCGTCATAGATGTAGCTGAGCCCGTTCTTAAATCTTATGGGCTGTGGCAAAGAGATCAATTCAAAATTGAATGAACTCGCCTGGCGGTAGCGAGAATATAATTACAGTTGTCGTCATGGCCACAGGTTTAAGTGAGGAGAACAGAATCCACTGTATGGATGGCAAACTGGTAAAAATATATATGACCATGAACGATACAAAACCTAGGACTTGGATAATAATCAGTTGCCTCCCCTAACAAGAATTTATATTTGCAAGTATGACAACAGATCTGTAGATATATGGACGGGAAGTTTACTTCCACGAACAAATACAAACACACAGCACATGGTAATTCAAAAGCTAAAAAAAATCTACAAATAACTGATTTAGACTAAGCAGAAAAAATATACCATTCATATACTGGTACTGTCCTTTTCTTGTCTTTCCTGAGAGAACCAATCAGAGTCAGGACAGGGATTTAGTGGGAAGTTCGTGAATCCGACCCCACACTGTGACCGACAACCTTGTGACCAAATTATACTCTTCGGCTTCGTGGGGTTTCTCTGCGCCAAATCAAGTGGGTAATTAGAATGCCATGCCAAAGCTGTGAACGGTTTATAGAGGCTGTACTTCACTGACACCGAAAGGCTACTATGTGCTGAATAAAATCGTCTGCTGATGGTGACACAAAAGTATCAATGTCTGAATATCACAAAGAAAGAGCTTAAAACACACACACACACACACACACACACACACACACACACACACACACACACGTACATACATACGGCATAGTCCTCAGATCTGGGGAGTATTTCCATTGGTAAGTCCAGTCGTTTGACTTTAACCAGAACAAAACAGATAACCCTTCCCCTGAGGCTGAGAGGATGAATTCATAGGAAGGCTTAGTGAATAGCCCGCATCCCACATAACACAGTACTGCCAGATACGTTATGGTGACACCAGGCACGTTTTGTCTTTGTCAGGTGCTTCGGAAATTGTCATCAAACTTTTTGAGCTTGCCTTGCCCTTTCCAAACCATTTATGATACTGGAAATATGACAGGGAAAACGATGATGTTGATGCTTGATGCTAGTGATGACTAACGTTGAGCCTCCCCAGCACCTCCATCAACCAGGAGCACTGGGGGTGATGCTCGGAGGTTGCTGGCGGACGAATCAATGTGGAGGTAGGTTGATGATGCTGAAAAGTATCGTAGTTCCCAATGAAAATATTTTTTAGTAATCTTGTATAAACCTTTAAAATTTTCCTTGACAGTGAGTAGTAAATAGTTTATATGTATATAGCTAAAAAGTGAAATAAGATTATATATATATATATATATATATATATATATATATATATGTGTGTGTGTGTGTGTGTGTGTGTGTGTGTGTTTAAAAATTTATATGTACTTGTAATAACCTCCAAACCATCTTTGGAGAATTTTTAAGGACTAATCAGGTATCTAATAATGTAGCAAATTCGCTCTGAGTGCATGGTAGTGTGTTCCATTATCACTGGCAACTCCTACCGTAGTTGTACTTTTCATATGATTATACCTGCTTGTGGATCCTACTCATCTCATTCATAACAGTGGCAAGTGGGAGTGTGATATCCATTGTATAAGTCAAATCTTAGTTGTAATATTTTTAAAAATCAGAATACGAATTATAAATTTTCAATTATTTAGCATATGACAGATATCAAGGACTATAATACTAAAGAATAGTTTAGCTACATGAAAGCCTGGCAGTATTTTTGTATATATTATGTACTTCAAAATATATCTTTATAGTTTTGAAATAATCAGAATATTCCTCCAAACACTTCAAGCACTCTTTTACTGCAAAACAATTTTTCAACACATCAATGAAATTTCACTATGTAACCGAGTCACATTCATCTGTCACGCATTCATCACCAACACCATCATTGATATCAGTGTCATAAATACCACTAGCATCACTACCACTGTCATCATTCATCACTTTACCATTCTTATCATTATCACTAGTATGATTACCACTATCATCACCACCATTACCATCACTATCATCGCTACCATTATCATTAGCACCACTGTCATCAACACGACCATCATCAACGCCACCAGTACCACTGCCACCAGCAACACCAACACCATTATCACTACCACTGTCAAACCAAGGCTGTAACGATAAAATGAATCTCAGTTTACGAATCATCTGTATATTCTATGTATATCATTCTTACTCTAGGCCTTGAATTTTTCAGTGCCGTTAATTGCTCAGAAGGAAGAAATTACATCCACTTATTCCCGAGGCGGGTCCAAGCCGGACCTAAGCTGCTGTAGTCTCACAATAAACACAGTTTTAACTCTTTCGCTGACATGGACGCATTTTGGTATTTTATTCAGGCTTCATCAAATATTGTACTCGTATTACTAACGATGAGTTTGTATATGTGTATATAACCAAGTTCTGGCCTTGCAAAACGGTTTTGACGAAACGTTGCACATGCAGCCACTGGAGCACAGTAGCCTACAACTCGAGATGTTCCACACTGATGTTTTCGACGAGAGTTTAGGCCAACTTCTTGCTCCCGTGATAGTCTCGTTGGGTGAAATCTGGGTGGCAGGGTGCCTAGAGTTTTCTGCATGTGTGTGTGTGTGTGTGTGTGTGTGTGTGTGTGTGTGTGTGTGTGTGTGTGTGTGTGTGTGTGTGTGTGTGTGTGTGTGTGTGTGTGTGTGTGTGTGTGTGTGTGTGTGTGTGTGTGTGTGTGTGTCAAAGAGAGAAAGAGAGAGAGAGAGAGAGAGAAACTGACTGGTGCTCTCAGAGGAAGTGTTTTGGCCACATGTGCTCCTGTGCAGCCAAAGCCACCGCACCTCCAGTGGGGCAAGTGCCATCGTTTGGTGTACTAGCGAAGGCGTTTGTTCAGACTGTTTTATACAACTGAATTAGCCTTGACCATCCCATGGGTTAACCGAGATAATTTCCAACACTTTAACTTCAAGAATTTATCTCACCAAAACAAATGAAGACAGTTTAATGCGTCAGTCGAAGGTATAAGTTTTGCTATATGGATGCAATGTTTCTGTTTGTAATATAGTGTAAATAATCCTAACAAGTCTGTTAAATCATAATGTAAATATTTTTGGACATTATAATAAAGCAACTTCTGTGTCGAAAAAATGTAGCAATGCATTATAATCTTGTAAATATAATCGTACAGTCCAGTTCAAAAATTCCTCTACACTTCTGTGGCTCTAAGATAATGAACATATTATTACTGCTAACACTCTCAGACTCCTACACTCACTCTAAGCAAGATTAAATCATTTTATGTTAGTTGCAGTACAGTACTAGAGTGTTTCCGCATACAGAGGGTTAATGTTATCAGTATTCTGTGGCTTACTTTTCTGGATAAATATGTTTGAAGTTAACTGAAAAATATTATTGGAGTTTATCCTAGCATGAGAGGCTTAATTAGTTCAGGAAGGTCTGATTGGATTTAAACACTGCAGAGGACATCCTACGTGAACTATTGACCGCAACTGTACATATCAAGCTTCTAAGGCCAGTATTTGTGTCGGCCAAGGTGGTTTCATGGCACTTCTTCCTTACTATCTAACTTGGCCTGAAATTGACATTTCCCCGTCTTGAATGCCGAGTTATAACAATGGACTAACACTGTATTACAATGCTAGTCAAGAAGAAGTGTTGTAAAGAAAATGTAGAGACGTATAACTGTCTTATTTTCTGTCACTGAACTATGTGAACAAAGCTGCAAGAGGACGTAAATCTGGGACAAGTTAAGGTGAAGGGAGTATAGTCTGAGTACCGTGCATATTATTCTCTTTTATGTTATTTTGACAAAGTATAAATAATATTAGAAAATATCAAAATATGTAAATTAATGTTTGGACCAACTTGCCTAGCCCCAGGTTCCTACGCTCCTCTATGGGGCGACATTGGTTTCGATGATGGATGGATGATGTAAATTGATTCAAAAGAGAAAATGTGTTTGGAAGCGTACCAAGGTCATGAGAGTACGGGTGTACTAGATGTATAAATATGGGCCTAAGATGGCGAGGGTGGCCAGACATACTCTATTATGGCCACACGCTTTCCATACGCACTAACAGAAGGCCATATTTGGGGTTACAGTTCAAGAGGAACATAATTTTTAAACTATTCTCCCGCATACAAGATAATGGGAATATGATGGTAATGATGGTGATGATGATGATGATGGCAGAAATGATGATAATTGTTGATGATGATGATGATGGTGATGATGATAGCTTATGTTTATCAGATGGGAGGATGATTGGAAACGTGAGTACATAGGAAACGAGAGAGAGAGAGAGAGGATTAGTGACTGTGTGAAGCATGATTGAGGTGTGACTGATTGACGTTTAGCAGTGTCTACCTCACAATGACTTTTCTGCTTCCCTGCATTCCTTATTTGATCATCTTAGTCAGTTTTCTCCTCTTTCTTCTCTCATATCTCCAGTTCTCTCTCTCTCTCTCTCTCTCTCTCTCTCTCTCTCTCTCTCTCTCTCTCTCTCTCTCTCTCTCTCTCTCTCACCACACACACACACACACACACACACACACACACACACACACACACACGCACACTTGCACCACACACTGCCACAACCTCGAGTAACCTACAACTTCACAATGCCACAATACACGCTCTCTTTACCTCATTACATCATACACTGCCACACCACACATTGACACACCTTATACACATTCTAGAGTCATACCACACTCTGCCACACCTAATACACACCTTTGAGTTACACCACAATCTACCACACGTCACACCACCATATCAAACACTATCACAACACACTGTCATACACAGCACATAATACCACAACACACACGCTTACATCACCACACAGTACCACGCCACTTACTACCACTACGCACAGTACCTCATCCACTCACACAACACACTGAAACACCCAACACTACCACACCGCACTCTCCCACAACATACACTACCAAATCACCCACTACCACTTCACGGTCTGCCACATCAAACTTTACCGTAACCCACACTGCAGCACCACGCACTACCACAGCACCCATTACCACACCACACACTACCACACCGCACTCTCCCACAACATACACTACCAAATCACCCACTACCACTTCACGCTCTGCCACATCAAACTTTACCGTAACCCACACTGCAGCACCGCACACTGTAATTCCAGACACTGTCACAACATACTCAACTACATCACAAACTGCCACACCTCACACACACACATCTCAGTCTCACCTCACACCGCCACATCTCCCGTTTTCCTAAGGCACACAGTTTTTTTTTTTTTTTTTTTTTTACCACTCTGTACACATTATTTTCAAGAAACATAATACACACTTCACGCATTTCAGCCGTTCTTCAGTGCATTATTAAAGACAACAGGATGTCTTATTTACGATGAAATCTACTGAAGCAAGAATGAATGTTTAGCGAGTAATGATCACAAGCTAAGGCAGATCTGATAACTGACATTATTCTGATCTCGTTTGTACATGTATACGAATAAATGTTTTACTGTTACTGGTTTGTTACTTTAATATCCCTGTGATGATCCCATGCACCACACTTAAAAGACACAGACAAGATAATAATAATAATAATAATAATAATAATAATAATTAGTACATTATTATTATTATTATCATTATTATTATTATTATTATTATTATTATTATTATTATCATCATTATTATTATTATTATTATTATTATTATTACCCGTCACCTCATAAAGTCAGAGCAAGGTGTTTTAATCACTGGGATCAATAGGTGTCTGTCCGTTGAGTTGGGCGGCAGGGCGGTTGGCCGGGCATAAAGATTTCGTTTCTAGGCCAGAACTCAGAAAGTATTCACTAGAGTCATGAAATTTCACGTAGTTATGAGTATTATAGTGAACTGGTGCCTTTTGATTGGTAGAATGCTGTGTCTTAAGTAGCTTTTTGAAAATAATTAAATGTAAAAAAAAAAAAATCAGATTTCGATGCAACCTGTGCAAGTAATCTGAAAGGCCCGGGTCATGTGTCCTCAAGACGTTCTCCTTACGCACACCTTTAAAAGAAATGATTGAGGGGGTGAGGGCCGTTATGTGCTTGGTTAGGTGTGCAGGGAGGTGGGGGGTATGTGCTTGGTCAGATGGATGGTTGCAACAGCGTAGCATTGCCTATGTGTTTTTATTATTTTTATCAATCCAGCGAATTACGATGGTATCATTTTCAGCAACCCTCCCTATACAGTTGGTCTATACTCAGGCTGTGTGTGTTTGTGTGTGTGTGTGTGTGTGTGTGTGTGTGTGTGTGTGTGTGTGTGTGTGTGTGTGTGTGTGTGTGTGTGTGTGTGTGTGTGTGTGTGTGTGTGTGTGTGTGTGTGTGTGTGTGTGTGTGTGTGTGTGTGTGTGTGTGTGTGTGTGTGTGCGCTCGCGCTTTGACTCCTCCTAGGCTATTTAATGGATTTGAATGAAACTTCTCAGCTGAGTTCGTCGGGTGCAGGAAAAGTTTTTCACACTAAACACTTTCCTAACCACGATTTTTATGGCGTTTCAGCCTCCCCTATCCAAATATGTAATTATCAAAGTGAAGGGAGGGCAGACATGACTTTGATATCTTAGTACATGATGTACAATGGACTCTCATCCATAATGCGACATTTGAGGAGCGTGACCTCACCCTCATTGTTTCAGACCTCCCCCTCCCAAAAATAAAAACGATCAGAAATGGGGACAATATTAGAAAGGAACATTACAAGCGAGTTCGTCTGGTTCATCCAAAAGTCTTCCATTATATACAGATTTTCACCCTTGACTTCTATGGGGGTCAGCCCCCTCTCACCTAATCAAAAATTCTCAGAAAAAGTGAAAGGAGGACATATGGCTTTGATATATTAGTAGCCTACAAGTTGTACGATGGGTTCTCATCCGTAATGCGATATTTGGAGAGTGTGAACCCCAGTGATTCCTGGGGGGTCAGCCTCCTGTCAAAAATAAAAAAGATCAGAAGTACGGGAAAGTGAGCAGATGGATTTCAACGATTTTGTCACACATATTACAGGATTAGGTATGCAGTTTCCATTTTTTTCCTCTGGATGCACAAGAAGAAACTGTACATCGATATTAAGGGAGCGTGACTTCCCCTCCCCCCATGATTCAAGGGGTGGTTAACCGCTACCAAAAAAAAAAAAAAAAAAAAAAAAAATCGGAAATAGGAGAAAGATCTCAGTGAAACATTCTAGGTGAGTTCGTCTGCTTACGCAGCAGGTTTTCCACTACTTCTAGTTTTCCAGTCATTATTTTTATGGGGATCACCCTCCCCACCAGATTACGAACTCTCTGAAATAGTGAAAGGAGGGCATCTATGGTTTTGACTTGTTAGAGTATGTTGTACAATAGATTCTCATCCATAATGCAATATTTACGAAGCATGAACACCAAAATGATTCTTAGACGGGTCAGTCTCCCTCCCAGTAATATAAATGGCCAGAAATAGGGAAAAATTTGAATAACATTTCCCAAGTGAGTCCGTTTGGTTACTGGAAAGGTCTTCTATTATATACAATTTTCCATTCATGATTTTTTAAAGGGTCAGCCACCCTTAGGAAATTAAAAAGTCCATGAATCTGTGCACGGAGTACAGATGTGACTTCGATATCTTAGTTCATGGTGTACAATGGACTCTTACCTGTAATGCGATATATGGGGAGAATGACCCTCCCACTGATTCTTGGGGAAGCAGCCCCCCTCCCCCCCAAAAAAAAAGAAAAACAATCAGCAAAAGGGGAAAGTGTACACATGCATTTCAGTGGAATCGGCATACATATCGCAGGATGGGGTATGCTGTTTCCATAATTATTTTTTCTGAATACACAGGAAGAAATTGCACATCATGGTCATTATTACTATTATTATTATTATTATTATTATTATTACCATCATCATCATCATCATGATCATCATCATCATTACTGTATTATTATTATTATTATTATTATTATTATTATTACAATTATTATTATTTTAAAGGAAACGGTGCAACACTCACCATCCTCTCAAATTATATAGTGATATTTTTCGATGACAATAAATGAGTGGCAGCCAAATATCTTCCTGTAACACAGAAAACCACATACCCTGGTGGGTGATATCATATTACCAGCAGATGAACTCATGGTGGTCTAGTGGGGACAGGCGGTTCAACGGGATGCGGCCCATAGGAGCTGAAGCTGAAGGGACTGATGGTGTTTATTGTTCACATAATGCCGCTGAGGGAAGAACAACTCGTCACTGTCGCCATAAATATCTGGAATGAGTATCCTCTGCAATGAGCAGTCCTCTCATCCCTTTCCTCTCCAAGTCTCAAATACAATCCTCATCGGGTACTCGTAATCTCAGGGGCTGTCATCCTCACTCTGTCTTTATCACTGCCAGTCGCCTCCACACTTATTAATGCAGTGTGACCAGACACGTCGAAGTGAATAAATATCGGGTTTGGTTTCCATATTCATTCAGTATTATTTGGAAAGAAGAAATTTCTCAAGCCTTAAGCCTTCAGTTCTTTCTCTTTTGCATAAAGCAGTCTCGTGTGCCAAACCAATAATAATAATAATAATAATAATAATAATAATAATAATCTATATCTATATACCTAGGCTGCTTCCCCCAAGGAAAGGGAGGTACCCGAGACAGGACGACACACTCCCAATTTCCTCATCCACTCAAATACATTCATTTGCATCTTAGCCCCAAGGGGTGAAGGGACAGATCCTCACCGCACCACACCGCACGAGGGTCAACTATGCAGTGCAATCCGCAGAAGGGCCCGACAGCAGAGCTGGTGTACCCCTGCCACATCATAATAGACCCATCCCCATACCCGCATCTGACCTGATCAGCTGATCAGATCAGATGAATAATAGTAATAACAATAATAATAATAATAATAATTATAATAATAATAATAATGATAAACATAATAAGAAAAATATGAATATTAACAATAATAATAACAGTAATAACAATAGCAAATAAAACAACAACGACAACATCGATAACAATAAAAAAATGATAATAATGATAATATTAACAATAATAATTATAATAATAATAATAATAATAATAATAATAATAATAATGATAAATCCATCCATCCATCCATCATCTAATCCTACGTTGCCCCATGAGAAGCGTAGGAGCCCGGGGCTAGGAAAGTTGGTCCTGGCATTTAAGATGAGAGTGACCAGCCTCACTCATCCCTGAGTGGCATTACGGGAGCAATAAACCCCAACCTCCCCTTGGATATAAACCCACACCGGCTCAATCCGACTGGAGCACCTTTATTACCCACTAAACCACCAGGAGCCAAAATTTGGTTATATGGTTACCATCCAGCGTAGTAAATGGTTTCCTGGTGTACAGGAAACCATTTGGCTTGTCACTAAGTGTAGAGTCACCCACAGGCAAAAGGAAGAAGAAAGAATGAAAGGAAGAAAGACACAAGAGAGAGTGTAAAGTCACCCGCAGCCAGAAGAAAGAGGAAAGAATGAAGGAAAGAAAGACAGAAGAGGATGGATGGAAAGAAGGATGTAGGAGAGGAAAGGGCAGACACCCGACAGCAGCGCTACATCATGTGAGTGGATGGTGAGCGCCCCCACCTACCACAAATAATAATAATAATAATACTGTTACAACAACAACAACAACTACTACTACTACTACTACTACTACTACTATTACTACTATTAATAATAATAATAATAATAATATTGATAAGAAGAAGAAGAAGAATTATCTATCTATTTATAGTCGGACGCCCTAATCCCGCAAAGGGTGGCCGCGGACAAAACGCCTCCAAGTCGCTCTGTCACCCACCATTTGACTGCCCTTCCCCCAACTCACTCCCTCCTCCCTCATATACCTCACAACTCCATCCTTCCACCTCATCCTCGGTCTCCCCCTCCCTCTCCCTCCCTCCACTTCACCTACATACACCGTCTTATTATTATGATGATGATGACTGACATAATAATAATAATAATAATAATAATAATAATAATAGCAAATTATTATTATTATTATTATTATCATTATTATCATCATCATTATTATTATTATTATTATTATTATTATTATTATTATTAAGCCTCCTACCCACCTCTATTGGAGGAGGCATTAAGTGCTTGGTCTGTCCGTACGTGCGTGCGTGGGTCCGTGCATCCGTAACACCATTTTGGCAGCGATATCTCCTGAACCCATCAACGGATATCCACCAAACTTTTGTCAGTGATGTAGTATGAGGAGATGATGAACTGTTTAGGTCAGCTAGGTCAAGGGGTCAAAGGTCAAGGTCATATGGGGTCGATTTAGTTTATCCTTGTGGGCGCGATATCTCCTGAACCCCTCGACGGATTTCGACCAAACATTTGTCAGTGATACAGTAAGGAAGGACGATAGACTGATTGGGTCAGCAAGGTCAAGGAGTCAAAGGTCAAGGTCATATGGGTGTGGGCGCAATATCTCCTGAACCCCTCGATGGCTTTTGACCTAACTTTTGTCAGTGATACAGTATGAAGGTACAATGAAGTGACTAGGTCAGCAAGGTCAGAGGGTCAAAGGTCAAGGTCATATCGTGACGAGTTACTTTATCTTTAGTCTCATACCAACAAACAATGAACCTGTCATGAAGGTTGTATGGCGAGTCCGTGGCAAGGCTTGGCGGAGACATACTGAGTGTCGCTTGGCATCAACGGCTCGGGGCCCAAGTTCTCTGCGTTTCATTATTATCGGCCGCCTTGGTAATGTTTTTGCCCGCGTCTGTGTGTGTGTGTGTGTGTGTGTGTGTGTGTGTGAGAGAGAGACCATTATGTCTCATGAACAGCTTGAGCTATCAACATGAAACCTTAACTGTAACAAGATGTGGCCAAAATCTTGGACCAGTTCGATAATGGGCACTCGGGGTCAAGGTCAAGGTTGCCAAAATGACTGCCAAAGGTGAACTAGTTATTATCAACCGCTTTTGCCCCTTTATATCTCATGAAAGGCTTGAGCTATCAACATGAAACCCTCAGGGTCTCAAGATATGGCCAAAATCTTGGACGAGTTCGAAGATGAGCACTCGGGGTCAATATTCTGGCGGGTGATTAGCATTCGACTCCCAAAAGCATTTCTTCTATTATTTTTATTATTATTATTATTATTATTATTATTATTATTATTATTATTTTCAATCCAGAGAGGCAATATGATATTTCTGGAACCCCGCCCCATACCGTTGCGCGAGATTCATCTTGTGTGTGTGTGTGTGTGTGTGTGTGTGTGTGTGTGTGTGTGTGTGTGTTTTCTTACCTTATCTAACTGTTCTTACCTAATTGTATCTTTACAGGAACGAGTCAAGCTCGTACTGTCCCGTGTCCTGAACCATTTGTAATGTACATATCCTTAAATTTATGAATTGTTTTGGCACACACTTATTTCATTTGGCAGTGTATTCCACTGAGTAGTTGCCCTATTTGGGAAACTATATTTCCTTACGTCTTTATCGCCTCTCTTTTTATGCAGATTGATGCAGTGTCCTCTTGCTGATGCATCCCCATTGGTTATGTATTCATTTATGCTATTTTCTCCTTCCCTGGTATATATTTATATAACATAATCATATCTCCTCTCTTCCTTCTCTCCTGTAGTGTAGGTAGATTCAGTCTTTCTTTGTAGCTTAGATCCTATAAGCTTGGTACCCATCTTGTAGCAGCCCTTTGAACTTTTTCAATCTTATCTATGTGTTTTTTGAGATGAGGACTGCAGACTATTGAAGCATACTCCAGGACTGGTCTAATGAATGATGTTATTATCTTTCTCAGCATGTCCTCGTTTATGTATGTGAATGGTATGCTCATATTTGCAAGCAGTGTATACATGTTCAGTACCTTCTCACTGATGTGGTCAGCCGGAGATAGTCTGTTATTGATAATCACACCTATGTCCTTCTCTCTTTCTGATGTGTGTAGGGTTTTACTTCCTAACTTATAATCCCAAACAGGTCTTTTTCCACTTTTACCAAACTTGATTACATGACACTTGTCCACATTAAATCTCATTTGCCATGTATTGCTCCATTCATGAAGTTTATTTAATTCTTCTTGTAGCTCTTTGCAAGAGTCTGCATTAGTAATTCTCATTTGTATTTTTGCGTCATCAGCAAACATATTTAGATAGCTTTCATTTCCAATGTTGCTATCTATATCATTTATATACACTAAAAACATAACTGGTGTCAGCACTGAGCCCTGTGGAACTCCGCTAGTCACTTCCCTCCATATTCAGTAATTTCCCCTTAGTACTCTTCTCATTTCCCTTTTTTGAGAAAATCTTGCATCCAACAATACAGTTTGCCTCGGATTCCTCCTTGATGGTACAGTTTCCATAGAAGTCTTTGGTGTGGTACTCTGTCAAATGCATTCTTGAAATCTAAATAGATACTGTCCACCCATCCTTCTCTTTTCTGTAATGTTTCTGTTACTCTATCATAGTAGCTCAACAGATTAGTAACACATGATTTTCCCTTTCTGAAAACAAACTGTCTTTCTGTTATATTGTGCTCTTCTAGATGATTTACCCAAACATTTCTTGTCAGATTTTCTAATACCTTGCTTACAACACTGGTTAGTGATACATGTTGGTAGTTGAGTGGATTTTGTCTATTCCCTTTCTTGAATCAGGGAACAATGTTTGCTTTCTTCCAAATATCAGGTAGTTTAGCATGTCCCAAGGATTCCTTGAAAATTAAAGATAATGGTTTACTTAACTTCTTTGCACATTCATGTAGCACCCAACATGAATTTTCACCAGGACCATTTGCTTTTCCTTTGTCTAATTTACTTAACTCCTCCTGTATTTCTCTATGTGATAATTGTATATCTGGTAATCTGTGTGGGCATGCATGTTCCATATCATCCCTCTCAGAAATATCTTCTTCTGTAAAAACTGATTGGAGATTCTTATTTAGTGCTTCACAAATATCCTTCTCTTGTGTATAGGTGATTCCTTCATCTGTAATGGATTGTGTTTTATCTTTTACTTTGGTTTAGCTTCGTATGTAGCTGTAAAATAGCTTCGGGTGATCACTACTTTTATTTATGATGTCCTCCTCAAACTTTCTTTGGGCGTCCCTCCTTATTCTTGTATAATCATTTCTTGACTGTTTAAGAGTTGTTATATGCCCTTTCACTATTATGTCTTCTGTATCTGTTCCAACACAATTCTCTTTTTTCTTTTGATTTTTTACATTCTGAATTAAACCATTTCTTTTCTTTTCTTTTCTGCCTCTTTGTGCTGTGGGATGTACTTCTGGACTCTTCTTTCATAAAGTTCACAGAGTTTTTTATATATAATATTTAAATCTTGTCCTCTAAGTTCCTTTTCCCAATCTATTTCTAAGAAGTACTTCTTTAGGTCATGGTAGTTTCCCTTTTTAAAAATTAGGAACTTTTTGTAACTATCATTGCTGTTAACTATGTCATATGCAATTCTGAACTTGCAATTTAGTACTGCATGGTCGCTTTTCCCGAATGGAGGGTGATACATTAAATTGTTATTATCGTTTTCTTGCCTAGTAAATATAAGATGTAGTACTGAGGATACATCAAGTCCTCTTTTTCTGGTGCTTTCCCTTACATGTTGCGTTAGGAAAAACTCCTGCACGAGATCCAGGAGCTTTTGGTCCCAGCAGCTTTCTTGGCTTATTATATCTAGGGTATTCAAATTTATATTCGTATTAAAATCTCCAGTTAGTAAAATTCTTTCCGATTTCTCTCCTCCATTCTATGTAGTAATGCTCTTAAACTCTGAATTGTATTCTCTGCCAGATCCTTATATGCGCCTCTTTCCCATGTGTTTGATCTGGGTGGCATGTATAAATTTGCTACAATTACTTTCCCTTCAAATGTATTGATCTCTACTGCAATCAGTTCTACTTGTAAGGGTATATCTAGTTCTATTTTTTTGACTTTTAGATTTTCCATTGTTAATATTATAATTCCTCCTCTTTTTTCTTAAGTTCCTATCTCTTCTCCATATACTGTATTCCTCTGAGTTTAGGATGTCATTTGATATCCTTGATCTCTATTTTGTTCAGTTAGGCTTATTATATATGGATAATTTTCTCTGATGTAATCATTCATCTCTAATAATTTAGATACCATTCCATCTACATTTGAGTACATCAACTTAATCATATTGTTTACATACTTGTCTTGACTTGGGTCTAGTACCTTCCTCCTTTTTATTCCCTCCTGGTTATGTACCACTTCCGAAGCTGTGTATGTGTATGTGTGTGTGTGTGTGTGTGTGTGTGTGTGAGTGTGTGTGTGTGTGTGTGTGTGTGTGTGTGTGTGTGTGTGTGTGTGTGTGTGTGTGTGTGTGTGTGTGTTTTAATTTCTCGTAGGCCATTTTATGAATCTGAATGAAACTTCCCTGGTGACTTTGACTGGTCTCTGAGAAGGTCTTCCAAAAACGATTTTCAGGGGGGTCACCCACCCCTCACCTAACTAAAAATTATCAGGAATACTGAAAAGAAGGCAGATATGACTTTGACACCTTAAGTACAAGTTGTACAGTGGGCTTTCAAACGTAATGCGATGTTAGGTGGCGTGACTCCTCCAATGACACCTAGGGGGTCTGCCCCCTTCCAATAATAAAGAAAAAAGATCAGAAATGAGGAAAGATTTGAATGAAGCTTTCCAGGTGAGTTCGTCTGGGTACCGGGAGGGTCTTCCATTACATATTATTTTTAAATCATAAATGTCAGGGGGATCGCTCCTAACACAACAAAAAATTATCAGAAATAGTGAAAGGAGGCAGATATGGTTCTCATATCGTAGCATATGCTCTACAATGGGCTGTCATCCGTAATGCGACATATGGGCAGCGTGAACCCCCAATTATTCTTGGAGGGAGTCAGCCCGCATCCCAAATACAAAAATAATCGAGAACAGAGGAACGTAGTCACATGGATTTCAACGAAATCGGCATACAAATGGCAGGGTTGGGTATGCTGTTTCCATGTTTTCTATGACTTCACAGGAAGAAACTGCACATCTACTTTATTATTATTATTATCATTATTATTATTATTAGTAGTAGTAGTAGTAGTAGTATCATTGTAATTACTATCATTTTTATTATTCTTATTCTTATGATAATAATAATAATAATAATAATAATAATAATAATAATTATTATTATTATTATTATTATTATTATTATTATAATATCAATAATAATTATTATTATTATTACTTAGAAAGAGAGTAGTGTGTAACGTGAATCCCCTAACCCTCTTCGATGTCCTAATGCATCACGAATGGCCTGGGATCTGCACTTCCCCAACGCTGCAACATCCTTCCACCCCTAGGCCCAAGCGTGAAGCACTGGGTGAGGAAGGGCTGCTTCCCCAGTGACAGACAGTGGTGTTAATTGTCCTACGGATCAATTGCCCTTCAGATGCCATAGAACGCAGCTTGGTTATGTACAAAGGAGTTGCCTTCTAATATCAGGCTTGTACAATCAGGAAGGCATACGAGTAATACACAAATATGAAGGAATTACCGCAACACGAGTTCTTCCCTCCCAAATAAAGCATATGATATTTTTCAGCGATGGTTCCCTCCTCAACCAACCGTTTCATCGCCACCTGGCTCGTAAATCTTTACTCTTCCCAGCCCCAGCCCCACAAGCCTATGTCCCAGTGTCAGGAACTTTCCCACGACACGCCACAATCTTCATGTCTTCATGTGTCGCCGCATGTCGTCATGAGTAACGTGGCGTGACTTAGCAATGACGTTGCGATGACGTGGACAACCTGGTCATTCTTCGTGGTTCTTGGCGCGCTACGACAATTTTTGGGATGTTCAAAAATTGTCGGCGTGGGTGCCGACAAGGAGAAGAACGTGACATGTCGTGATGGTAACGTCATTTGTCTTGGCTGTGACATAGCGCGTCTTAGCTTGTCGTAGGGTGTCGTAGCTTGTCGTTAGATGTGACTTGACGTGTCGTAGCAATAACTTGGAGATCGGATCCCAAAGACCCGCTACGACACACGAAGTTATACCTGTGACAGGCAAAGTTATACCTAAGACACGCTACGACAACTTATGACACACTACTTGGCGATGTCTTGGCGTGACGTAGAGTCAGAGTGACCGTTATTTTTTAACTGAGGGATGATCGTAATGTGTCGTCAGGATAACGTGACACTTCCGTAGGGTGTCGTGGGATGTTGTAGCAATGTCTTTGTGAGTTTTAGCACTAACGTGACTGTGTCGTGAAATGGCCGTTTAGGTCTACCGTCTGAGGTATGATCATGGCATTTCACCAAGATCATACCTGGAGGGTAGGATCGTGGTGATCGGGGCCGATCTCGAAGATGAACTTGAATATGGGCCATGGGCCTTACTGAATGTTGAAAATGTTCTGAGACGACTGATAAAAGGTTAGTACCAAAATGATCAGTTATTTTGTCATTTATGTCACTTACTCTATAGCTACCATACAGTATTATTATCTTTATTACTATTATTATTATTATTATTATTATTAAGCTTCGGCATATGTTTGGCGAAGCTTGTTGTTTTAGTAAGTATTTTTACTATTGTTTTTTTTTGCACTCTTTTTTTTAGATCTTGATGTATTACACAGGAAGATACCCTCGGGCAACACAAGTACTTGTGCAAAATAAAAATTACCTTGACCTTTTTTTAAAGGTCATATACTCATTTTTGGTGCAAAAGCTGCAATTTGAAAATTAAATATTTCAGAAACTAATTGTGATACAGCTATTTGGTTGAAAATCTTATGATAAGAAAAAGTTTGCGTTTGTTAAGAATTTTGGCTGAATATTTTGTCATTTGGCCAAGTGGAAAGTACCGAATTCAGATATGCTCAGTGTTTTCTTTGTAACAAGTTTTAAGGAAATCCGCAAAAGCTGCAAAGCTGTAACTTTACAGAAGTATAGCTGCGGTCCCTCTCATTATCTGAAAGGAATATTGTTTGAGTTAAGCATACAGTTGGCCAGTTATTGTGACAAATGTAAAATGTACCCATGTTTACAAAGACAATCAATACCATAAATAGTTATGAAGTTTCCTTACTGTGGCTACACAGTAAGTGAATAGGTTACTAGGTATTATTATTATTGTTATTATTATTATTATTATTATTTTTATTATCATTATTATTATTATTTTTGTTTTTTATTATTACTATTATTATTATTATTATTATTGTTGTTGTTGTTGTTGTTGTCGTTATGTTGTTATTATTATTATTATTATTATTATCATTATCATTATTATTATTATTGTTGTTGTTGTTCTTGTTATTATTATTATTATGATTATTATTATCATCATTACTATTATTATTATTTTTATTATTATTATTATTGTTGTTGTTGTTGTTGTTGTTATATCACTATTATAATGTCAGGACTCTAAATTATCATAATACAATGCATAATAGATAGAAACTTGAATGAGTAGTCTCAAGGGTGAATGAAAGTCAAGCTAGGTCTGGGAAAGGAAATGTCGTTTGCAGATTTCTCGCAGGAATGCCAGGCTGCAATGTGTCGCTGGAAACGCTACATACACACAGACACACAGGCTTCTAGATCATTCTCACGTACGTCCAACAAGCTCTCCTATACAAGAAAGGAGGAATTAGACAGGTAGATGGGAGAGAGAGACGGGAGGGAGAGGTTATCGAGAGAGAGAGTGAGACAGGCTGAGAGACAGCTAGCGGGACTCTACTCCATACTTCACTCGCTTGTGATAGACTTAATCTTTTCAAGAGAATAAAAATGATAAATAGTCCAATACTCATCTTTACCTCTCCTGTCGTTGCATGACAAAGGGAACTAAGATTATCTACTTACAAACCTACTCACGTATAACTACAGGTCGTCCACAAGTACAATATATGCATACGTGTTCTACAAGCAGCTACGAAGTGACTATAAAAGATGGTGGCAGCGAACGTACGAACCTCGTCTACGAATCTCCAGTGAATTTCTACAAAAGCAGGCGAGACGGTAGCCAAGATCAGCTTCAGTTCTCCAGTGAATTTCTAGAAAAACAGGCGAGACTGTAACCAAGATCAGCTTCAGTTCCACAGTTGATTCTACATTACCAAGATAGAAAACAAAACTACAAGTCGAGCCACACGACGCCTTGCCAGTAGTATAACAAAATATTGTTACAAAGAATCTTCCACTTTCTACGACGAACCAACGAACTATAACATCTACGATTGCTATGGAACAAGAAAACATATCAAGAAGACTCAACTTACAACCAACAACTGACAAACCAGCACCTGACCCCACCATTCTCTCCAACCCCCCCTCCGTCTCCATCATCACCACACTGATGTAGAGGTGAAGAGGTCAGACAATGCCAGCAAAAAACACCATGAACCTCTGACTCAGGCACCTCACCCACCACTTGTTACTCATCGTTACTCACGCATTGTTACTCATACTCATTTAATATCAACAGTTATCGAGTGAGAAGTCGACGTTGTATGGTGAGGGTCAAGTATGACTAAGGTAACTCCGCACTTCAATCAACCCTGACCTAATAACAAGCCCTGGAGTTTCCGAGAGTGATATCATCTATCAACACAGCCCTGGGTCTTCGACAGTGACATCATCTACCTTTTAAGTGGGTGATTATACTTTTTACGTAATTTTTCCCAGTGCTTACAATTAGGAACAATCACCTCCTTTACTTATTTATATATATGCAGGGTATACATATACATAATTAATACCTTTCATTTATTAATAATCATATATTCACCTATACAGTTAACATATACATAAAATAAGTGTTCCATAACACCATACCTTAGCAAAATGAGTTTATTTTAGCTGAGTGATATGACGGGAATATTTTCAACACCACCAGTGTTAGTGCCAGATGAAACACAGTTAGCATCGAATACCGATTCACAATTAGGAGAACAACAGGGAAACAAACCAAACACACAAAATTCTCCACAAAGTAAGGATAAAGAAACAAATACCTTATTTTTAGATGATGATGATCATTGGGAACCTCCCTTTGATGTAGAGAGTGAAGACTTTAGCACTGCCATACATATTTATGAAAACCTACTTAAGAGAGTGCATAGGTCAGGCAAAACATATTCCACTAAGCCTTCACATAACGACAAAGAACTCCAAGTGAACTTAACAAAACAACCAACCAAAATGACTAACGAAGGCAATAACACAGCTCAAACATCCCCGCCTCATGTTTACATTTTCCATGAGGATAAAAACATCCCAAACTTCTCAGGCACAGAAAAAGATCGCATCGATGTAATGTCTCTCATAAACTACTGCGAACAACTTTTTGTTAAGAGACATGTAACAGATGAACATGAGAAAATAGCAATATTTTCCTCATGGATTAACCAAGAAAGATGTCCAGCAGACGACTTACTTAGATCAGATAAACTCCTACGAGCAAAGACATATGAGGGGTTTAGGGCAGAATTCCTGAAGAAATTCTGTGGAGGTACAAACTTTTTGCCTGGTATAATTCCAGTATTACATACAGTAAGACTGTGGATCTTATGAGACAACACACAACTAACCCTGTCCTAGGTAAAATAACAGCAGATGTTTCCACAATTAAGAGAACATTATTAGCTACCATAAAGAATTCAAAGTGGAAAACAGATGATGAAAAGATGTCACCAATGCGTGTTGTAGACATCATTGGTTATGTAGCTGCCCTGTGTAAATTACCTGATAGGGACCTTAAGATCGCTAAAACAATTCCTTACACCACAGGAATGTGCTTGCTAGATTTTATGAACGAGGTAGAGATGAATTGTAGCAAAGCAGGGGTGACCGAAGCACAGTCAAATACTACCAGAATGAGAATGACAGACACAGTGTCAGCCGTGAAAACAGCTACGCCAGACAAAGAACAAAATCGGTCGCGACCCGAAAACAGACAGAACAAACAGCCACAAACTTCAAGGCACCAATCACAGACACCAGGCCACAGGCAGTCACATAAGTTTGTGCACAGTCCAAGCAGAAGCAGTGCCACAGAAACAACTAAATATGGGAAGTCATCTCGAGGATCACATTTGGGAGATAGGTCCACTCTATGTTACTATTGTGCGAACCCTGGACACACGAAGAATGAATGCTTTATCAAAACAAAAGAAGATAGACAAAAGGCACAAGGGTGTGACCCATACTGCAGACATCACAAGTCGGTCACTGGATCTCAAACTGTAAGACAATGGAAAAACTTATTTCCATTTTTAAGTTGGGGGAAGGGCAAGCCACGACAAAAAACGACAAATCATGAAGAAAGCCAAATCTAAAATTCACATAGTAGTCATGTTGGGAACTACGTGTATCTTGATAGCAGCTGTATGTGAAGATCAAAACATTTCATTATTCTTGGATACAGTGAATTTAATAACACAAGAAGAATTAGATAGGATTTTTAGAATTAAGAAGAAAGTAACTTTCCTAGAAGAATCTGATTTAGACTTATATGCAGTAGATGGCAAACAAATTACGGTAAAAAGCATGATACGGTTAGGCATCAGTTTTACAGAGACTACAAGACCAATTTCTGCATTTTTCTGTATTGTTGAAAACTTAGCAGTAAGAGTTAATATGTTGCTAGGTTTAAGAACAATGAGAACAGAGAAAATAGTTTTACTCCCACGAACGGATGGGATAGACTTTTATAATTAGTTCATAGAGGAATTACCATCAGATTTCTCATCCATCAATAGTAGAGAACCAAAAAGAATTGGAAATATTAAACACGTAAAAAGAAATACACAAGCAGACGAGGGTACAGATCCACTCACACCACCCCCACAGCCTCCTGGACTAGAGACCCAGGTAACAGTACTGACTCATCAGTTTTTCCCGCCCATCTCACCAATGATATAGTTATTCTGCCTAACTCAGACATGAAAGTTACCATACAGAGCAAACTGAAGAATAGTACTGTTCTTGTCTTAGAGGAATTATGTAAAATGAAAGCAGTGTCAGTAGAAAACGCATTATGTCAGGTGAATAACGATGGGCAAACTCAGGTGTTCCTCATTAATCACATGAATGGAGACTTACAGATGAAAAAGGGGACTTGTCTAGTCAATATAGAAAAATACTCGTATCCTGCCCCTATAATGGAAATAGTTACAGCTGGAACGACAAGATAAAATCTACGGACAGAGTAAGCATAAAGGAAAATTTTATTCACTCGGGACAATTTAATGAAGAAAATGATCTCTTAAATTTATTAGAAAAACATCGACAAACAGTAGCATTACCTGGAGAACAATTAGGCTGTACTAACCTGATTAATCACAAAATTAACGTGCACCCAGACACCTATTTTTGTACCTGCCTATAGAGTTCCGCAGTCACAACGTACCCTTGCAAACAAGCATGTTGATGAAATGCTAAGCCTGGGTATTACTGAGCCATTAGTCTCCCCGTGGAATGCCCCATTGTTTTTAGTGCCCAAATGAAACAGAGAAATGCGTGCGGTAGTTGATTACCGTAAAGTAAATAATCACACAATCACAGACCAGTTTCCCATGCCATCGTTACGAAAAGATACAAACAATCATATAGACAGATGCGAGTCATGTGCGAAACGCAAAGGTTACACAATAAAACCTGCACCTATAGGTAAATACCCTGTACATCAACTGTGAGACGTTGTTGCGGTTAACTTACTCACGTGACCATTATCAGACAATAATAACCAATACCTATTTGTTGCAACAGACAATTTCTCACGATACGTAATTTCAGTCCCAATTTAGGATAAGACAGCAGAAACAGTAGAAAAAGCAATCATAGATAATATCATATGCCACTTCATGACCCGAAAGGTACTAATAAGTGATAATGGAGATGAATTTACTTCTGAAATTTTGCAAGAAATATGTAGACAACACAATATCAAAAAGGTTAACATTTTAGCTTATCACCCTGCATCCAGTGAGTTAGCAGAGAGAGAGAAAAAAAAGTATTGGATGTGCTACGACACATTCTCACTGAAAATTATGCACTGGGATGATCAGATTCCCAGGCTGCAATGTGTCACCGGAAACGCTACCATCTTTTGTAGTCACTTCGTAGCTGCTTGTAGAACACGTATGCATATATTGTACTTGTGGACGAGCTATAGTTATACGTGAGTAGGTTTGTAAGTAGATAATCTTAGTTCCCTTTGTCATGCAATGACAGGAGAGGTAAAGATGAGTATTGGACTATTTGTAATTTTTATTCTCTTGAAAAGATTAAGTCTATCACAAGCGAGTGAAGTATGGAGTAGAGTCCTGCTAACTGTCTCTCAGCCTGTCTCACTCTCTCTCTCGATAACCTCTCCCTCCCGTCTCTCTCCCATCTACCTGTCTAATTCCTCCTTTCTTGTATAGGAGAGCTTGTTGGACGTACGTGAGAATGATCTAGAAGCCTGTGTGTCTGTGTGTATGTAGCGTTTCCAGCGACACATTGCAGCCTGGCATTCCTGCGAGAAATCTGCAAACGACATTTCCTTTCCCAGACCTAGCTTGACTTTCATTCACCCTTGAGACTACTCATTCAAGTTTCTATCTATTATGCATTGTATTATGATAATTTAGAGTCCTGACATAATAATAATGAAATAACAACAACAACAATAATAATAATCATCATCATCATCATAACAACAACAACAACAACAACAACAATAATCATCATCATCATCATCATCATCATCATCATCATCATCATCATCATCATCATAATAACAACAATAATAATAATAATAATAATAATAATAATAATAATAATAATAATAATAATAATGATAATAATAATAACTACAACAACAACAACAACAACAACAACAACAACAATAATAATAATAATAATCATAATAATATCTAGTAACCTATTCACTTACTGTGTAGCCACAGTAAGGAAACTTCTCCGTAACTATTTATGGTATTGATTGTCTTTGTAAACATGGGTACATTTTACATTTGTCACAATAACTGGCCAACTGTATGCTTAACTCAAACAATATTCCTTTCAGATAATGAGAGGGACCGCAGCTATACTTCTGTTAAGTTACAGCTTTACAGCTTTTGCGGATTTCCTTAAAACTTGTTACAAAGAAAACACTGAGCATATCTGAATTCGGTACTTTCCACTTGGCCAAATGACAAAATATTCAGCCAAAATTCTTAACAAACGCAAACTTTTTCTTATCATAAGATTTTCAACCAAATAGCTGTATCACAATTAGTTTCTGAAATATTTAATTTTCAAATTGCAGCTTTTGCACCAAAAATGAGTATATGACCTTTAAAAAAAGGTCAAGGTAATTTTTATTTTGCACAAGTACTTGGGTTGCCCGAGGGTATCTTCCTGTGTAATACATCAAGATCTAAAAAAAAGAGTGCAAAAAAAAACAATAGTAAAAATACTTACTAAAACAACAAGCTTCGCCAAACATATGCCGAAGCTTAATAATAATAATAATAATAATAATAGTAATAAAGATAATAATACTGTATGGTAGCTATAGAGTAAGTGACATTAATGACAAAATAACTGATCATTTTGGTACTAACCTTTTATCAGTCGTCTCAGAACATTTTCAACATTCAGTAAGGCCCATGGCCCATATTCAAGTTCATCTTCGAGATCGGCCCCGATCACCACGATCCTACCCTCCAGGTATGATCTTGGTGAAATGCCATGATCATACCTCAGACAGTAGACCTAAACGGCCATTTCAAGACACAGTCACGTTAGTGCTAAAACACACAAAGACATTGCTACAACATCCCACGACACCCTACGAAAGTGTCACGTTATCCTGACGACACATTACGATCATCCCTCGGTTAAAAAATAACGGTCACTCTGACTCTACGTCACGCCAAGACATCGCCAAGTAGCGTGTCATAAGTTGTCGTAGCGTGTCTTAGGTATAACTTTGCCTGTCACAGGTATAACTTCGTGTGTCGTAGCGGGTCTTTGGGATCCGATCTCCAAGTTATTGCTACGACACGTCAAGTCACATCTAACGACAAGCTACGACACCCTACGACAAGCTAAGAAGCGCTATGTCACAGCCAAGACAAATGACGTTACCATCACGACATGTCGCGTTCTTCTTGTCGGCACCCACGCCGACAATTTTTGAACATCCCAAAAATTGTCAAAGCGCGCCAAGAACCACGAAGAATGACCAGGTTGTCCACGTCATCGCAACGTCATTGCTAAGTCACGCCACGTTACTCATGACGACATGCGGCGACACATGAAGACATGAAGATTGCGGCGTGTCATGGGAAAGTTCCTGACACTGGGACATAGGCTTGTGGGGCTGGGGCTGGGAAGAGTAAAGATTTACGAGCCAGGTGGCGATGAAACGGTTGGTTGAGGGGGGAACCATCGCTGAAAAATATCATATGCTTTATTTGGGAGGGAAGAACTCGTGTTGCGGTAATTCCTTCATATTTGTGTATTATGACTTCCTGATTGTACAAGTCTGATATTAGAAGGCAACTCCTTTGTACATAACCAAGCTGAGTTCTATGGCATCTGAAGGGCAATTGATCCGTAGGACAATTAACACCACTGTCTGTCACTGGGGAAGCAGCCCGTTCTCACCCAGTGCTTCACGCTTGGGCCTAGGGGTGGAAGGATGTTGCAGCGTTGGGGAAGTGCAGATCCCAGGCCATTCGTGATGCATTAGGACATCGAAGAGGGTTAGGGGATTCGCGTTACACACCACTCTCTTTCTAAGTAATGATAATAATTACTATTATTGATATTATTATTATAATAATAATAATAATAATAATAATTATTATTATTATTATTATTATTATTGATATTATTATTATTATTATAAGATTAAGAATGATAAAAATGATAGTAATAACAATGATACTACAACTACTACTACTACTACCAATAATAATAATAATAATAATAACAATAATAATAAAGTAGATGTGCAGTTTCTTCCTGTGTAGTCATAGAAAACATGGAAACAGCATACCCAACCCTGCGATTTGTATGCCGATTTCGTTGAAATCCATGTGACTACGTTCCTCTGTTCTCGATTATTTTTGTATTTGGGATGCGGGCTGACTCCCTCCAAGAATAATTGGGGGTTCACGCTGCCCATATGTCGCATTACGGATGACAGCCCATTGTAGAGCATATGCTACGATATGAGAACCATATTTGCCTCCTTTCACTATTTCTGATAATTTTTTGTTGTGTTAGGAGCGATCCCCCTGACATTTATGATTTAAAAATAATATGTAATGGAAGACCCTCCCGGTACCCAGACGAACTCACCTGGAAAGCTTCATTCAAATCTTTCCTCATTTCTGATCTTTTTTCTTTATTATTGGAAGGGGGCAGATCCCCTAGGTGTCATTGGAGGAGTCACGCCACCTAACATCGCATTACGTTTGAAAGCCCACTGTAAAACTTGTACTTAAGGTGTCAAAGTCATATCTGCCTTCTTTTCAGTATTCCTGATAATTTTTAGTTAGGTGAGGGGTGGGTGACCCCTCTGAAAATGGTTTTTGGAAGACCTTCTCAGAGACCAGTCAAATTCACCAGGGAAGTTTCATTCAGATTCATAAAATGGCCTACGAGAAATTAAAACACACACACACACACACACACACACACACACACTGCTTCGGAAGTGGTACATAACCAGGAGGGAATAAAAAGGAGGAAGGTACTAGACCCAAGTCAAGACAAGTATGTAAACAATATGATTAAGTTGATGTACTCAAATGTAGATGGAATGGTATCTAAATTATTAGAGATGAATGATTACATCAGAGAAAATGACCCATATATAATAAGCCTAACAGAGCAAAATAGAGATCAAGGATATCAAATGACATCCTAAACTCAGAGGAATACAATATATGGAGAAGAGATAGGAACTTAAGAAAAAGGAGGAGGAATTATAATATTAACAATGGAAAATCTAAAAGTCAAAAAAATAGAACTAGATATACCCTTACAAGTAGAAATGATTGCAGTAGAGATCAATACATTTGAAGGGAAAGTAATTGTAGCAAATTTATACATGCCACCCAGATCAAACACATGGGAAAGAGGCGCATATGAGCATCTGGTAGAGAGTACAATTCAGAGTTTAAGAGCATTACTACATAGAATGGAGGAGAGAAATCAGAAAGAATTTTACTAACTGGAGATTTTAATACGAATATAAATTTGAATATCCTAGATATAATAAGCCAAGAAAGCTGCTGGGACCGAAAGCTCCTGGATCTCGTGCAGGAGTTTTTCCTAACGCAACATGTAAGGGAAGGCACCAGAAAAAGAGGACTTGATGTATCCTCAGTACTACATCTTATATTTACTAGGCAAGAAAACGATAATAACAATTTAATGTATCACCCTCCCTTCGGGAAAAGCGACCATGCAGTACTAAATTGCAAGTTCAGAATTGCATATGACATAGTTAACAGCAATGATAGTTACAAAAAGTTCCTAATTTTTAAAAAGGGAAACTACCATGACCTAAAGAAGTACTTCTTAGAAATAGATTGGGAAACGGAGCTTAGAGGACAAGATTTAAATGTTATATATAAAATATTCTGTGAACTTTATGAAAGAAGAGTTCAGAAATACATCCCACAGCACAAAGAGGCAGAAAAAAAAATAAAGAAATGGTTTAATACAGAATGTAAAAAATCAAAACAAGAAAGGGAATTGTTCTGGAACAGACACAGAAGACACAATAGTGAAAGGGCATATAACAACCCTAAACAGGCAAGAAATGATGATACAAGAATAAAGAGGGAAGCCCAAAGATAGTTTGAGGAGGACATCATAAATAAAAGTAGTGATCAACCGAAGCTATTTTACAGCTACATCAGAAGCAAAACCAAAGTAAAAGATAAAATACAATCCATTACAGATGAAGGAATCACCTATACACAAGAGAAGGATATTTGTGAATCACTAAATAAGAATTTCCAATCAGTTTTTACAGAAGAAAATAATTTTGAGAGAGATGATATGGAACATGCATGCCCACACAGATTACCAGATATACAATTATCAGAAAAAGAAATACAGGAGGAGTTAAGTAAATTAGACAAAGGAAAAGCAAATGGTCCTGATGAAAATTCATGTTGGGTGCTACATGAATGTGCAAAGGAGTTAAGTAAACCATTATCTTTAACCCGCCCCATCCCGACCACTTTTCCACCACTGACTCCCCCCAATCCCGACCATTTTAGGAAAAAAATTTTTTTGGTTCAAACCTTCGCTTTTGGTGAGAAACATCGAAAATTCATAGAGAAATCGCTCACCTGAGATTTTAAATACTCATTACAGGTAGGAGTGCCTCCTTACCTTACTGGGTTTTCCATCAGGCTGGCACCAAAGAAAACGAGTTCTATGGGAGGATAACTATTTCACACCACTCATAAACGGTATTTATTTATTTACTGTTATGAATTTATATGTAGTACAAGAGTATATTGGTTTTGAAGCAGTAATATAGGCATTATAACCATTGTTTCACTCACTAATACCTGACCTTTTTTTGCCACGTTACCTGATCATCATTTCTAACTGTTTCTTCCTCTAATGCTATGTAAAGTTTGTCCTCCACATTGTCATTGATTGGGGAATCACTCTGGCCCTGAATTTCGTACCGTGGCATGACATGGCTATACTGGCCAGATCAGTGATAACAGGTGAATTGCTGAGACAGTGGCATGCAGGAGGGGGGAGGAGGTCATGCTGGGTAAGGCAATGTCCTTGCCTGGCATCTTGTTGAGGAAGGTATCACGTGTATATGTACCAAAAGTGACTCGCGAAAATTGAAAATTGTGCAAATTAGGGACCTTGCAATTTTTTCGCGTTTACGTACGTCGATGGGATTGGCAGTGACAAAACGTGTGGACGTAAAAGAACGTTGATGGGACGCCGTGGGTTAATTTTCAAGGAATCCTTGAGACATGCTAAACTACCTGATATTTGGAAGAAAGCAAACATTGTTCCCTGATTCAAGAAAGGGAATAGACAAAATCCACTCAACTTCCGACCAGTATCACTAACTATTGTTGTAAGCAAGGTATTAGAAAAGCTGACAAGAAAAGTTTGGGTAAATCATCTAGAAGAACACAATATGATAACAGAAAGATAGTTTGGTTTCAGAAAGGGAAAATCATGTGTTACTAATCTGTTGAGCTCCTATGATAGAGTAACAGAAACATTACAGAAAAGAGAAGGATGGGTGGACAGTATTTATTTAGATTTCAAGAATGCATTTGACAGAGTACCACACCAAAGACTTTTATGGAAACTGTACCATCAAGGAGGAATCCGAGGCAAACTGTATTGTTGGATGCAAGATTTTCTCAAAAAAAGAGAAATGAGAAGAGTACTAAGGGGAAATTACTGATCATGGAGGGAAGTGACTAACGGAGTTCCACAGGGCTCAGTGCTGACACCAATTATGTTTTTAGTGTATATAAATGATATAGATAGCAACAGTGGAAATGAAAGCTATCTAAATATGTTTGCTGATGATGCAAAAATACAAAGGAGAATTACTAATGCAGACTCTTGCAAAGAGCTACAAGAAGAATTAAATAAACTTCATGAATGGAGCAATACATGGCAAATGGAATTCAATGTGGACAAGTGTCATGCAATCAAGTTTGGTAAAAGTGGAAAAAAAACTGATTGGGATTATAAGTTAGGAAATAAAACCCTACACACATCAGAAAGAGAGAAGGACCTAGGTGTGATGATCAATAACAGACTTTCTCCGGCTGATCACATCGGTGAGAAGGTACGGAACATGTATACACTGCTTGCATATATGAGAATAATATTCACATACATAAAAGAAGACATGCTGAGAAAAATAAAAACATCATTCATTAGACCAGTCCTGTAGTATGCGTCAGTAGTCTGCAGTCCTCATCCCAAAAAACACATAGATAATATTGAAAAGGTTCAAAGGGCCGCTACAAGATGGGTACCAAGCTTAAGGGATCTAAGCTACAAAGAAAGACTAGAAAATCTGAATCTACCTACACTACAGGAGAGAAGGAGGAGAGGAGACATGATTATGTTATATAAATACATATCAGGGAAGGAGAAAATAGACATAAATAATTACATAACCAATGGGGATGCATCAGCAAGAGGACACTGCAAAAAACTGCATAAAAAGGGAGGCGATAAAGACGTAGGGAAATATAGCTTCCCAAATAGGGCAACTGATCACTGGAATGCACTACCAAATGAAATAGTGTGTACCAAAACAATTCATAAATTTAAGGATATGTACATTACAAATGGTTCAAGACACGGGACAGTATGAGCTTGACTCGTTCCTGTAAAGATACAATTAGGTAAGAACAGTTAGGTAATGTAAGAAAACACACACACACACACACACACACACACACACACACACACACACACACACACAAGATGAATCTCGAGCAACGGTATGGGGCAGGGTTCCAGAAATATCATCTTGCTTCCCTGGATTGAAAATTATAATAATAATAATAATAATAATAATAATAACAATAATGATAATAATAATAATAATAATAATAATATTAATAATAATGATAATAATAATAATTAAAGAAAAGCATTTGGGAGCCGAATGCTAACCACCCACCAGAATAATGACCCCGAGTGCTCATCTTCGAACTCGTCCGAGAAATGGGCCATATCTTGAGTCCCTGAGGGTTTCATGTTGATAGCTCAAGCCTTTCATGAGATATAATGGGGCTAAAGAGGGTGATAATAACTAGTTGACCTTTGGCAGCCATTTTGGCAACCTTGACCTTGACCCCGAGTGCCCATTTTCGAACTGGTCCAAGATTTTGGCCATATCTTGATACAGTTAAAGTTTCATGCTGATAGCTCAAGCTGTTCATGAGACATAATGGTCACACACACACACACACACACACAGACGAGGGCAAAAACATTACCAAGGTGGCCGATAATAATGAAATGCAGAGAACTTGGGCCCCGAGCCGTTGATGCCAAGCGACACTCAGAATGTCTCCGCCAAGCCTTGCCACGGACTCGCCATACAACCTTCATGACAGGTTCATTGTTTGGTATGAGACTAAAGATAAAGTAACTCGTCACGATATGACCTTGACCTTTGACCCTCTGACCTTGCTGACCTAGTCACTTCATTGTACCTTCCTACTGTATCACTGACAAAAGTTAGGTCAAAATCCGTCGAGGGGTTCAGGAGATATTGCGCCCACACCCATATGACCTTGACCTTTGACTCCTTGACCTTGCTGACCCAATCAGTCTATCGTCTTTCCTTACTGTATCACTGACAAATGTTTGGTCGAAATCCGTCGAGGGGTTCAGAAGATATCGCGCCCACAAGGATAAACTAAATCGACCCCATATGACCTTGACTTTTGACCCCTTGACCTAGCTGACCTAAACAGTTCATCATCTCCTCATACTACATCACTGACAAAAGTTTGGTGGATATCCGTTGATGGGTTCAGGAGATATCGCTGCCAAAATGGTGTTACGGATGCACGGACCCACACACGCACGTACGGACAGACCAAGCACTTAATGCCTCCTCCAATAGAGGTGCGTAGGAGGCTTAATAATAATAATAATAATAATAATAATAATAATAATAATTTGCTATTATTATTATTATTATTATTATTATTATTATTATTATGTCAGTCATCATCATCATAATAATAAGACGGTGTATGTAGGTGAAGTGGAGGGAGGGAGAGGGAGGGGGAGACCGAGGATGAGGTGGATGGATGGAGTTGTGAGGTATATGAGGGAGGGGGGAGTGAGTTGGGGGGAGAGCAGTCAAATGGTGGGTGACAGAGCGACTTGGAGGCGTTTTGTCCGCGGCCACCCTTTGCGGGAGTAGGGCGTCCAGCTATAAATAGATAGATAATTAGTAGTAGTAGTAGTAGTAGTAGTAGCAGTAGTAGTAATAGTAGTAGTAGTAGTAGTAGTAGTATTTGTATTTTTAATAATAATAGTAGTAGTAGTAGAAATAGTAGCAGTAGTAGTAGTAGTAGTAGTAGTAGTAGTAGTATCATTATTATCATTATATTAATGGTGTCGTTGTTGTCGTTGTCATGGTTGTTTTATTTGCTATTATTATTAGTTATTATTATTATTAATACTTTAATTTTCTTACAATTTTTATCATTATTATTATTATTATTATTATTATTATTATTTTTATTATTCAGCTGATCAGGTCAGGTGTGCGTAAGGGGATGGGTCTATTATGATGTGGCAGGGGTAAACCAACTCTGTCGGGCTCTGCTGCGGATGTCACTGATTGCACTGCGCAGTTGACCCTCGTGCGGTGTGGTGCGGTGAGGATCTGTCCATTCTCCTCTTGGGGCTAAGATGCGAAAGAATGTATTTGAGTGGATGAGGAAATTGGGAATGTGTTGTCCTGTCTAGACTACCTCCATTTCCTTGGGGGAAGCTGCCTAGGTATATAGATATTGATAGATTATTACTGTTGTTATTATTATTATTATTATTATTATTATTATTATTATTATTATTAAAGAGTTATAGGCAATCCCATATTACTCTCCCCGTGTCTGAGTGTAGGGGGGAGGGCACGCTAGGCTAGTTTATGCAAAAGAGAAAGAACTGAAGGCTTAAGGTCTGAGAAATTTCTTCTTTCCAAATAATACTGAATGAATATGGAAACCAAACCCGATATTTATTCACTTCGACGTGTCTGGTCACACTGCATTAATAAGTGTGGAGGCGACTGGCAGTGATAAAGACAGAGTGAGGATGACAGCCCCTGAGATTACGAGTACCCGATGAGGATTGTATTTGAGACTTGGAGAGGAAAGGGATGAGAGGACTGCTCATTCCAGAGGATACTCATTCCAGATATTTATGGAGACAATGACGAGTTGTTCTTCCCTCAGCGGCATTATGTGAACAATAAACACCATCAGTCCCTTCAGCTTCAGCTCCTATGGGCCGCATCCCGTTGAACCGCCTGTCCCCACTAGACCACCATGAGTTCATCTGCTGGTAATATGATATTACCCACCCATTATGGTTTTCTGTGTTAGAGGAAGCAATTTGGCTGCCACTCATTTATTGTCATCGAAAAATATCACTATATAAATTGAGAGGATGGTGAGTGTTGCACCGTTTCCTTTAAAATAATAATAATTGTAACAATAATAATAATAATAATAATGATAATAATAATAATGATGATGATGGTAATAATAATAGTAATAATAACAATAATAATAATAATAATAATAGTGACCTAGTTGTGCAATTTCTTCCTGTGTATTCAGAAAAAATAATTATGGGAACAGTATACCCCATCCTGCGATATGTATGCCGATTCCACTGAAATGCATGTGTACACTTTCCCCTTTTGCTGATTGTTTTTCTTTTTTTTGGGGGGGAGGGGGGCGGGGGAAGGGGGCTGCTTCCCCAAGAATCACTGGGAGGGTCATTCTCCCCATATATCGCATTACAGGTTAGAGTCCATTGTACATCATGAACTAAGATATCGAAGTCATATCTGTACTCCTGCCACGAAAAGGACTTTGTAGTAACTTGTAGTGAAGTTATATATATATATTGAACTTGTGGACGAGCGGTTGTTATACTTGAGTGGTTTTGTAAGTAGAAAAATCTTGGTTCCCTTTTTGTCATGCAATGATAGGAGAGGTAAAGATTAGTATGGGGCTATTTTTATTTGTCTTGGAAATATTAACAAAGTCTCTTACACACGAGTGAAGTATAAGTAGAGTCCCGCTAGCTACCTCCCTGTCTCGCTCTCTCTCTCTCTCTCTCTCTCTCTCTCTCTCTCTCTTCCAAGTTGCTAAGCCTTTCTCCCTACTACCTGCCGATTCTATGGCCTGTCTCCTTCTGACCTCTTGACTCCTAAATTCTGGTGTAGGAGGGGTCGTGTCACGTGTGTTACACTGTGGTTGGAAAGTTCCAGAAACCTGTGTGTGAGTATGTGTGCATGTGTGTGTATGGTCACGAGGCGCTGTCGTGTGCCTATAAAGCATTCCTTGAGTTAAGAGTGTGTAAGCATGTTTAGCATTGCTCGATTCTCGCAGACACAATACCTTCTCATCATCTGACTTCCTGTTTCTATCTGTCTCTCTATCAATCTATTTATCTATTTATCTATTATGATTTGTAATTATAATATGGAGACCTGACATTGCTCGGCCGCGCCGCTGAAGGTCCTCCGACAGCAATTATCATCGACATATGCTAATCTATTAGTACATAATATTGATTAAAATATTGTATACATATAATATTCATAGTAAATTGCAATGATCAAGTAATATTACATTTTAAACAAGTTGTATACATATTTGAATAAATGCAATGGTTGTTGTATGAAATTTTGTAAGATGTGTATGTATAACAGACATACGCATATAATTGTGCAATGGTAATACTGCTAGGTTATACATTACATATTGAGTTATCCCTTTAGTAATGTCTAATATTTTCACCTAACTTGTAAAATGATTCTGGTAATACAGAATTGTCGTAATACATAATTGTAACAATGTGAATTGTTACATAATTGTATTGTAATTGTTACATGGTAGTAACATTGTAGTAATACATAATTGTAACATTTGATGAATTGTTATATAATATTGTGGTAATGCATAATTGTGTTGGCCTTATAATTGTAGTTACATTTTGTTAATGCAACTGTTACATAATTGTGTTTGCCTTATAATTGTAGTTAAAGTTACATAAAAGTTACATCTTGTTAATGCAACTGTTACATAATTGTTACATATTGTTTGTAGTTACATAATTGTAGTTAAAGTTACATAAAAGTTACATCTTGTTAATGCAACTATTACATAATTGGTACATATTGTTTGTAGTTACGTAATTGTAGTTAAAGTTACATAAAAGTTACATCTTGTTAATGCAACTGTTACATAATTGTTACATATTGTTTGTAGTTACATAATTGTAGTTAAAGTTACATAAAAGTTACATCTTGTTAATGCAACTGTTACATAATTGTTACATATTGTTTGTAGTTACATAATTGTAGTTAAAGTTACATAAAAGTTACATCTTGTTAATGCAACTGTTACATAATTGTTATAATTGCAGTCCTGACATTGAATCCGGTCATGCTGCGGTCGATGATAGTGATGATGTGACATGCCACTTGCTTGTGGAAACAACAATTTGCTTTTTTGTTTATAGTTTATGTGGTATTTTGGCATTTGTAGTAACACTTACACTTATTTTCATTTGTTTGTTATGTGATCTTACTCTATTTCTTTTTCTTTCTTTTTTTTTTTTTTCTTTTTTTTTTTTTTGTATGTATTGATTTTCTATAGTTTGTTTTTCTTCGTTTATCTACGCTTTTTCTGTGTTGTCCGAGGTTGCATAATTGCTGGCTAATTCCCTTGGGACCCCTTTTTAAGGTTTAGTTTATATTGCACAGATATTACGGAAAATGATATTATATAGTCTCATATTTTGTTATTTTATATAAAAAATATATATACACCATATACAGTATTAACTATATACACTGACTTGTTCTTCACTTGTACCTATCGTGGGCAATATATGTGTCAGCACTGTGTTGAAATCTTTGTCTTCACGATTGTGTTGAAGATGTTCATTCTTGCTAACGTCATTTGTGTTGGCCATTTTTTTTCTTTTTCTTTTCTGGTTTTCCTTGTAGCTTAATTTATCTCTTTCCACTAGGTAGCTTTAATTAATAAATGTTTAATACAGTTCTTTTCATCGCTCACTGAGTAACTGTGATGGTATATTTTCTTTATTACTTTGTAGATGTATTAATGTATAGCTGTATGTATGCAACACGTATTTTATGTAGGTATAAATGGTAACACTCGTTGGTAGTATATAAATGCTATAATAAATGAATGAATATATACAGTGTAGAATATTTATTGTTGGTGATTATTTAGTGTTTGAGTTATGCAGATAACTGAAGTAAGTATGTGTACGTAAGTTGTAACTACTGTATACAGCACGTTTTATATGGTTGTGCAAAATGTGTTGTCTATCACTGTGTATCATATAGATGAAGTAACTATGTAACTCACTAATTTTTACCATGGTGGGAATGGTGTGAGTGGTGTTGCAAGTGGTGATAGCGTTGTTCTTCATGGGTTGATTGACGTGGCGTCTTTTCAGCAAGCACGCATGATGACGTCGACTTCCCACACTGGTAGCTGTGGTGAGTGAATGAGTAACGTTGAGTAACTTGAGTGAAGATGAGTGAGTAAGATGAATTGTGAATATGGACTTGGTATTTTCTTCGTCGTCTTGACCTCTTCACTCCTGCGTCAGCAGTGGAGGTTGATGGAAGTAGCAGAGAGAGAAGGGTGAGATCTGGTGGATGTGAGTTGTGAGTCGTGTCTCACTCTTCGTTTGTTTGTTTTGTTTTTCTTTCTTGATGTTTTCTCGGTCCTTTTTTCTTGTGATTTACTCGTTGTGGGATGAAGACTGTTGTTACTTGTAGGTGCGTGTAGATTATACAGACGACTCGTGGAGTTGTTACTTGTAGATGATTGTAGATGGTTGTAGTTCGTTGGTTCATCGTAGAAATTGCAAGATTGTTTGTATCAGTACTTTGTTAAACTACTTGCAAGACGTCCTGTGACCTCTTCACCTCTACATCAGCGTGATGATCGGGGAGATGGAGGGGGCTGGTTGGAGAGAATATTGTCAGGAGCTGGTTGTGAGTTCTTTGTTGTGAGAGGTATTTTTTTGTTTTCAATCTTGATATTTTGTAGGAATTCACTGTTGATTCATAGACGAGGTTCGTATACGTTCGCTGCTACCAAATGTCACGAAAAAGGACTTTGTAGTAACTTGTAGTGAAGTTATATATATATTGAACTTGTGGACGAGCGGTTCTTATACTTGAGTAGTTTTGTAAGTAGAAAAATCTTGGTTCCCTTTTTGTCATGCAATGACAGGAGAGGTAAAGATTAGTATGGGACTATTTTTATTTGTCTTGGAAATATTAACAAAGTCTCTCACACACGAGTGAAGTATAAGTAGAGTCCTGCTAGCTACCTCCCTGTCTCGCTCTCTCTCTCTCTCTCTCTCTCTCTCTCTCTTCCAAGTTGCTAAGCCTTTCTCCCTACTACCTGCCTGTTCTATGGCCTGTCTCCTTCTGACCTCTTGACTCCTAAATTCTGGTGTAGGAGGGGTCGTGTCACGTGTGTTACACTGTGGTTGGAAAGTTCCAGAAACCTGTGTGTGAGTATGTGTGCATGTGTGTGTATGGTCACGAGGCGCTGTCGTGTGCCTATAAAGCATTCCTTGAGTTAGGAGTGTGTAAGCATGTTTAGCATTGCTCGATTCTCGCAGACACAATACCTTCTCATCATCTGACTTCCTGTTTCTATCTGTCTCTCTATCAATCTATTTATCTATTTATCTATTATGATTTGTAATTATAATATGGAGACCTGACATTGCTCGGCCGCGCCGCTGAAGGTCCTCCGACAGCAATTATCATCGACATATGCTAATCTATTAGTACATAATATTGATTAAAATATTGTATACATATAATATTCATAGTAAATTGCAATGATCAAGTAATATTACATTTTAAACAAGTTGTATACATATTTGAATAAATGCAATAGTTGTTGTATGAAATTTTGTAAGATGTGTATGTATAACAGACATACGCATATAATTGTGCAATGGTAATACTGCTAGGTTATACATTACATATTGAGTTATCCATTTAGTAATGTCTAATATTTTCACCTAACTTGTAAAATGATTCTGGTAATACAGAATTGTCGTAATACATAATTGTAACAATGTGAATTGTTACATAATTGTATTGTAATTGTTACATGGTAGTAACATTGTAGTAATACATAATTGTAACATTTGATGAATTGTTATATAATATTGTGGTAATGCATAATTGTGTTGGCCTTATAATTGTAGTTACATTTTGTTAATGCAACTGTTACATAATTGTGTTTGCCTTATAATTGTAGTTAAAGTTACATAAAAGTTACATCTTGTTAATGCAACTGTTACATAATTGTTACATATTGTTTGTAGTTACATAATTGTAGTTAAAGTTACATAAAAGTTACATCTTGTTAATGCAACTATTACATAATTGGTACATATTGTTTGTAGTTACGTAATTGTAGTTAAAGTTACATAAAAGTTACATCTTGTTAATGCAACTGTTACATAATTGTTACATATTGTTTGTAGTTACATAATTGTAGTTAAAGTTACATAAAAGTTACATCTTGTTAATGCAACTGTTACATAATTGTTACATATTGTTTGTAGTTACATAATTGTAGTTAAAGTTACATAAAAGTTACATCTTGTTAATGCAACTGTTACATAATTGTTATAATTGCAGTCCTGACATTGAATCCGGTCATGCTGCGGTCGATGATAGTGATGATGTGACATGCCACTTGCTTGTGGAAACAACAATTTGCTTTTTTGTTTATAGTTTATGTGGTATTTTGGCATTTGTAGTAACACTTACACTTATTTTCATTTGTTTGTTATGTGATCTTACTCTATTTCTTTTTCTTTCTTTCTTTTTTTTTTCTTTTTTTTTTTTTGTATGTATTGATTTTCTATAGTTTGTTTTTCTTCGTTTATCTACGCTTTTTCTGTGTTGTCCGAGGTTGCATAATTGCTGGCTAATTCCCTTGGGACCCCTTTTTAAGGTTTAGTTTATATTGCACAGATATTACGGAAAATGATATTATATAGTCCCATATTTTGTTATTTTATATAAAAAATATATATACACCATATACAGTATTAACTATATACACTGACTTGTTCTTCACTTGTACCTATCGTGGGCAATATATGTGTCAGCACTGTGTTGAAATCTTTGTCTTCACGATTGTGTTGAAGATGTTCATTCTTGCTAACGTCATTTGTGTTGGCCATTTTTTTTCTTTTTCTTTTCTGGTTTTCCTTGTAGCTTAATTTATCTCTTTCCACTAGGTAGCTTTAATTAATAAATGTTTAATACAGTTCTTTTCATCGCTCACTGAGTAACTGTGATGGTATATTTTCTTTATTACTTTGTAGATGTATTAATGTATAGCTGTGTGTATGCAACACGTATTTTATGTAGGTATAAATGGTAACACTCGTTGGTAGTATATAAATGCTATAATAAATGAATGAATATATACAGTGTAGAATATTTATTGTTGGTGATTATTTAGTGTTTGAGTTATGCAGATAACTGAAGTAAGTATGTGTACGTAAGTTGTAACTACTGTATACAGCACGTTTTATATGGTTGTGCAAAATGTGTTGTCTATCACTGTGTATCATATAGATGAAGTAACTATGTAACTCACTAATTTTTACCATGGTGGGAATGGTGTGAGTGGTGTTGCACGTGGTGATAGCGTTGTTCTTCATGGGTTGATTGACGTGGCGTCTTTTCAGCAAGCACGCATGATGACGTCGACTTCCCACACTGGTAGTTGTGGTGAGTGAATGAGTAACGTTGAGTAACTTGAGTGAAGATGAGTGAGTAAGATGAATTGTGAATATGGACTTGGTATTTTCTTCGTCGTCTTGACCTCTTCACTCCTGCGTCAGCAGTGGAGGTTGATGGAAGTAGCAGAGAGAGAAGGGTGAGATCTGGTGGATGTGAGTTGTGAGTCGTGTCTCACTCTTCGTTTGTTTGTTTTGTTTTTCTTTCTTGATGTTTTCTCGGTCCTTTTTTCTTGTGATTTACTCGTTGTGGGATGAAGACTGTTGTTACTTGTAGGTGCGTGTAGATTATACAGACGACTCGTGGAGTTGTTACTTGTAGATGATTGTAGATGGTTGTAGTTCGTTGGTTCGTCGTAGAAATTGCAAGATTGTTTGTATCAGTACTTTGTTAAACTACTTGCAAGACGTCCTGTGACCTCTTCACCTCTACATCAGCGTGATGATCGGGGAGATGGAGGGGGCTGGTTGGAGAGAATATTGTCAGGAGCTGGTTGTGAGTTCTTTGTTGTGAGAGGTATTTTTTTGTTTTCAATCTTGATATTTTGTAGGAATTCACTGTTGATTCATAGACGAGGTTCGTATACGTTCGCTGCTACCAAATGTCACGAAAAAGGACTTTGTAGTAACTTGTAGTGAAGTTATATATATATTGAACTTGTGGACGAGCGGTTGTTATACTTGAGTAGTTTTGTAAGTAGAAAAATCTTGGTTCCCTTTTTGTCATGCAATGACAGGAGAGGTAAAGATTAGTATGGGACTATTTTTATTTGTCTTGGAAATATTAACAAAGTCTCTCACACACGAGTGAAGTATAAGTAGAGTCCTGCTAGCTACCTCCCTGTCTCGCTCTCTCTCTCTCTCTCTCTCTCTCTCTTCCAAGTTGCTAAGCCTTTCTCCCTACTACCTGCCTGTTCTATGGCCTGTCTCCTTCTGACCTCTTGACTCCTAAATTCTGGTGTAGGAGGGGTCGTGTCACGTCTGTTACACTGTGGTTGGAAAGTTCCAGAAACCTGTGTGTGAGTATGTGTGCATGTGTGTGTATGGTCACGAGGCGCTGTCGTGTGCCTATAAAGCATTCCTTGAGTTAGGAGTGTGTAAGCATGTTTAGCATTGCTCGATTCTCGCAGACACAATACCTTCTCATCATCTGACTTCCTGTTTCTATCTGTCTCTCTATCAATCTATTTATCTATTTATCTATTATGATTTGTAATTATAATATGGAGACCTGACATTGCTCGGCCGCGCCGCTGAAGGTCCTCCGACAGCAATTATCATCGACATATGCTAATCTATTAGTACATAATATTGATTAAAATATTGTATACATATAATATTCATAGTAAATTGCAATGATCAAGTAATATTACATTTTAAACAAGTTGTATACATATTTGAATAAATGCAATGGTTGTTGTATGAAATTTTGTAAGATGTGTATGTATAACAGACATACGCATATAATTGTGCAATGGTAATACTGCTAGGTTATACATTACATATTGAGTTATCCCTTTAGTAATGTCTAATATTTTCACCTAACTTGTAAAATGATTCTGGTAATACAGAATTGTCGTAATACATAATTGTAACAATGTGAATTGTTACATAATTGTATTGTAATTGTTACATGGTAGTAACATTGTAGTAATACATAATTGTAACATTTGATGAATTGTTATATAATATTGTGGTAATGCATAATTGTGTTGGCCTTATAATTGTAGTTACATTTTGTTAATGCAACTGTTACATTATTGTGTTTGCCTTATAATTGTAGTTAAAGTTACATAAAAGTTACATCTTGTTAATGCAACTGTTACATAATTGTTACATATTGTTTGTAGTTACATAATTGTAGTTAAAGTTACATAAAAGTTACATCTTGTTAATGCAACTATTACATAATTGGTACATATTGTTTGTAGTTACGTAATTGTAGTTAAAGTTACATAAAAGTTACATCTTGTTAATGCAACTGTTACATAATTGTTACATATTGTTTGTAGTTACATAATTGTAGTTAAAGTTACATAAAAGTTACATCTTGTTAATGCAACTGTTACATAATTGTTACATATTGTTTGTAGTTACATAATTGTAGTTAAAGTTACATAAAAGTTACATCTTGTTAATGCAACTGTTACATAATTGTTATAATTGCAGTCCTGACATTGAATCCGGTCATGCTGCGGTCGATGATAGTGATGATGTGACATGCCACTTGCTTGTGGAGACAACAATTTGCTTTTTTGTTTATAGTTTATGTGGTATTTTGGCATTTGTAGTAACACTTACACTTATTTTCATTTGTTTGTTATGTGATCTTACTCTATTTCTTTTTCTTTCTTTCTTTTTTTTTTCTTTTTTTTTTTTGTATGTATTGATTTTCTATAGTTTGTTTTTCTTCGTTTATCTACGCTTTTTCTGTGTTGTCCGAGGTTGCATAATTGCTGGCTAATTCCCTTGGGACCCCTTTTTAAGGTTTAGTTTATATTGCACAGATATTACGGAAAATGATATTATATAGTCCCATATTTTGTTATTTTATATAAAAAATATATATACACCATATACAGTATTAACTATATACACTGACTTGTTCTTCACTTGTACCTATCGTGGGCAATATATGTGTCAGCACTGTGTTGAAATCTTTGTCTTCACGATTGTGTTGAAGATGTTCATTCTTGCTAACGTCATTTGTGTTGGCCATTTTTTTCTTTTTCTTTTCTGGTTTTCCTTGTAGCTTAATTTATCTCTTTCCACTAGGTAGCTTTAATTAATAAATGTTTAATACAGTTCTTTTCATCGCTCACTGAGTAACTGTGATGGTATATTTTCTTTATTACTTTGTAGATGTATTAATGTATAGCTGTATGTATGCAACACGTATTTTATGTAGGTATAAATGGTAACACTCGTTGGTAGTATATAAATGCTATAATAAATGAATGAATATATACAGTGTAGAATATTTATTGTTGGTGATTATTTAGTGTTTGAGTTATGCAGATAACTGAAGTAAGTATGTGTACGTAAGTTGTAACTACTGTATACAGCACGTTTTATATGGTTGTGCAAAATGTGTTGTCTATCACTGTGTATCATATAGATGAAGTAACTATGTAACTCACTAATTTTTACCATGGTGGGAATGGTGTGAGTGGTGTTGCACGTGGTGATAGCGTTGTTCTTCATGGGTTGATTGACGTGGCGTCTTTTCAGCAAGCACGCATGATGACGTCGACTTCCCACACTGGTAGCTGTGGTGAGTGAATGAGTAACGTTGAGTAACTTGAGTGAAGATGAGTGAGTAAGATGAATTGTGAATATGGACTTGGTATTTTCTTCGTCGTCTTGACCTCTTCACTCCTGCGTCAGCAGTGGAGGTTGATGGAAGTAGCAGAGAGAGAAGGGTGAGATCTGGTGGATGTGAGTTGTGAGTTGTGTCTCACTCTTCGTTTGTTTGTTTTGTTTTTCTTTCTTGATGTTTTCTCGGTCCTTTTTTCTTGTGATTTACTCGTTGTGGGATGAAGACTGTTGTTACTTGTAGGTGCGTGTAGATTATACAGACGACTCGTGGAGTTGTTACTTGTAGATGATTGTAGATGGTTGTAGTTCGTTGGTTCGTCGTAGAAATTGCAAGATTGTTTGTATCAGTACTTTGTTAAACTACTTGCAAGACGTCCTGTGACCTCTTCACCTCTACATCAGCGTGATGATCGGGGAGATGGAGGGGGCTGGTTGGAGAGAATATTGTCAGGAGCTGGTTGTGAGTTCTTTGTTGTGAGAGGTATTTTTTTGTTTTCAATCTTGATATTTTGTAGGAATTCGCTGTTGATTCATAGACGAGGTTCGTATACGTTCGCTGCTACCAAATGTCACGAAAAAGGACTTTGTAGTAACTTGTAGTGAAGTTATATATATATTGAACTTGTGGACGAGCGGTTGTTATACTTGAGTAGTTTTGTAAGTAGAAAAATCTTGGTTCCCTTTTTGTCATGCAATGACAGGAGAGGTAAAGATTAGTATGGGACTATTTTTATTTGTCTTGGAAATATTAACAAAGTCTCTCACACACGAGTGAAGTATAAGTAGAGTCCTGCTAGCTACCTCCCTGTCTCGCTCTCTCTCTCTCTCTCTCTCTCTCTCTTCCAAGTTGCTAAGCCTTTCTCCCTACTACCTGCCTGTTCTATGGCCTGTCTCCTTCTGACCTCTTGACTCCTAAATTCTGGTGTAGGAGGGGTCGTGTCACGTGTGTTACACTGTGGTTGGAAAGTTCCAGAAACCTGTGTGTGAGTATGTGTGCATGTGTGTGTATGGTCACGAGGCGCTGTCGTGTGCCTATAAAGCATTCCTTGAGTTAAGAGTGTGTAAGCATGTTTAGCATTGCTCGATTCTCGCAGACACAATACCTTCTCATCATCTGACTTCCTGTTTCTATCTGTCTCTCTGTCAATCTATTTATCTATTTATCTATTATGATTTGTAATTATAATATGGAGACCTGACACTCCGTACACAGATTCATAGAATTTTTAATTTCCTAAGGGAGGCTGACCCCTTAAAAAATCATGGATGGAAAATTGTATATAATAGAAGACCTTTCCAGTAACCAAACGGACTCACTTGGGAAATGTCATTCAAATTTTTCCCTATTTCTGGCCATTTATATTATTGGGAGGGGGACTGACCCGTCTGAGAATCATTTAGGTGTTCATGCTTCGCAAATATTGCATTATGGATGAGAATCTATTGTACAACATACACTAACAAGTCGAAGCCATAGATGCCCTCCTTTCACTATTTCAGAGAGTTCGTAATCTTGTGTGGAGGGTGATCCCCATAAAAATAATGACTGGAATCCTGGATGTAGTGGAAAACTTGCTGCGTAAGCAGACGAACTCACCTAGAATGTTTCACTGAGATCTTTCTCCTATTTCCGATTTTTTTTTTTTTTTGGTAGCGGTTAACCACCCCATGAATCATGGGGGGGGGGGGGAGTCATGCTACCTTAATTTCGATGTACAGTTTCTTCTTGTGCATTCAGAGAAAAAATGGAAACTGCATACCTAATCCTGTAATATGTATGACAAAATAGTTGAAAGCCATCTGCTCCCTTTCCCGTATTTCTGATCTTTTTTATTTTTGACAGGAGGCTGACCCCCCAGGAATCACTGGGGTTCACACTCTCCAAATATCGCATTACGGATGAGAACCCATCGTACAACTTGTAGGCTACTAATATATCAAAGCCATATGTCCTCCTTTCACTTTTTCTGAGAATTTTTGATTAGGTGAAAGGGGGCTGACCCCCATAGAAGTCAAGGGTGAAAATCTGTATATAATGGAAGACTATTGGATTAACCAGACAAATTCGCTTGTAATGTTCCTTTCTAATATTGTCCCCATTTCTGATCGTTTTTATTTTTGGGAGGGGGAGGTCTGAAACAATGAGGGTGAGGTCACGCTCCTCAAATGTCGCATTATGGATGAGAGTCCATTGTACATCATGTACTAAGATATCAAAGTCATGTCTGCCCTCCCTTCACTTTGATAATTATATATTTGGATAGGCGAGGCTGAAACGCCATAAAAATCGTGGTTAGGAAACTGTCTAGTGTGAAAAACTTTTCCTGAACCCGACGAACTCAGCTGGGAAGTTTCATTCAAATCCATTAAATAGCCTAGGAGGAGTCAAAGCGCGCATGCGCGCGCGCACACACACACACACACACACACACACACACACACACACACACACACACACACACACACACACACACACACACACACACACACACACAGCCTGAGTATAGACCAACTGTATAGGAAGGGTTGCTGAAAATGATACCATCGTAATTCGCTGGATTGATAAAAATAATAAAAACACATAGGCAATGCTACGCTGTTGCAACCATCCACCTGACCAAGCACATACCCCCCACCTCCCTGCACACCTAACCAAGCACATTACGGCCCTCACCCCCTCAATCATTTCTTTTAAAGGTGTACGTAAGGAGAACGTCTTGAGGACACATGACCTGGGCCTTTCAGATTACTTGCACAGGTTGCATCGATTTTTTTTTTTTTTACCTATCATTATTTTCATAAAACTACTTAAGACACAGCATTCTACCAATCAAAAGGCACCAGGTCACCATAAGACACAAAACCATGTGAAATTTCATGACTCTAGTGAATACTTTCTGAGTTCTGGCCTAGAAACGAAGTCTATATGCCCGGCCAACCGCCCTGCCGCCCAACTCAACGAACAGACACCTATTGATACCAGTGATAAAAATACCTTCCTCTAACTTTATGAGGTGACGGGTAATAATAAAAATAATAATGATGATGATGATAATAATAATAATAATAATAATAATAATGTACTAATTATTATTATTATTATTATTATTATTATTATTATTATTATTATCATCTTGTCTGTGTCTTTTAAGTGTGGTGCATGGGATCATCACAGGGATATTAAAGCAACAATCCAGTAACAATAAAACATTTATTCGTATACATGTACAAACGAGATCAGAATAATATCAGTTATCAGATCTGCCTTAGCTTGTGATCATTACTCGCTAAACATTCATTCTTGCTTCAGTAGATTTCATCGTAAATAAGACATCCTGTTGTCTTTAATAATGCACTGAAGAACGGCTGAAATGCGTGAAGTGTGTATTATGTTTCTTGAAAATAATGTGTACAGGGTTGTAAAAAAAAAAAAAAAAAAACTGTGTGCCTTAGGAAAACGGGAGATGTGGCGGTGTGAGGTGAGACTGAGATGTGTGTGTGTGAGGTGTGGCAGTTTGTGATGTAGTTGAGTATGTTGTGATAGTGTCTGGTATTACAGTGTGCGGTGCTGCAGTGTGGGTTACGGTAAAGTTTGATGTGGCAGAGCGTGAAGTGGTAGTGGATCATTTGGTAGTGTATGTTGTGGGAGAGTGCGGTGTGGTAGTGTTTGGTGTGACAGTGTCTTGTGTGAGTGGGATGAGGTACTGTGCGTAGTGGTAGTAAGTGGTGTGGTAGTGTGTGGTGATATAAGTGTGTGTGATGTGGTAGTGTGTGCTACGTAAGGCAGTGTGTTGTGATAGTGTTTGATATTGTGGTGTGACGTGTGGTAGATTGTGGTGTAACTCAAAGGTGTGTGTGAGGTGAGGCAGAGTGTGGTATGACTCTAGAATGTGTATAAGGTGTGGTAATGTGTGGTGTGGCTGTGTATGATGTGATGAGGTAAAGAGAGCGTGTGTTGTGGCATTGTGAAGTTGTAAGCTACTCGAGGTTGTGGCAGTGTGTGGTACAAGGGTGAGATGCAGCAGTGTGTGTGTGTGTGTGTGTGTGTGTGTGTGAGAGAGAGAGAGAGAGAGAGAGAGAGAGAGAGAGAAGGAACCGACTGAGACGGGCAAATGGGGAATGCAGGGAACAGAAAAGCCATAGTGAGGCAGACACTGCTAAACGTCAAACAGCCACACCTCACACTGTCACACCTCAAACATACTTCACACAGTCACACCTCACGTCACTGCACATCACACACACTTCATACTGCCACATCTCACACTACCACACACAACACACTCCTCACACTGTCACAACTCGCACTGCTACAAGTCACACTCCTGTCCCTCACACTGCCACACCTCATACTGCCTCACCTCACACTGTTTCATTTCACACACATGTCATATTGCCACATCTCACACTGTCACAAATCATAGTACCACCTCACACTGCCTGACCACACACACACACACACACACACACACACACACACACACACACACACACACACACACACACACACACACAACACTACCACACTTTACATTAACTGCTCTCTCTCTCTCTCTCTCTCTCTCTCTCTCTCTCTCTCTCGCTTTCTCCGTGCTCACGTTTTCAGTCATCCTCCCATCTGATTACCATAAGCACTGAAGACCAAATTTGTCTATTATTACCATCATCATCATCATCATAATCATCAGTTATCATCATTTCTGTCATAATCATCATCATCATCATCATCACTGCCATCATATTCCCATTATCTTATATGCAGGAGAATAGGTTAAGAATTATGATCCTCTTGAAGTGTAAGCCAAGATATGGCCTTCTGTTATTGCGTATGAAAAGCATGTGGCCAAATAGTGTATGTCTGGCCACCCTCGCCATCTTGGGTCCATATTTATACATCTCGTACACCAGTATTCTCACGAGCTTGGTACGCTTCCAAACGCATTTTCTTTAGTGAATTGATTGACATATATTGATATTTTCTAGTATTATTTATATTTACTAATACAGACATACTTTGTCAAAATAACATAAAAGAGAATAATATGCACAGTACTCAGACTATACTCCTTTAACCTTAACTTGTCCCAGATTTACGTCCTCTTGCAGCTTTGTTCACATAGTTCAGTGACAGAAAATAAGACAGTTATACGTCTCTACATTTTCTTTACAACACTTCTTCATGACTAGCATTGTAATACAGTGTTAGTCCATTGTTATAACTCGACATTCAAGACGGGGAAATGTCAATTTCAGGCCATGTTAGAGTATAAAGGATATAGTTAGGAAAAGGCGCCATGAAACTACCTTAGCCTACACAAATGCTGGCCTTAGAAGCTTGATATGTACAGTTGCGGCCAATAGTCCCCTTACAGTGTCCTCTACAGTGTCCAGATCCAATCACACCTTCCTGAACTAATCCAGCCTCTCATGCTAGGATAAACTACAATAATCTTTTTCACGTAACTTCAAACATATTTATCTAGAAAAGTATGCCACAGAATACTGACATCATTAACCCTCTATATGCGGAACAACTCTAGTACTGCACTGCAACTAACATCAGACTATTTAATCTTGCTTAGAGTGAGTGTAGGAGCCTGAGAGTGTTAGCAGTAATAATATGTTCATTATCTTAGAGCCACAGTATTGTAGAGGAAGTTTTGACGGGACTGTACGATTATATTTACAATATTATAATGCACTGTAACAATTTTTCGACACAAAAGTTGCTATATTATAATGTCCAAGAATATTTACATTATGATTTAACAGACTTGTTTGGGTTATATACACTATAATATAAACAGAAACATTGCATCCATATAGAAAAACTTATACCTTCGGCTGACGCATTAAACTGTCTTCATTTAGTTCTGGTGGGAAACATTCTAGAAGTTAAAGTGTTGGAAATTGTCTCGGTTAACCCATGGGATGGTCAAGGCTAATTCAGTTGTATAAAACAGTCTCAACAAACGCCTTCACTAGTGCACCGAACGAAGGCATTTGCTCCCCGTGGAGGTGCGGTGGCTTTGCCTGCACAGGGGCACATGTTGCCAAAAAAACCCTTCCTCTGAGAGCACCAGTCAGTTCTCTCTCTCTCTCTCTCTGACACACACACACACACACACACACACACACACACACACACACACACACACACACACACACACACACACACACACACACACACACACATGCAGAAAACTCTAGGCACCCTGCCACCCAGATTTCACCCAACGAGACTATCACGGGAGCAAGAAGTTGGCCTAAACTCCCTCGCCGAAAACATCAGTGTGGAACATCTCGAGTTGTAGGCTACTGTGCTCCAGTGGCTGCATGTGCAACGCTTCGTCAAAATCGTTTTGCAAGGCCAGAACTTGGTTATATACACATATACAAACTCAACGTTAGTAATACGAGTACAATATTTGATGTAGCCTGAATAAAATACCAAATTGCGTCCATGGCAGCGAAAGAGTTAAAACTGTGTTTATTGTGAGACTACAGCAGCTTCGGCCCGGCTTGGACCCGCCTCGGGAATAAGTGGATGTAATTTCTTCCATCTGAGCAATTAACGGCACTGAAAAATTCAAGGCCTAGGGTAAGAATGATATACATAGAATGTACAGATGATTCGTAAACTGAGATTCATTTTATCGTTACAGCCTTGGTTTGACAGTGGTAGTGATAATGGTGTTGGTGTTGCTGGTGGCAGTGGTACTGGTGGCGTTGATGATGGTCGTGTTGATGACAGTGGTGCTAATGATAATGGTAGCGATGATGGTGATGGTGGTGATGATAGTAGTAATCATAATAGTGATGATGATGATCATGATAATGATGATGACAGTGGTGAAGTGATGAAGGATGACAGTGGTAGTGATGATAGAGGTATTTATGACAATGATATTAATGATGGTGGTAGTGATGATAGAGGTATTTATGACACTGATATTAATGATGGTGGTAGTGATGACAGAGGTATTTATGACACTGATATTAATGATGGTGGTAGTGATGACAGAGTGTATTTATGACACTGATATTAATGATGGTGGTAGTGATGATAGAGGTATTTATGACACTGATATTAATGATGGTGGTAGTGATGACAGAGGTATTTATGACACTGATATTAATGATGGTGGTAGTGATGACAGAGGTATTTATGACACTGATATTAATGATGGTGGTAGTGATGATAGAGGTATTTATGACACTGATATTAATGATGGTGGTAGTGATGATAGAGGTATTTATGACACTGATATTAATGATGGTGGTAGTGATGACAGAGGTATTTATGACACTGATATTAATGATGGTGGTAGTGATGACAGAGGTATTTATGACACTGATATTAATGATGGTGGTAGTGATGATAGAGGTATTTATGACACTGATATTGATGACGGTGGTAGTGATGATAGAGGTATTTATGACACTGATATTAATGATGGTGGTGGTGATGAATGTGTGACGGATGAATGTGACTCGGTTATATATATGAAAATTTCATTGATGTGCTGAGTAATACTTATGCTGTATAAGAGTGCTGCAAGTGTTTGGAGGAATATTCTGATTATATCAAAACTATAAAGATGTATTTTGAAGTACATAATATATACAAAAATACTGCCAGGCTTTCATGTAGCTAAACTATTCTTTAGTATTATAGTCCTTGATATCTGTCATATGCTAAATAATTGAAAATTTGTAATTGGTATTCTGATTTTTAAAAATATTACAACTAAGATTTGACTTATACAATGGATATCACACTCCCACTTGCCACTGTTATGAATGAGATGAGTAGGATCCACAAGCAGGTATAATCATAATTATGAAAAGTACAATTACGGTAAGAGTTGCCAGCGATAATGGAACACACTACCATGCACTCAGAGCGAATTCGCTACATTATTTGTTACTTGGTTAGTCCTTAAATATTCTCCAAAGATGGTTTGGAGGTTATTACAAGAATATATAAATTTTTACACACACACACACACACACACACACACACACACACATATATATATATATATATATATATATATATATATATATATATATATATATATATATATAATAAGCTTATTTCACTTTTTAGCTATATACATATAAGCTATTTACTATTCATTGTCAAGGAAAGTTTGAAAGGTTTATACAAGATTACTGAAAAATATATTCATTGGGAACTATGATACTTTTCAGCATCATCAACCTACTGTGTCTCCACATTGATTCGTCCGCCAGCAACCTCCGAGCATCACCCCCAGTGCTCCTGGTTGATGGAGGTGCTGGGAAGGCTCAATGTTGGTCATCAACATCAACAGCATCGTTTTCTCTGTCATATTCCCAGTATTATAAACGGTTTGGAAAGGGCAAGGCAAGCTCAAAAAGTTTGATGACAATTTCCGAAGCACCAGACAAAGACAAAACGTGGTTGGTATCACCGTAAAGTATCTGGCAGTACTGTGTTGTGGGGGATGCTGGCTATTCACTCAAGCCTTCCTATGAATTCATCCTCTCAGCCTCAGGGGAAGGGTTACATGTTTTGTTCTGGTTAAAGTCAAACGACTGGACTTACCAATGGAAATACTCCCAAGGTTTGAAGATTATGCCTAATGTATGTACGTGTGTGTGTGTGTGTGTGTGTGTGTGTGTGTGTGTGTGTGTGTGTGTGTGTGTGTGTGTGTGTGTGTGTGTGTGTGTGTGTTCTTTAGCTCTTTCCATGTGATATTCAGACTTCGATACTTTTGTGGCACCATCAGCAGACGATTTTATTCAGCACATAGAAGCCTTTCGGTGTCAGTAAAGTACAGCCTCTATAAACCGTTCACAGCTTTGGCATGGCATTCTAATTACCCACTTGATTTGGCGCAGAGAAGCCCCATGAAGCCGAAGAGTATAATTTGGTCACAAGGTTGGCGGTCACAGTGTGGGGTCGGATTCACGAACTTCCCACTAAATCCCTGTCCTGACTCTGACTGGTTCTCTCACCAAAGACAAGAAAAGGACAGTACCAGTATATGAATGGTATATTTTTTCTGTATAGTCTAAATCAGTTATTTGGTTGATATTCTTTAACTTTTGAATTACCATGTGCTGTGTGTTTTATTTGTTGGTGGAAGTAAACTACCCATCCATATACCTACTGCTCTGTTGTCATACTTGCAAAAATAAATTCTTGTTAGGGGAGTCAAATGATCATTATCCTACTCCTAGTTTTTGTATCGTTCATGGTCATATATATTTTTTCCAGTTTGCCATCCATACAGTGGATTCTGTTCTCCTCACTTAACCCTGTGGCCATGACGACAATTGTAATTATATTCTCGCTACCGCCAGGCGAGTTCATTCAATTTGGAATTGATCTCTTTGCCATAGCCCATAAGATTTAAGAACGGGCTCAGCTACCTCTATGACGATGTTAAAAAAAACAAAAAACAACGAATTTAATGTTGATTACGTCAGAAAATTTCATGCAGTTCAGGAGTGGCCACTCGTTGTTTACGATTTAAGGAGGCTTCCAGCACCTCTTCCACATCAGTATATTTAAGTATCTTGTGTACTGTTATAATCTTGTATGTTATTATGGAATATGTTGATATGAAAGAAATACACAACATATTTAATGCGAGAGAATAGTAATTAGCTGTGTTACTGTAAATGTATCGTAAGGAAGAGATGCCAGAATGTCTCCGTAGCCAGCACCCCTTCCTCACCGGGTTATTTCTGTATCTGGTACGTTAGTATACCTTTGTATGTTGTCTATGAAATCAATTTTAATATAAAATAATTATAAATGGGATACCTGAGAACAACAGTAAGATGCACTAGGTAAAAAATAAATCTCTAAGGAAGAGGTGCTAGAATGCCTCCTAAGTCAGCAACTTGCCCTTACTAGTTGCTTTCTGTTTTTGTTTATGGAGCACATGTCGACATGAAATATATATATATATATATATATATATATGAAATAAAAAAATGCAAAATACAAGCAACTCGCTAAAGAAGAGGTAATTGAAAGTCTCCCAAGACAACGAGAATATTGGCCTTGATATTAAGCTGTATATATAATACTGTGCCGTCTTCCTGCTGGCTTTGGGATTTAGCAACATCTCATCCTCAGAGCCTTGTTTTGCATATCGTTCCTTCATATCAGCTTGTATGCAAACTATGTCGATGTTAAACTAATAAAATCTAGAAAGACAACATTTGCCAGCAATAACGACATTTTCCAAAGTTTGCTTCTTATATATAAATACATATTTGCTTATACTTGCAACTCAAAAAAAAAAAAAAAAAAAAAAAAAGCTAAAAGGCACAATCGAATCGAACTCTCCCCGTCCCTTGACAGCGGTCGAACCTGAATAGAACCTGTGTCTGTACTGGAATGGTTGTTTTGGCGTCTGGTGTTTCCACCCCTGCATTTTGGGGTTCCACGCACATCATTCTACTATTTTTTTTTTTTTTTTCAAACTAATTTAAAAGGTTTAATCAGAAAAACATGGGTATCAGGCCCAGTGTGTACATTCAATTGGTTTATGGCCAATCAGCCTTGATTTAAAGCCATGAGGCTGTGCCACCGAACGTTAATATTACCAATTAAAAAGAAAAAAAAAATCCTTTGGGAAATGTAACAGAACAGGCTGCAATAACCTCGAACACTTATCCTTTCAAGTACAATGATGTATTGTTAATTTTAATCTGGCATTCATCAGACAATATTATTTAACACCGGAGTAGCCTAGCCTCGTGTGTGGGTACAAGTGCAGTGTACAGAAATAAAGTAGTGAGGAAGATTACGTCAGGGAGTCTCCGAAGACTACGACATTACAAGCCATTGGTACAGCCTCAATGACAGTTGAGACTCAACCTATAATTCTGACTTCAGTCTTTCAGCCTTGGAACTTAAGTTTGTGTAATATTCTTGCTCTCTCCTAACGATTTCACTCGATTTAAAAAAGACTACCGTAGGTGAAGGAGTTAGATATAGCATGTTATTAAACCCTTCAGTACGAAAGTCTCACTCAAGTCGAATAAAATCGTCTGTAGATAGCAAGAACATGTTGAAAAAAGCACCATAGCGAAGGGGCTGAAGGATTTCACAACGAACCAAGATCAGCTACTGGTGGCTTCAAGCTGCTACTGTACGAGTGGATTGCACGAACAACAGTGTCACGGTGAAGGCTTGCATTTGTATGTAGTAAAGCTTCAAACTAAACACTGGGTCACAGGCGCTGGTTTGCTGTGAATCCCTGGCCACAATTTTCCTTCAGCCAGTGGTGGGGGTAAAGAAAGAGCAGGTACGGTGATTCGCCAGTGTCAAATGAGATAAGGGTGATAATCATGTGTGTCCTAAAACTATTTGTAACTTTATTTACATGGCGCTTACCTTACTAATGAGTTGTATAGCATTATTATTATTATTACTATTATTATTATTATTATTACTATTATTTACATAGATATAGACATCTATGTACAGGTTGATAAGGAACTTTGTACTTACATATACAATTAAATTCTATATATAAATAGGATACATTTATCATATTATTAGCGCTTCGCTCATACGGCCTCAGTATTATTATTGACTAACACCAGCCATTTTCATTCAGGAGTTAGAGGAGTAACTAAGACAGTTTTTAATCCTTTTCCTGCCAGGCATTGACTTTTTCTGAATAAAAGCATCTTGCAATAGCTTCAGTAAAACCCCACGTATGTTCTTTGTCCGAAAAAAAGTAAACATCTACATTATACAATGACTTTTTTTTTGGCTACCTCCAGGCGATTTCAAACAGTTTGGGAAAGACCCATGGTATTAAAAGACTTGATGAAGGCATGATCTAACACCTCTCGTTCGAGAAATGTCTCCTAAGCTGAATAAAGTCGAGAGGAAGCAGCAAGACTGAATAAAATATGTTGTGATGTCAGTAAAAGGATGCAGTGGTGGCACATACTTAACGGTGACGCCTGGTGGTCTGTTGGTACAAGGCCGCCACTCGCCGTCAAAGTTCTGTGCTTGCAGCTTCTGTGTGAATCCCGTGGAAGCATGTTTTTTTTTTTTTTCTTTCATGTAGCGGCATCAAGGGAGAGGGATGGTCACCTACCCATATTGTTCTTCAACAAGATGACGGCCTTCTACATTCATTGCTCCACTGCCAAAAAATGTTCATTTGAATTAGGAGATATTTTGGAACTGGAAGGGTTAGATATTACCTCTTTCACCTCTTTGCTACTAAAACACATTCCCAAGCCATTGATTATCATTGACTGATGACAAAATTAAAAATAAACATGACCTTATCGTACTAGAAGGGTGAAATGATCGATAGTGCAGTACCCAGCCTTGTACCATTAAACCTCAGACATAATAAGCTGACACTGGTTGATATATATATATATATATATATATATATATATATATATATATATATATATATATATATATATATATAATAATCTGACACTGGTTGATTATATATATATATATATATATATATATATATATATATATATATATATATATATATATATATATACCAGTAACGTTCGGTTTATGAGCACGTAACGAGCAAGCGAGCGTTTATACATATGCTTTTCATCATAATTTCATCATGTTATAAACATTCAACATGGCACGTGTTTTCGACAACACATAAGCTTTCATGGCGCTGGATGCGCATATAGCGAGGCGCCGTAGCATTTGTCACACAGGCAATGTTCAGTTCTCTTCTCTCTACTTGTCATGTCAATAAACTGCGTCGGTAAATGCTTTGCTATTGACTGAATAATAAAACCCAGAAAGTGGGCGATTACCCTTACTGATTTCACCCCCAAACATAGAAAAACGTTCATGTAAAGTTATGAGCGTAATATCCGATGTTTCATTGTTAGAATTCATGAAAGAAAACAGTGTTACAAGAGGAAATTTTTTATAAATCGATTTCATGGTGGAGCATGTCAACTGAAGTTCTCGGTACATTCTCTTAGAAAGCTGGGATTCCAAGTGGTTTCATGAGTAAATATATAGCTAAAAACAAAATCTATTGAACGTATCTACTACCTGCTGAAAGAATCTCTACTCTATCTCATATAATAGAAAAACTATCAATCTCTGAATACCACCACGGTCGGGCCATGTCATGTCGGGCCAGGCCGGGTCGTGTCAGGCCGGTTGTTTTGGGTCACTCATTTCTCAGCTGAACGTAAACATCACTTCACTGCGCTTGCTCGGTTCGCTCGCTGCGCTCACTCTATTGTAATAATTATTCTTTGAAGCTGATTTGTAACATTTGGCGGTGAATAATCATAATAATTATAGTAATACTAATACTAATATTAATAATAATAGTAATAACTTTTATTGGTAGTAAGTGGAGGCGCTCAACATCCACTCACTCTCGGGTGTCTGTCCTTTCCTTTCATCCTTCCTTCTTTCTTTCCTTCCGCTTCTGTCGTTCTTCATTGTTTCCTCGTCATTCTGCTTACGGGTGACTAAACATTCCCTCTTCTATCTGTCTTTCTTTCATTCTTTCCTCTTCCTTCTGCCTATGGGTGACTCTACACTGAATGACAGGCCAAATGGTTTTCTGTACACCAGGAAACTATTTACTATGCGGGGTGGTAACAAAATAACCAAATTATGGCGTCTGGTGGTTTAGTGGGTAATTACGGCACTCCAATCGGATTACGCCGGTGGAGGTTTATATCCAAGGGATGATTGGGGTTTACTGCTCACGTAATGCCACTCAGGGATGAGTAAGGCTGGCCACTCTCATCTTAAATGTCAGGATCAACTTGCCTAGCCCCGGGCTCCTACGCTCCTCATGGGGCAACGTAAGATTGGATGACGGATGGATGGATAACTATTATTATTATTGTTATTATTATTATTATTAGAACTCTCCTCCTCCTCATCATCATCATCGCAACCATTATCCTTACTCTCAGAAGCTCATTCTGATCAGGCTGAGTGCGTCTACCACATCTCCCTTGAAACTTATTTTGACGCTACACACTGATAATTTCTTCTTTGTTGTGCATATCATTTGTACTCGTTCACTCCCATCGCATATTTCTGCTGCAACCACAGGGGCTGCCAAATATAATGCTTGTTCTTAACTGTCACTCCCTTTCTCCATCACTCATTCAGAATCGTTGTACATTCTTGAACAATAGGGTTCAGGCCTAACGGAAGGAGTGCTAGTATAACGAAATTTGTAAACTAGGAGGCATCCCCTCGAGCGGGATTTCAGGCAAGGTGGGACCCCCGAGGGCTACCCCCCACCGGGGTGGTAGCCACCAAGTTTCCCACCCAAAAATGTTAGGCACGGCCTAGTAGTAGTAGTACAAAAGATCCTTTACAAGTAAGGGAAAAATCGTCTGTTGCAGCAGGAATAAGCAAAGAACTACGTCACTGGTTTCAAGGTATTGATCTGTTCTTGATTTCTTGCTGCCTGTAGAAGGTTTTATTCAGTTTTCCAACAAGCTCTTGGAATGAAGGGGTTAAAGCAGTCTCCATCAACCCTTCACTACAAGAGGCCTCCCCCAGCCTGCATAAAACTGTCAGGCAGTAGCAAGATTCAAAGGCAAGTGCAGGAGGGATGTAACAGAGATGCGGAATCATATGGCGCTTCGCTAAAATGAACCATCTTGCGTACGAAAATCCACCTGGCTGCTCCTAGAGATAATCCTACATCTAGAAATTAAATATTATTTGTTCAGTTAAATTAGCATTAGTCTTTTTCCACTAGAATTCTGTTTTCCTCAGCTTAATTTCCACTTTTTTTTTTCTCCTCAACATCTCTCTTCAACACTAATTCGTTTTCTTTCATTATTCTGTTTGTCTCTCATTATTATCTGTTCACTTTCACTTTTCTTCTCCCATGCTTCTGTTTATTTTTGTAACTTTTTCCTCTCCTTCTCTCCCGTTAGTTTTCATTTTCCCTTCTCTCCCTTCCGGCTTTCTCTTCCTTACAATCAGACTCCCTTTCTTTGTTTTTCCTATCTTTCATTCTTCGTATTCTTTCTTTCTCCTCTTTTTGTTTCTCGTCCGTACTCCTTTTTTCTTTTTTCTCCTCTGGTCATTATTTTTCCCCTCTCTTTTATTGTTTTCAGTTTTTCTTTCAGTTTTCCTTGCTTACTCTTTTCCCACTTCTCCGAAATCATTTCTTTTATTTCCCTCTTCTTTCTCTTGTGTTTCCTCCTCTTCTTTGACCTCTGTCTCCCTCTCCGTCTCCATCTTATCCCTCGTGCAGTTGTCTTTCTTCGCAATCTTTCCCCCATCTTCCGGTTCCCTCAGGCTGTGCATCTCCAACACCACCTCCCCCACTTTCTCCTCCACTGCCGCGTCTCCAACATACCCCACCATCCTTTCCCCAGCTTCACCAAACTCCAATGTTCCTAGTTTCCCGTCTTCCCCCACCTCCTCCACCACATCTCCAACATCCTCCCTCGAGCCCCCAGAATCCTCCTCCACCACAGTCCTGCTCTCCACCACCCCACTTCGACCCTCCGCCACTGGAGAGGTTCGGCCCCCCACATCAGCGCCCCCCTTCCCCCTCTTCCCCCACTGCACTGATAGCAGCCCCCCCTTCGGCACGGATGATGTCTTGCTGAGGCGGAGTATGCTGGAGCTGGTCTTGAACTGGGAACCCTGTGGGCGAGGAGGAGAAAGTTTGCGTCATTACCATACCAGAGCAGGATATGTCTGGGTTTTGTTGCTGTTGGTGCCTGAGGAACTGAGCTTTGTCCTACTTGGTGGAGAGAGAGAGAGAGAGAGAGAGAGAGAGAGAGAGAGATTCACATATAGGTATAGTCAGTAACAATCGCTGGTGGGCTTAGGAGACCCCCAGCACCTCTTCCTATCTAGTTTATTGTTGCATAAGGCGCGTTAACTCCTACAGCACGAAGAGTATGTATTTTATTTTCAATAGCCACAGACAGTTTCATTCAGTTAGGAGAGACGTTTTGAAGTGACTAGACTATTATATCGTCTTGATTAATCCCATAAGAAAAACTATAATGTCTGCTGATGGCTTGAGTAAAAAAAAAAAAAAAAAATGGGATGTCCTGGGCTGAAAGGGTTAATATTTTCTAGAATATTCTTTCCACAATGTACAATAATTTTCAAAACACATTAGTGTAACTTGGACATGAAATTGCCGAGCATGAGATTTAAGCAGCCTCCCAAGCCCACCACACCTCCCTGTGAATGTACTGATGGATTTTACGATAGACAGCAGAAACTTTCACCTTCCTCCCCCTCTCATTATCGCTTTCTTTGTCCTACTCTTTCTCTTACATTCCTCTCTCCATCCTTCCCTCCATTTTTCCTCTCTTCCTCTCACTCTGTTCTTCTCTCCCACTACTCCTCCATCTCCAGCATTCTTCCTTTCCACCCATCTTCTTCCCTTCCTCCCACCCCCGACAGTCTTCCTCTATCCCTTCCTCATTCCCCACCTTTCCATCTTCCTCAGACCTACTCTCCCTGTCCCTCACACTCCTTTACTCAGTCCCTCCTTCCCGGTCCCCTCCTTCATCATTTCTCTACCTATCCCTTTCCTTCTTCCATCCCTTTCCATCACTCTTTCCCCTCCATCCTTCCCTCCCTCTCTCCCTGTTCCCTCCATCCTAATCATCTTTCATTCCTTCCCTTCATCTCCCTCTTCCTATCTTCTCTTTTAAGTTCTACCTTTCCTCCCTTCCATTTCCAATCTTCCTTTCCCCTTCCCCCCTCCATCATTCCCTTCTTCCACCACCTCTCCTTATTACTCAGTTCCTCTCGCTCTCTCCTCTTTCTCCTACATTCCTCAATACCTCCTTCATTCACTCGTCGTTTACCTTCATTTACAATCTCTCTCTCTCTCTCTCTCTCTCTCTCTCTCTCTCTCTCTCTCTCTCTTTCTTCCTCCATTTTTCTCCCCTCCTCTTACTTATTTCCTCCCCCACTCCTCCCTCCCCTTCTCTCTCTCCCTCCCTCCCTCCCCTGACTCACATTGGTGGTGAATGTGGTGACGGTGGATGAGGAGGGTCTGGGCCGCCTGTTGAACTGGTACTGTTGCCACCGCTTCCTTACCGCAGCCGTCACCTGCGTACACACATATACACGTACATACACGGGTGAAGTTGAGATATGGGCTGCTAGATGGTAAGGTGGAGGTTAGTTTGGGGTATATGCTTGTTAGGTGGGGGTTAAATAGTTGTCCGTCTGTCTTGAAGGGTTGGTAGGAGAGGTTACTGGGTTAGAAGGCAATTGGATAGCGTTCATGGGTTGTTAAGCGCTAGTGGATGGTTACTGTGTGAGCAATGGGTTTGCTACTTACTGTTATGGGGGTTAGACGCTTGTTAGGAAGGGTTAGTCGGTTCTTACGTGGTGTTTCAGGGTGCTAGGTATGTTAGAGAATTACCAAATGATGACAGATGGAGTTACATGAGGATGGGTTGAATGTGGCTGGAGCGTTACCCTTTCTCAACAGGGCTTACAAGACAGCATTTTATTCTGCTTAGAGAAAAATTGACAATAATATTCAAGGCGCTGTGAGGGGGGTGCACGAATATGTACTATTATATTTAGAAGTCAGAGATGCACGCAGAATATGTAGTTACAGCAGAAACAAAACCCCAACATCAGCGAGGGAGGGATGGTGGGAGGGGTAGAGGAGGGAGGAAGGGGAGAGAGAGAGAGGAAGGGGGCAGAGTATGATCCTAAATGTTGCCCACCAGTTCATGTAGTGAGGGAATCCACACTCTTTGATCTCCTTTCATTTATTAATCAGACATGAATGGACGCTTTGGAAGTTTGAGGTAATGCTCGCTCTCTCTCTCTCTCTCTCTCTCTCTGTATCTATCTATTTATATCAATCTTTCTATCTATCACACTATCAGTCTATCTATGTGTATGTATATATAAAATATTCATGCTAACTTTCATCGTATTATTATCGTATTATTTCAACGGGGTGGGTAGGGTACAGACACAGGAGCAAGGAGAAGGGCAAACCTTAAAGACTCACCATCAGAGCGCTTAACGACTTTACCCTACACTTCAGTTCATACACCATTCAAGCCTTCCACATTCCTTCCTAATATGTTACAATCCCCTCTCCTCCTCTACCAAAAGTGCCGCTGCAGTTCGATAATATAATACGTATTTTATTCATGCTGTCTCCACTTTTATTCAACCTGAGGAAGGTCTTTCACACAGAAGGGATTCATGAAAACTATATAGAGCTGTCTTATTCCCAAATGACTCTGTTAAGCGGAATAAAACAGTCTCGAGGGAGCAAGAATAAAATGTAAAAAAAAATACATCATTCGACTGAAAGCGTTGTGAGTAAACTGACCTCGCCATTGCAGAAGCAGAAGAGCAGAGCCACGCAGAACCCCTGGGGAAGAAGAAATCTTAGTATTAATGCATAACGACTGCACAAGGGTCATCAAGGCAGACAGTGAATTTTTGCCGTCACAATCTCTCCATACTAAGACAAGCAAGAGTTGATTATACATCCTGGTTGTGCTGACCATTACATCACCGGTTCCCCCATAGGTGTTAGTGCTATGATGGGAACTGTTAACACCTTCTTTATTCTTGGTGCTGTCGGAGGATTTTACTCAACTCAGAAAGGGCAGTCATAGTGAAATTGATAATGAAAGCTATATCTAACCCCCCCTAGTTGTAAAAATTGCCTTAAGCTAAAAAAAATCGTCTGGCGATAACACAAACAATATATAACTAGGCTGAATGGGTTAACATTTCCATCGTCGTCAGAGATTAAATATACAATCTTTAGTTTTACTTCTCTGAGTAATCCCTTCTGGCGGCGGACATTTTTTTTTTTCTTTTCTCGGTAAGAGGTTTCTTGTAGGAGAGCGGTTATTGGAGTCTGTATCAAATTCTTACATTTCCGGAGCCTTCTCTTCATCTCAGTGAAATTGGTAAGTCAGTAAATCAACGATAAAAAGCCCAAACCTTGAACAGATTGCAACATATATATATATATATATATATATATATATATATATATATATATATATATATAAATATATATATATATATATACAGTATATATATATATATATATATATATATATATATATATATATATATATATATATATATATATATATATATATATATATTAATTCAGAGGCACTTACAGAACAGCTTATAAAAAATGCACCCAAATCTGCCTGTGGGCAATGTGCCTAATTTGCATAAAACCAGTATGGCCGCTAAGTTTGACGGACTTATTTTAGTCACACAACAACATCGAAGTAAGAACCTGGGGTGATTTATACGCATGAAATGCGGTTTTTGGGCATGAGAAACCTATTTTGAGAAGAGGCATTGATTAGTTAACATGAACTTGCAAAAGTTCAAGATGGTAGCCACAGTGCTCAGTTGTCACATTTTTTGTGTGTGCAGTAGGTGTGCTGGTGTGCTGGAAATACTTGAACCTTTTAATTTCTTTACACGCCTGGGTCTTACAACAAATAAAATGAATTTCCTTCCCCTTAACTACAAAATGCGCCTGGTCAGTGACGGCCGTGCCTTACGTGTAGCTGTTCCAATCTAGAGGAGACTGGAGGTTTTCCTACTATCTAAAATACTCTTAGGGGTTCAGGTCGTTTTCTTAGATCATAATGATAAGACTACAGCGGATGCCTAGCTTCGGGCCCTTACACCTCGAAGAGATGATATTTCATAGTTAATCTTCTCACACAGTCAAGTTTCTTGGCTGCAGGAGACCATTGACAATGCTGGTGATAACCATATTACCAACAAAGAGAAGACTGGTGGACTAGTGGGTTAGGACGCTCCAACCAGATGTGGAGGATAAGGGATTCAGTTCCAGGTGTTGTGAATTTATTGTTCATATAATGCCACAGAAGTTAGAGCAACTGGCCATTCTTGACCTACATTTTTGGACTGAGTAGCTTTGCCTCAGACCTTCCACTCCTGATCACCGATGATGGATAAATGTGTGTATTGTAAAACCAATCTTCCTGGACAATGAACGAGCGTTAAAGTGCCACAGACAACGTGTACGTACCGTATGAATTTCCCGATATAAATAAGATGACAAAAGACTGTTATGGTGATATGATACTGTTTACATAGATTGCTGGAATGCATAACATTGCACCTCCATTGACACCGTCAGCACCATAATGTCTTTCACACTTTATTTCTGCTCGTGTCAGATGGTTTTATTTACTGCAAGAAGATTCTCAAAGATTAGCCATTTCCATCATCCCATTCAGCACCAGGATGTCCCATATACTCGTGTTCTGTTCTTATTATGGTCAGTTTATTTCATTCAGCTTAAGAAAGACCTCTAGTGGTGAACCAGAGTCATCTTCATTGATCCCATCAGTATGAGGACGTCACGTGTGCTTCTGTCTTGCTACAACCACACATTTTATATCCAGTGTAGGAGTGACGCCTGGATATGAATGGTCAGAAATATTCTCCATTATCTCCATCCATGGCGGGGTGGCTGCTGACGATTGTTTCCTGTTTAAGAGAGAGCTGTGGCAGTACATAGGTATACATGTAAACCCATTTGTGTGTCCTGATCCACTTGTCCTAACCCGCTTGTCCATCCTAACTGTGAGAGGTGGTGGCCAAGTGGTTAGAGAAGTCGTGAGCTGTTTCAAATGACGCGAATCCAATCCCAGGTTAGAGCAGCGAACAGACTGACGAACTGAATTTCGTTAGAGGAGAATTTCCTGATCCTTCCACAAGACTCATCAGGTCATAAAAACAACCTCACTAATATTATTGCAGACGTTCTATGTGACAGCTCAAGCAAATATTCTATTGGGTATTAGTGCCAAATTAGTAGCATGCGAAGGTGTGTGGCATGTAGGAGTACTGCTGGGCCTCAGTAAATGAGCTGTTAAGCCAATGCTCAGAGCTGGACACATGAAGACATTGCTTTTCCTGATCCAACCGTTGTCCTAATCCACCTGTTGCCTTAATCCACCGGTTGTCCCATTCCACCTGTTGCCCTAATCCACCTGTCTGTCCTAATCCACCTTCTGTCCTCATCTACCTGCTTTTGTCCTTATTCGCCTGTATGTCCAAATCCACCTGTCCTAGCCTACCTGTCTGTTGCTATCTGTCTATTAATCCACTTTTCTCTCCTATTCCACCTATCCATCCTAATTTGCTTATTCTCCTACCTTGCTGTCCTTACCTATCCACTGTCCTATTCGGTAGCAAATAGGCTACTCCGATGAGCCCTGATCAGAAGTTAATCTGCCTTTCTAAGCTACCAGTTGGCCTAATCCATCTTTCTGTCTTCATCTTCCTCTTAATTAGAAGTAGCTCCACATCTGTGACCCCGGGTCATATGCTAAGTGGTTATGAAGATTTCCAAACACCTCTTCCTTAGCCATTTATTTTACATATTACACTCTGACAATCTTGTTAATTTTTTTTATAACAAGTATAAACATTATTTGCATCAAAATAAAAGACGGGGATAGTGAAGTGCTCAAGGTGTAATATACAGACTGAATCGCCATTGAAGAGGTGTTACGTAGTCTTCAACACCTAATTAGCTAACACACCTGGAAGGACGACACAACGGCTGAAACCACGTGGTACACCTGTTCGCCCCTCGACCCGTGCACCGGCCTGTGGGCAGAGAGATAGAGTGTAACTACGCGGTGGGAAGGGTGTAGGGAAGGTGTAAATGGGTGTAGGTGATGGTGTAGGGAAGTTGTAGGTGGATGTGGGAGGTGTAGCGAAAAGTGGGTGTAGGTGGGTGATGGAATGGTGTAGGTGGGTGCAGCGAACGTGTAGTGAATGTAAGTGAGGTGTCGGTGAGTTTAAGTGGGTGTAAATGGGTGGAGGTGGGAGTCGGGGGAATGTATATGAGTGTAGATGAGGGTAAGTGGGTGTAAGACACTCTCTCTCTCTCTCTCTCTCTCTCTCTCTCTCTCTCTCTCTCTCTCTCTCTCTCTCTCTCTCTCTCTCTCTCTCTTCACCTTTCCCTTTGAATTATTCTCCGTCTTTCCTTGTTCCCAACTCACGTGAATGACCTAAGTACAAAGTTAAAACCAAGTAAAGGTAAACAGTATCAAAATTGCCCTCACAGCTTTAACAATCTCTCTCTCTCTCTCTCTCTCTCTCTCTCTCTCTATGTATGTCACCCTACCTCTTCCATCTCTTACTTTCTTTCTTTCTCCCTCCACTCACCTGAATGGCATAAGTACATAGTGTAGGCCGAGAAGAGGTATGAGTATCAGTGTCGCCCTCACAGCCTTCCTGGTGCCTTTGCTGGCCGCCTCCACATGGTTGGCCCTCAGCTTGGTGACGAGGACCCTCACGATGTTGATGAGGAACACCAGGTTGGCCAGGATGGATAGACAGACGGGCGTGGACAGAATCAGCATGTAATGGGACTCATCTATCCAGCAGCTGTTGGCAGGGACGCACGGATGGAAGCAAGGTAATGTTCTGCGGTTGGTACTCTTAGGAATTATGCTCAGGGCGTCTGGGGAGAAATTCCTACAGCTAAGTGTTTTGATTAGTATGTCGATTTACTGTTTCTTCGTTACTGATGCATTAGAGAGTTTTTATAGGCTAACATCGGATGGCAGTGTTGAGTGAAATTTTGGCACCAAATGATTGATCTGAAAAATGGAAAGAGAAACTGAACACAAAAAGATGAGTGTGCACAGGATGAACAAGCAGCGGGATTCCTGTACCATCAGCTGTTGGAATGGACGGATTGATAGATGGTGGACTCCTGTGGCTCACTCGGCTGACTATTAACATCTGACGTCACCAGGAATAGAAGGCTACAGCTACCCCGACCAGGAGTGGATCAGTAGGTACAGTATTAGTAGTATCAATAGTAATACTCAAGCTCCTATGACTTACAGCTGAACAAAATCGTCTGTGGGTACCTGGAATAAATTGTTAGAGAAAACGAGGCCATGAGAAGGTTAATGGACTATTTTGGCTGTATCTGAAGAAAAGGAAAACACTGGATTGAATAATAAGTGTGGATAGGACGAGTATGAAAAAAATAAAAAACTGAATCGAAAAATAGTTGTGGACAGGACCTGTATGCATTATGGCTGTCCAGCATTAACTTAATCATTAACTTAATCATTCAATTTCTTCCCTTCCATCACGAATCTAGGAGCTCTGGGCTAGGGTGTCCAGCCTGACTAGCCTCTGAGTGCCATTATATTAGCAATAAACTCCAAGCATCCCTCGGGCATAAAACCATCGAGGCTCACTCCGGTTGGAGTGCCTTTACCCACTAAGCCATCAGACGTCACTTGATTGTATGGTTGCCACCTAACGTAGCAAATGGTTTCCTGGTTATAGGAAACCATTTGGCTTGTCACTCAGTGCATAGTCACCTGAAGGCACCGCTACATCGAGTGAGTGAATGGTGGTCGGTCTCATCTGCCACATAGGGAAGTAGTTAACGGACTGTAAAAGAAGTGTATGAAAACATGGAAAGAAAAGTTGGACTGCCACGCAAATGTGGATGGGGCCAACATGTAATGGTAGTCATTAGTTCAAGTGTGAGGATGGAGAGACATACAGAAGGGAGTGCATTATATCCCTCTCACTGCTGGTATTATTCTCATCTGTTACACTCATTTTGTTGATTACGTGACAGTGAAAGTGTTAATCGAGAAACGTTTCCGTAATTTCTTTCCACTGAGAACTGATTAATCGAGAATGAGTTCCGTCTGTTCTTCCTTTGCCTGCAACCCTCGGGCGCCACTGTACATTACATCCACAACAATCCGTCCACTTTAATTCGACCCAAAATTGCCATCTCTCAGCTTTGACTACTGAACTGTAACAAGAGATTTACACAGGAATACAACGCTTGCCACGAAGATATGCTATGAAAAATGTAGGGTCGTAGTATTGTCTAATTCTGCCAAAGCTCCAGGAAATAAGCTGGAACAGGGATGAATACCTTCGCCAAGAGGAAGTGGACGAACTATAACTATGGCTCTACCTCAAATGAGAACATGACGCTTCACCACACACACACACACACACACACACACACACACTTAGGAACCATGAATGAGGCAGAGAAGTTTTCTGAGGTTTGGGTTTGGATGCTTGAATGAGTATGATTGTAATGATGGGAAGATCTGTGAGACAGGTAATGTGTTTTATGAAAGAAAACTAGATGGTATGGATACGTCTGAAACAAGCTGAAAGGAACAGAAGAGCCAGCTGGAAGCACAGGGAGAAAGTTTAGGGTGAATGAAAGAATAATTGAAGGAAGGAGTAGCAGTACATTGAAGAGAGAAAATGTGGAACTGCGAATGAATGCATAGACGCAGGTAGTGGTTATGTGATTAGAGAAGTGATCTGCTGCCTAAAATGACGAGAGTTCTGTCCCGTGATGGGGAAGGGAATGGTCGGATGGTTTGATATTGCCTAAAATCTATCTATCTATCTATCTATTGCCAGACGCCTCAATCCCGTTTGGGGTGGCCACAAACAAATCGCCTCCAAGTCGCCCTGTCCCCCGCCATTTCACTCCCCTGCTCCCAACTCACACCCCCCTCTCTCATATACCTCTCCACCCCATCCCTCCATCTCATCCTCGGCCTCCCCCTCCCTCTTTCCCCCTCCACCTCACTCACATACACTCTCTTCGTCAGTCTTTCACCCTCCATCCTCTCCACATGGCCAAACCACCTCAGTGTGTTCCTCATAACGCTTCCTATCACATCCACATCCACACCACAACGCTCCTTTATATCCTCATTCGTCAGCCTGTCTCTCCACGTGACTCCACAGGCTCCTCTTAAATAACTCATTTCCACTGCTCTCACTCTTGACTTGTGTCCTTCCAACAATGTCCAAGCTTCACTTCCGTACGTTAGAGTTGGTATCACAATACTGTCATGCAGTAACTTTTTCACTTCCATGCTCACTTCCCTGTTTCTTATCACTGCTTTCAAGGAACCAGCAACCTTTCTTCCCTGCTGTACCCTTTCAAGCACTTCACCCTCCAAACCTCCATCCTTACTCATCACACTACCCAAATACTTAAACGTACTCACATTTTCCAATTCCTCACCATCTAAACTCGCTGTACATTCATTAACTTCACCTCTTTCAAAGACCATCACTTTACTCTTCCCTACATTCACCTTTAGGTTCCGTTTCTTACACACTCTCTCAAACTCATCCACCAAGCCTTGCAGCTCCCCTTCGTCTTCACTCAACAACACAGTATCATCTGCAAACAACAGTACAGGGAGTTTCCAAACACTATCCTCTCTCACCAGGGCCACTCCAACATCTACTACCCTACCTTGTACCTCTTTTATTACCCCATCCATGTACAGATTGAACAACCATGGAGACATGACACATCCCTGTTTCAAACCAACTTTCAAAGAGAAAAATTCACTTAGTTCACCATCCACACGCACTGCAGCCTTCGCACCATCGTACATACTCTTCACAGCATTCAACAACTTCCCATCTACTCCATATATTCTTAACACTTTCCACAATCCTTGTCTATCCACCCTGTCATATGCTTTCTCCAAATCCATGAAAGCCGCATACAACTTCTTTCCCTTCTCTAGAAACTTTTCCACTAAAGATCTAAGAATGAATATCTGATCTACACAACCTCTTCCCTTCCTAAAGCCTCCCTGTTCTTCTCCAACTAATTTCTCTGTTCTTTCTCTAACTCTGTCTATAAGTATCCTACCATACACTTTTCCTATTATACTAAGAAGACAAATGCCCCTATGATTACCACACACTTCTTTTTCCCCTTTTCCTTTGTACAAGGGAATAATTATACCTGACTTCCAATCCTCCGGGACTCTACCTTCCTCCCAGGCCAATCTGCACATCTTCCACATCCATTCTACTACTATCTCTCCCCCATGCTTCAGCATTTCACCACACACTCCATCAATTCCTGGGGCTTTCCCCGATTTAACTTTCTTCATTGCTTCCACAACTTCTATCCTACTGATTTCTTCCTGTCTTCTCACCTCCCTCCTCCTCCCAGCCATTCCCCAGCCACTTATATTCGCATTACTTCCATCCTCTACGTTCAACAATTCCTTAAAGTGTTCTCTCCATCTGCTCACTTTTTCTCCCTTCTCCACTAGTAATCTACCATTTTTATCTTTCACTCCCCTGCTAACTTCACTTCCACCCTGTCTTACTCTTTTCACTTCTCTCCAGAACATTTTCTTACAGTCCCTCCACTTTACACTCAAATTCCTTCCAAATTCCTCATCCTCTCTCTTCTTACTCTCTCTTACTAATCTTTTCACCTCTCTCTTCCTTTCCACATATAACTCTCTCTTCCGCCTCTCAACTTCTTCCACGCCCCTACTTCTCACCCATTCATTGTATGCTTTCTTCTTTTGTGCCACAGCCTGTTTCACCTCTTCAGTCCACCACGCTGTTCCTTGCACCCCCCTCCGTCTTCTCTTCCTTCCACACACCACATCACATGCTGCACATATTTCTTCTGTAAATATCTTATACACACCTTCCACGTCTCCCATCTGCTCCAATTCATATTTGCCCAATCGTTCCTCCACTTCTCTCTTATACTCTGCCTTTTTCTCATCCTCTTGTAACCTTTCCACTCTCCTTGCAACTACTCCTTCCTCTCGTCTTTCCCTTCTTCTATCCCTCCATCTCACTTGCATCCTAATTCTGGCCACCACCAAGTAGTGGTCAGAAAGTCCACTCCCCCAACCTCTATACACTCTTGCATCCTTTACACATCTTCGCATCCTTTCATCCACACACACATAATCAATCATTGCCTTCCTTTCATTCAGTTCACCACCCACCCTTCTCATCACTCGCCATGTATACCTGTGGATCATTTTATGCCTGAAGAGGGTATTGGCTATCACCAACCCCCTCCCAGCACAAATGTCCACTAACGCACTCCCATTCTCATCTATCTCGGCAGGCACACCCCACTCACCAACTATTCCATCCACCTTCACATTACCAACTTTACCATTCATATCACCAATCAAAAACACTCTCTCATTCCTTCCAAACTATAGCCTAAAATGACTATATTAATACTTTATTTAGGCCCACTGATATGCCCTAATAACACCCCACTAATAATATCACACTAATCCTGAAAGAGACCGCTGTAGCATGTATTAGCGCCGAAGTGGTGATATGTGAAGGTGTGTGACATACAGGACTGTTGAACCTCAGGGAATTTATTGTGGGTCTATGTCCAGAGTCACACACACAAAATCGTCAGTGAGAGCATCCTGAGTATCTGAAGGGAGTGCATAGGAGAGGGAAGGAGTTTGGAAATACTTTGGTGATTGTGCAGGGAGTTTGGGGAGAGGGAGAGGGAAGTGGTGTTGGGAAAACTTTTTTTTTTTTTAATGCAAGGAAGAAGGAACCACAGGCCAGAAGCCCGCAAGAGTGTTCCCTCAAAACACGCACACACACACACACACACACACACACACACACACACACACACACACACACACACACAAGATAACAGAAATCCAAATCAAGATCTGTTCACATCGAGATGCCTGGACACAATGCCTTTGAAAGACTGGAGGTCATAGGCAGTGGGATATACAGACAAAGGAAGTCTGTTCCAGAGTTGACCTGTTGCATACATGAAGGACTGGGAGTAAAAATTAACTCTTGCATTACAAAGCAGGACAGAAAAGGCATGAAAGTTTGTTCCTAGACGAGTGCTACGCACCCGCCATAGTGGTTGGGAAATGCAAGCAGACAGTTCAGAGGAGCAGTGACCACTGAAGCAGCGGTAGAAAATAGATGAAGATGCAGCAGTGCGGCGAAGAGAAAGAGACTGAAGGGAACCAGTAAGAGAACGAGAGCTAATGAGACGAAAAGCCTGTGACTCCACCTTGTTAATTTGTATGTGGGGAGCCTCCCCGCACATGAGAGTTGTAACCTACACGGGAGGGGGGGGGGGGAATAAAACCCATGTATAAAGTCAACAAGTGTGCAGGGGTAAGAGTCAGCTTACCCATCTAGTTTCTTAGAAACAGATTGTACAAGATAGGTAATATCATTTTTCCAAGATAAATGCCAAAAGAATGAAACCCCAAATGTGTTTAAGGATGATGCGGGATTGAGTTGGATATTGTTAAAAAGTAGAGGATACTCCTGCGGAAGATTTTGACGAGTTGGAAGATATACGAAGTGAGTTTTTGATGCATTAAAAATAAGATTACTTTTACCCCAGTCAGAGATACAAGCCAAGTCAGATATTAGGTGTGCCATAGCCTCATCCCTTGTTTGTTGAAGTAACTGCTGAGATGGACGCTGTGAGAAGAGTATGGAAAGGGGAAGTTATCAGCGTATGAACTGAACTGAATGCAAAGGGAGGAAATAAGGTACAAGAAGGAATAACAGAGAAACATGGAGTGCCTGGAGAAAATGAGATTGAGGAACTGCATGTCGAGTTGTGTTCGAAGAGAGTGTTGAAGATTAAAAACACATGGTTTACGAAAACGTATATGCATGAGTATACGTGAGTGAGTGGAGTGGATGGACAATGGCACTGATGCACATAGTGTTGGTGGACAGCCTTGAGAAAGGCAGGTCGTTTGATGTGACCGTTTTTAGGATGGCATCAGGAGAGATGTTTAATTACTTTTTTTTACTGGTGTGGTGGGCTAAATGTGTAGTGGTTTTGGCAGAAAAAGGAAGAGGATGAGTGTGAAGGAAGTGGTGAAGGTGAGTGAACTTCGAAGGAGATGAAAATGTTGACTTGTCAGGAAAGAGTAAGAACAAAATTATTAAGCATGAGAGATGCTGGACAGGGAGGAAAAAGAACATTTTAAAAAGTTCAGATAAATTTTACAAAAAACAGTAATACTGAAGCTGTAGGGGTATAAGTCTACTGTAGATGCCAGGTAAATGGCAAAGGACTGTGATGATCATATGGGAACTACAATTTACACAACACAACGCAAAGGAGGAAGAGGGACTTTTTCTCAGGGCGATGTGTGTGTGTGTGTGTGTGTGTGTGTGTGTGTGTGTGTGTGTGTGTGTGTGTGTGTGTGTGTGTGTGTGTGTGTGTGTGTGTGTGCGTGCGCACGCAATTATTTGCATGGGGAATGCGTGAAAAGTAAACAGAGAAAGTGAGGGATTTGCAAGTAGGTTTTATAGACCCAAAGACGGCATGTGAGAGAGGAGATAGGGATACTTTATGGCAAACGATACAGATGAACTGTATGGGGTGGACTGGGAATGATATCTTTAAGCACTGTGCATAGAAAAACTTACCAAATGATTAGGGCAGATGTGTAAGTGGAAGTGAAAGAGAATGACTGGTTAAGGTAGAGGTGGGGCTGTGTTAAGGACGTCATGTCTTCAAGGCTGTTCAGTCTATAATGGATAAACCGACCAGGAAGACAGATGTAACATTACTAAAGAAAGGGGGAAGATGAAGGGATGTATGGAGAGAAGGTGACTGGGATGTAATGCACTTATTTTCTGCAGATTTGTTGCAGACTCAGAGGGCAAGATTCAACAGGAAGTATCTGAGTTTAGGGGAGTTGTGAGTGAAGGAAACTGTCAGTGAGTGTGAGAAATGGCAATGTGAGGCGATGTGGTAGGGAAAGAGAGCACACTAGCAACATGGAAAAATGTTTGATAGGAAAATTTTGAAAGAGATTAACTGTGTAAAGTACTTAGAAGTGTGACATAGCACCAGACAGAATCCAAGAACCTAAAGTAATTTCACAGGATAATAGAAGGATCAAAATATCAACGGCATTGAAGAACGTGTGGGCAGCAAGACCAATATCTATAAAGGTGAATATGCATACGTACAATGACTAGTGGTGCCAACTGTGCTGTACCAGTGCAAGGCGTGGAAGTGCTGGAAATGAAGTGCCAAAGACCTTATTACGTGGGATAAGATGGTCGGACTGAGTGAAAACTGATACGGTAAAAGAGAGGTGTGGAAGCAGACTCAAGCAGTGTATTTAGTAGTAAAGGATGACATTTTATAGTTTCTGTCTTTTTTTGTCCGTCCCGACTCTCATTACCAGGGCCACTTGAAACTGAATCCTTCGAGAAAAATTATAAAAAGTGATGTGGTTTGAAAAGAAAACGAAATGATTACATTTTTACTTCATTTCCAGAGTCAAAAATGAGAAAAAAAAAAAAAATTGCTCAGGGAATCCATGTGGCTACAAAACCTAAATAGAAAAATAAACAAATTAAATGCTCATATGGTTGAAGAAGTCTTCTCCAGCTATGGCCAGACGGTTTCACGCAGCAGAGATTGGGTCATGGCAGCCGTGAAGTGTAGATACTGTCACCATTAACCCCCTCACGTTCGGAGCAACACTGATAATCTAATCAAATACGCCAGTCGACTTTATCCAGCCAAATGTGAATCAGTATCACCTTGGAGTGTCAATGTGTCACCATTAATTCTCACTTGGTTGGAAAAACACTATAATTTTATTCCATCTGATGACAGACGACAGTATTCACATGAGAGCAAGTCATAAAACTGTCTAGTACAGTACATCACTTTCCACCAAAATCCTTAATCTGAAAACTCTTCTCATTTTTGTAATTTGTGTTTGACACAAATAATAAAAATAATAACCAGCATGACCCTTCTGTCTGCCGGGGCTTCTGTCGAACACCTGAACAGCATCATGTGAGGTGATACCCTCCTCAGATTAGGAGGTGTTCTTGCGCCTACTCAGCGATTTATTTTGTACAGCAAACCTTACTATTTTTTTTTCTGTATTCATGTTCCTACAATACTGACAAAGTGTGTATGTATAACACTCAAGGTAATAATGGCACCTCCAGTACGAAGAAGCCCTGTTAATTTTCTGGTGCTGTCTGCAGATTAATATATTATGCTTGGGAGACAGTTTTCAAACTGGAGGGGTTAAACATAGCCTTCACTAACCCCTTCATTCCATAAGATACTTCTTAAGCTGGATAAAATCGCCTGAAGGTCCTAAGAATGAACTAAAATAAGGCTTCATCGCAGTGAAAAAGCAAACAGGCCACAGGTAATAATGGAAAGGTAAGGAGGAGGTACTGGCGACACTACAGCCCCTGATGCTGGCCTCGGTATATGAACTCTTTCGCTGTAATAGACGCGGTTGGATATTTTGTTCAGGCTACATTCAAACCATTTCACTCAGCCGAGGCAATATCTGGCTGGCCGAAGGTTAATCGATATTTTATTCAACATTGTTACTACTAGAATTACCCTTTGATGAAGAAAAACGTCCAGGGAAGACGATTGGATTAAGTGGGTGCGTGGCAAAGATGAATAATAATAATAATAATAATAATAATAATAACAATATATAATAATAATAATAATAATAATAATAATAACAACAATAGTAATAACACGAACAACTATAATACTACTACTAATAATAATAACAATAACGTGATGATGACGATGATGATGAAGATGAAGAATAGAAGAATGAGAAGGAAGAGAAGGGGGAGGAGAATGGTTTAATTACCGCCTATGGGCTGCACGAGGGTCTTTAAGACAGACAATCATTTTTCGCTAGGCTGCAGTTTTAGCTTAGAACACCACCTGCAACAGTCGGTGTAACACCCAGGTCCATCTGTTATGCTGTGTGGTGACCGGGGAGAAACAGATCTTATCCAACAGTCTGACCAGTCCAGGTTTGGAATTCGGTCATAGATAAGGAGGAAATCGAACTTTGGCTTTTGCGTTTGTGAGCTGGAAATGTTGATTAATAACACCATCGGCTGCCCGTCACCACAAGGATCATAAACACAGTGCTAACCTTTTCATGGCCACCTCAGATTCACTGTCATATTTTGGCTAACGCCAAACGACTACTACAGTTGAGAGTCAGCAATAACATCGTTAGTGTTAATAATGTGTCCATTAATCGCATCATTGTCGTTTCAGCCACACTAAAAACCAAAATAAGACCAGATGGCTTTAGTCAATTTAGGGTGGATTGAAGGGGCCTAAGGATTATACCGTAGCTTCTTCAGTACGGTGATGTGTTCATGTACATTATCCTTGCCGCTGCAAATGGTTGTATTCAGTCAAGCATTGCCCCTCGCAGTGAAGGGGTTAACTAAGTTGGGATATAACTTTTCCACATTTATAATATCTCTCCATATCTGATAGCAAGAGCAAAACAGGAGACATGAATGGGTTCAGTTTCAACAATGTGTACTTCCCGCTTCTGAATAAAATCATTTGATGTTAGTGTGAATTAGCTATGGAATCCGTTCGTAGTGGGGAAGCTGTTAAATCTCTGAATTACATATTTTATGCTTTGTTCCCTCCAAGCGATTCTATTCAGATTAGGAAAAACCTCCCACATTTAAGGGATTAATGGAGACTATATATAACCCATACAGTTTGAATAGTCTCTCCTAAGCTAAATATAAATTGTCTTTGGATACCATGAAAAAGTACGTAATACGTCATTGTACTGAAACAATTGACTCTCTGAATGTGGTGATTTTTTTTTTTTTTTAATTATTGCTACATCCATACTTATTCAGTTTAGGCGAGATTTTTCGATCTGTTGGAGTTAAATGTGGCTTTGTCAACTTCTACACGATAGGTCGATCATATGTTGAATAAAATCATCATATTAGCACGAACTTAACAGAAATAAGAACGTCGATTTGAAAACGGCCTTCGTTGTGGCCTCAGGCTCATTTGAAATTATGAACCCAATGGAATGGAAGCTGATGTTGACGTTCTCTCGCAGTACACCATCTTCCTTTCAGGGAATAGGGAGGAATATGGTCGACGTCTGTGTGATCAGGCAGTGGAGTCGCCAGGTTTATATCGGTGCCACCACGTGAAGGCGTTACTCTCCGGCACCACAATAAAGGCTAATGGTGGGGGGGCGTCACATTTCTTTCCCTTTCTAAAGTTAGGAAGACTAAAACAAAAAGATGTCATCGGTATGAAGTGGCTAAAACGATCCCTCGGTCTGTATTGCCCTCTTTAACCACTGTACTCCAGTGCCATATTATATCTTACTATTTTGTTGCCGTCGCCAGATTGTTTTGTTCACTTTGAGTTAGATTTTTTGAACTGATGGTTAGATACAGCCTTTATTAACGTCTTCAGAATGAGAGAGATATTCTAGGATGAATGATGTCTCTGGATAACACACAGAAAAGTTATCATGATGAAGTTGTTTATTGGGTTCTCAGTTTGTTCTGTTTACATCACGAATACGGATCCTCCTCCCAATGCCGAATTTGGGATGTGGGGGGCCTGGGACCCGTTTTGGTGGGGGGCCCATCCCAAGCATCATATTAGCATGGTGCTAAATGAAAATACATTGTTACCCATCGCACTGTTGCAACGTTATGCTCGCTTGCACAATACAACTCGCTCCTAACGACCTATGATACTGTATTCGGAAATTGATGTCATTAAGGATCAGGTAAAAACGATACTTTCTGAAAAATCTCCACATTAATTAGCTCTAAAAAAAAAAAAAAAAAAAAAAAAAAAAAAACCAGAGCAGCCCTGAAATGCACTGAACACTTCCTAGCATATCACACCAAACAGAATAATCATGAAGCGAGGAAAAAAACAAAACACGCATTCGCTTACCACTCAACACTTGAACAGACTGTTCATTGAACGAACAGTTTCTAGAAATCTGGTCTAGTCCAGGTGCTTTCCGCGATTTCCTAATGGAAAATTCTCTTATTAAATCATCAAAATCCAATGAGCGTAGGATGTCCGACTCATTGCTCATGACTGTCAAATTCGCAAGTCACTCCTGTGTCCTGCTTGTTCGTATGCGATTCTCAAGCAATTTCAGCTTGAAAAACAAACAAACAAACACACACGCTTAGCACTGCAGTTACCATTACAGCCAGGTACATTCTCAGGGCAACACTGGGGAAAATATCTAGCATGTGTTTATCGTGGATAAGTCAGCGCTAACGTCGTCTGTCTCTTCGTCAGCATAATATTCGCAAAAGCATCAAACTGGATGAGCTTTTCAGGAAATGAAGTCTCCAGATCGTTGGGATAGACATCCAGTAATTTCTTAGCTTCTTTAGACGGCTCTTCAGAGGATAGCTTTGTCAATCGTCCGAAGCAGCCAAAGCAACCTGACATCAGTTCATACGCATGCAGCCGTTGGTTAAGAGACGCTATGAACTGACCGATGACAGGAATGAAAGCCTTTGACAGTGACAACAAGTGATCAAATATGAACACTTGTTGGCGACTGGCACCAGCTCCAGGGCTGCCAGATTTGAACATGGGTATATAACCAAATTCTTCAATTTTCATTCCCAGATTCAGTTTTTCAATAATAATAATAATAATAATAATAATCTGTTTTTTTTTTTCTCAAAAGCGCCGGTTCTTCCATAGGGAATTCATAAGCGCTCGAAAGGCATTTAAGCCTACATTATTTTTACAGTTACAAGAATTGTGACATCTCTCATAATTCATACTTCATCGTATATATATATATATATGAAAGTGGCAATAATTAAACCCTATAATCATCTGTCATAGTACCTCTCTCCAGGTCATAACATTTTGACAAAAGAAAGGCTTTCAGTCGTTTCTTGAAGGATTCAGCAGAAAAGAGTTGTCTCATGGACAATGGCAATCTGTTATATAATCTAGGGGCTCTATACACAAAAGAACGATCAGAGAAAGACGACTGGTGAATGGCTCCAGGCTCGTCAAGACACAAGGAATCATCTTCACTACGTAGGCTAACATCACACCTGGGCATGCCGATGGGAGTTTTAGCAATTCAGCAAGATACGTCGGTTCACCAAACTTAATAACCTTGAATGTAATAAGACACAATTTATATACGGTTCTAGTCTTTACTGGTAACCAATGCAGCTCAATTAGGAACAGAGTAGTCGAGGTTCTAGGGGGGGGGGGACCAAAGATAGGCCGTGCTGTCCTGTTCAACACAGGCTGAACATTTGTTAGTATATTATTTGGAAGGCCAATCCACAGTGAATTACAATAATCAACATGAGACAAGACCACTGCATGGACCAATGTTACGAGGCAACGTCTATTCAGGAATTTTCTCACAGAGTACAGATTTCTGATATGCAAGTTGCACCCTCTGACAACGTGATTAATATGTTCATTGTATTTTAACTTTGAATTAAAATAAACACCCAGATTTCGAAGAGAACAGACTGGATGAAGCTGTGACACACCTATGTTCAGAGCCAGGGCATTATCAGTGTCATTACCAAATTTCTTAAAGAAAAATTATTCATGTATGTACCCCTTGCCAATATAGGTACATGTATAAGGGAAAAAATTATTCATTTAAAAATTAATGGCATATGTTCTGTATTTCATGTTCTAAAAGCTAACAAATTAATTGAGTACGTCATCCAATCAAGTTCATTACCATCTCCAAATCCAATATCAAATCATGCTTATTCATTATCTGACGGATATTTCATTACCAAATCGGCCCTTCTTTTGGTAATGAAAAATACCAAATGTCAAGTTGTCCAACGTTTGGTAGGAGGCCCCTCCTGCTTGGAGGCCCAGGCCCCGGGGGCCCACCCCTGAGTCCGGCCCTGCCCCCTCCTCTCCCTCTCTCTCTCTTTCTCTCTCTCTCTCTCTCTCTCTCTCTATTCGTGCTGCTACTATCCAATGATACTTAGCACAGGATAGTCCCTCAGTGAAAAAGAAATTAATGAACGCAATACCTAGCTAGTGCATTTCAAAACGTCTCTCCAAAGTTTAATGAGATGGTTTAGAGCCAGTAAGACTAAAATAAAAGTATATATCACATAGCTGCAGAGGCTAACCCCTTCACTCTGATGATGCATTTCACATTATTATCATTATTATTATTATTATCATTAATATTATTATTATTATCATCATTATTATTATTATTATCATCATCATTATCATCATTATTATTACTATTATTATTGTTATTATTATTATTATTATTATCATTACCATTATTATTATTATTATTATTATTATTATTATTATTATTATTTTTATTTTTATTGTTATTATTCCCTCTACTACTACTACTACTACTACTATCAGACGCTTGATGAGGCTGGTCAAACTATCCCAAGCTGAATAAAATCGTCTGGTGGCAGCACGAATACAACGAGAATAAATCACAATACACGTCATCGCAGTGAAGGGCCAATACTGCAAATTTAGCGTTTTCCATTTGAAGAATCACATTTTTGGCGTGGGACTTTCTATCTCTGTCTATCTATAGCCCGACGCCCTAATCCCGCAAAAGGGTGGCCGCAGACAAAACGCCTCCAAGTCGCTCTGTCACCCACCATTTGACTACCTTCCCCCCAACTCACTCCCCCCTCTCTCATATACCTCTCAACTCCATCCCTCCACCTCATCCTCGGTCTTCCCCTCCCTCTCCCTCCCTCCACCTCACCTATATACTGTACACCCTCTTAGTCAGTCTTTCATTCTCCATTCTCTCCACATGCCCAAACCACCTCAGTGTATTTCTCCTAATCTTCTCAACCACATCCACATCCACCCCACAACGTTCTTCCACTTCTTCATTCGTCAACTTCTTCATTCGGGACCTTCACTACCCTTAAAAAGTTCATAGTCGATTTTTTTTACATTTAGAATTTTGGTCTGGACTTTCAATACTTCAAAAAAAAAAAAAAAAAAGTTGCTAGTTCATTTTTGTAACCTGACAGAAGAGAGGTGGCTGTTTTTTTTTTTTTTTTTCTTCAGTTAGCCCGTCACTTTTTCGCTAATTGGTTGCGTCAGTGGTAGAGAGAGAGAGAGAGAGAGAGAGAGAGAGAGAGAGAGAGAGAGAGAGAGAGAGAGAGAGAGAGAGAGAGAGTGAGAGAGAGAGAGAATTTGTTTTTTCCATCCCAATAATTAACCCATCACTTTTTCCCATTACTGGTTGGATTAATGTACGTGTGTGTGTGTGTGTGTGTGAAAGAGAGAAAGAGAGAGAGAGAGAGAGAGAGAGAGAGAGAGAGAGAGAGAGAGAGAGAGAGAGAGAGAATTTTGAAAGTATATCTGTCTGTCTGTCTTTGTTCCCCTCACCCCCCTCTCTCTCTCTCTCTCAAGATGACTATGTGCCTCAGGGAAATCATGACAACTGTTGTTTGACCAAATGGACGACACCCATGGGACACAACAACAACAACAACAACATGCACAACAAAAGAAAATATTGTGACATAACAAGAACAGTAACAATAACAACAACAGTAATATGAAGAAGATGAAGAAGACGACGATGAAGACTAAGAAGAAGAGGATGAAGAAGAAGAAGAAGAAGAAGAAGAACAAGAACAAGAACAAGAGGAGGAGGAGGAGGAGGAGGAGGAAGAAGAAGAAGAAGAAGAAGAAAAAGAAGAGGACGAAAAAGTAGAAAGAGAAGAAGAAGAAGAAGATCAACAACAATAATAATAACGAGAAAAAAGCAATAACAGCATCAATACAATAACACACACATATGCAATACGTACTACAATAACAATAAAAATAATAACAACGACAGCAATGATAACAGCAGCATCAACAACAATAACAATGACAGCAGCAACATGAGCAAAAACAACAATAAGGACAGCAATAACAATAACAACAACAATAAAAACAATGACAGTAATAATAACAACAACAATGGTGACGACGACGACAGCAACAGCAACAACACTAACGACAACAATAGCACCCAGAACAATAGCAACATGCACTCCTTTTCTCTCATCTGTCACTCGTCTCTTCCCTCCTGCCAGCCCTTCAGACGATTTTACTCAGCCAGTGAAAACCTCCTACAGTGACGGGCCAACACCTCGCTTCAGATAACGTATTTCACTGGTCTCACCTTTCAGCTTCCAGACGACATTATTCACCCCAGGCAGCTCTTATCGAAGGGGTGAATGACGGATACATGTAATCCCTCAAGTTCGAAAAGTCTTTTATTAAACTGAAAGAAACAAAGACAAAACAAGAAGCGGTGCCAGGGCACAGCAAACCCGTCCCCGGCAGTCATTTTAGTGCTGACGTATAAACGCAACAGGATATCTAGTCGAAGATGCCCCATATCAAGTCTGGAGTAAATCGGGTGAAAACTGACTATTTTATACCCATTTGAAATTTTAGGTCCGACCCACCTGACACTGACCCCCCCTACCGCTAACTGGGGAGTGACACCCCTGATGTAATGAGGCATGTTGTAGGATGGAGATTTGAAAGATGCACCTTTAGGTTTGTAATGCTGCCTACTTCTTCCTTAGCCTTTATCATTCTTTTTCTGTGCCTGTCCTCCTCTCTTCCTATTTCTCACCATCATCCACTCACTTGATGTAGTGCTGCCTACTTCTTCCTTAGCCTTTATCATTCTTTTTCTGTCTGTCCTCCTCTCTTCCTATATCTCACCATCATCCACTCACTTGATGTAGTGCTGCCTACTTCTTCCTTAGCCTTTATCATTCTTTTTCTGTGCCTGTCCTCCTCTCTTCCTATTTCTCCCATCTTTCCTGTCACTTCTTATTGCTTTTCTTTCCTTTACAGGTGGCTTTACATTGAGTGACAAGCCAAATGGTTTCTTGTAAGCCAAGAAACCATTTACAACGCTGGGTGGTAACCATATAACCAGAAAATACGTGCTCCCTGCGTGTCAACAAGTGGGTTGGTGGAGGGTTAGTGCCCCTCCCCGTAAAACAAATAACTCAAAGTCAAATGGCCACCCCTTACGGGATTATGGCGTCTGGCAATAGATAGATAGATAGACCTTTAGGTTTTGGTTTTATGTCGATTTAACGAATTTGAAAGGAGTTATGGCGAAAAACGTTTTTTTTTTTTTTTTTTTTTTTTTTTTTCCGGGCCTAGAGCCTGGACCTTGGCCCAATTTAGCCCAAAATTTAAACAGATGATCAGAAGGGCATAGCCCATCATCCCTGTGATTTTCGTCAAAATCGCACTAGCAGATTTCGCGTAAAGTTGTTAATGGTTAGACAGACAGACACAGACAAACCGAGAGAAAACAATACCCGTTCCAAAGCCCCTCCAGGGCGAGGACGGGTAATCAGAGATGGCATCGTACTGAAGAAGTCGATGGAGACAGTATCTAGCCTTTTCACTAACAGACACCTCCCAGTGCTGCATAAAACTGTCAGGCAGCATTAGCGAAACGACATACTTGACGTCATCGTGATGGAGGGGTTAATGCATTGGATCGACCCTCCTTTAGTGCACCATCGGTTAATTAATCGCAGCAGGCGGGCGTACTTTGTAATTATTCTGGCGACAACCAAATTATTCTCCTCACCTCTTGGGAGATACTAAGTGAACTAAAGGAATGGGCACTCTGCTTAACTGGATACACTTGCTGGTGGTGGCACGAATATAAACTAAACAAAAACGAGCACTCAGAAATTGCAACGCCCGCACCCACCAACTGGTCTAAGATTCAAATATTTAACTTTGCTCTGTGGCCTAAACCCGACAGATTACTCACAAAGTTTGCCCAGTGACCTTGACCTAAAACCTTTCCCTGTGACCTAGATCTTTGACTGTTCTCAAAATCGAATTCCTTTATCCTTGGTTAAGCTTTATCATTTGCACAAAATTTAGTTTTCACTGGATAAGAAAATATAAGTTGACCTTGCCATGTGACCCTGACTCTGAGTGTAGGGTTCGAGTCTATGTCGTGGTGGATACTTAAAGTGGGTGTTGGAAGTATGTCCTTTCATATTGTTTGGATATATTCACACCCTCTCCCTTCTACCAGTGACTTGCACAGACCACGACAAAGGCATAGGCACTACAACACTTCAACTTCCACATAAATCAATTTTCCTTAAGACACCCCTCCCTCTTTGGTACCTCGTCAGCATGCGGAAGGGTTATTTCCGGTTATCCCTCTTCCTTCAAGAAGAAGATCCAGTTCTGCATTAGACCTGATATGGACTGATACACAGATACAAATACAGTGGATAACATCTCGTTCCGAAATAGTTGGTGGAAACTGTTTGTTAACCCTTCACCTCGACATGCAAACACACACACACACACACACACACACACACACACACACACACACACACACACACACACACACATGCCTCCCAAAGCTGCACACAGTCGTCTTGAGGTGGTCAGAATAAGGTTCTATAAGATCAACCATCCTTATTTACCTCTAGCCTTCTTTTCAACCGTCCCTCTCTTTTTCCAACATTCACTGCCTCCCCATCCTCTCTCTCTCTCTCTCTCTCTCTCTCACACACACACACACACACACACACACACACACACACACACACACCAAAAAAGCATATTAGAATCATTGGAGTGGCACATACAGTATATGGACTGCTAGCCAACATGAGAGTGACTTTCGATTATATGGAAGAGGAGATGCTGAGAGAGTAATTGTGTCTATGATGACGAGATTAGAATCTGGAATACTGGAATGGTTACCACATAAAGTTAATTAAGTGAGAAACGTACAGACGACGGCCACAGGGATGATACTAACCTCGAGAGAAGTGTGTTATGAAGGAAGGATTATCAGCCATATATATATATATATATATATATATATATATATATATATATATATATATATATATACTGTATACCTAGGCATTTTCCCCCAGTGGGGGGTACCTGAGAAAGGACGACACACCAAATTACTCATCCACACACACACACACACACACACACACACACACACACACACACACACACACACACACACACACACACACACACACACAAACACACACACACATTTACTTGTATCTTAGCCTCTAATGCCTATGTCCCAGTGTCAGGAACTTTCCCACGACACGCCACAATCTTCATGTCTTCATGTGTCGCCGCATGTCGTCATGAGTAACGTGGCGTGACTTAGCAATGACGTTGCGATGACGTGGACAACTTGGTCATTCTCCGCGGTTCTTGGTGTGCTACGACAATTTTTGGAACGTTCAAAACTTGTCGGCGTGGGCGCCGAGAAGGAGAACGTGAAAAGTCGTGACAGTAACGTCATTTGTCTTAGCTGTGACTTAGCATGTCTTAGCGTGTCTTACCTTGCCGTCAGGATAACGTGACGCTTCCGTAGGGTGTCGTGGGATGTCGTAGCAATGTCTTTGTATGTCAGCACTAATGTGACTGTGCCTTGAAATGGCCGTTCAGGCCTACAGTTTGAGGTATGATCATGGCATTTCACCAAGATCATACCTCGAGGGAAAGATCGTGGTGATCGGGGCCGTTCTCGAAAATGAACTTGAATATGGGACACGGGCCTAAGGGGAAAAGGGACTACTCCTCACGCACCACATCGTATGAGGGTCAACCGCACAATGCAATCCAGTGACATCCGCAGCAGGGCCCGACAGCAGAGCTGATCAGACCACAGATGAGGGAGAACATCCTGTTGGGGCCGCGTCACCATTTATTCATTCACAATTTCTCTCCATTCATCCCTATCATGCCCAACCACTCTTCCTTGCTCCACAGACATCCCTCTCGCATCTAATGTTCTCTTCACACTGTCTATCCATCCTATTTGTGGTCTTCCTTTAAATATTACACCTCTTACAACAATCCAGTTATCATTTTCACCAATCATCACTCTTCATTCTTTTTCTCCATATGCCCAAACCACCGCAATACTCTCTGTTTAACTCGATCAGCCATCTCGCCCATAACTCCAGTTCTCCCTCGCACTTCATCATTTCTCACTCGATCCATATGCGTCAGTCCACAAATACTCCTCAGACACCTCATCTTCATCACATTTAATCTCTTCTCATCTACTCCCATATTCCATGTTTCTGTTCCATAAAACACAGTCCATACCACATACTCCCTCATACAGCTTAAGCTAACGACATCTAAACACTTTTTTCATTCTTCCCAGCACCTTTCCTACTTCATTCATTCTAAACTTCACCCGTACATCTATTCTTCCATTCACAGCAACATGTGATCCTATATACTTAAAACATCTACCTCCTCAAGCAACTCACCATTCAAAGCTACATACATCCTCCTATCATCTGCCAACCTCGTACACTTCATCACCTTACTCTTATTCTTATTCATTCTCAATTCCCTCCTTTCACACACCTTTCCAAACACCTCCACCAGCTGTCTCAATCTCTCCCACAGATAAGCCACCAGTGCAGTATCGTCTGCAGACAGCAGCTGACTCAAATTCCACCCTCTACCATCAGCATCCACCAGGCTGAAACTTCTACGAAACACTCTCGCATTCACTTCTCTTACAACCCCTGTCATATTAATATTAAACAACCAAGGCAACATCACACATCCCTGTCCCAGCTCCACTCTCACAGGAAATCAATCACTTACCGTTACAGTATTTCCCACTCTCACACAACTTCTGCTACTTACATAAGAACTTGTCACTCCTTTTAACAACTTGCCACCTAATCCATACAATCTCAAAACAGTCCACACAACCTCCCTATCATTATCATACTCATTCTCTAAATCCATGAACGCCCAAAACACAGCCTCACCTTTTGCCAAATGCTTTTCACACACCTGTCTCAGCAAACACCTAATCCACACATCCCCTCCGTTTCGTTTTCGTTTCGTTTCGTTTTTTAAAGGCTCCAACATGCTTGCATGCGTAGGCCTTGGTCACCTAATGGCGGCTCTCCATGCTGCACGATCTATTGCAGCCTCCCTGTTCAGTCCCTTAACCCTGAGGTCACACTTAATGACCTCGTCCCATGTCTTTCTCGGTCTACCCCTCATAACCCCACCCCCAGTATTAACACTTCTTACCTTCCTCACCCATCCTCTCCACATGCCCAAACCATCTCAATCAACCTCTCCTCATTACAACACCAATACACTCCAGTCCCATCCTACCTCTCAACTCTTCCATCGTAAACCCAGCCCCTCCAGCCCTTGAACGCAGGGACGCACTACACATCCACCTAATCATTGTCATTTCTGTACGTCTGAGCCTGTGTGAATATCCTCCTTTACTGCCCAGGTCTCACTACCATACACCATTTCACTCCTAACACATGCTGCATACAAAGACCCCTTAGCACGTAGGAAGAGTCCTCTCAATGTCAGGAGATGCAAGAGCTCTCCGAACTTCTTCCAACCACTTCTCACCCTAGCCACAGAGCTAGCTCCAGCCCCACCTCCAGCACACAACATGTCTCCCAAATAACAACACTCTTCCACACACTCAAGAGATTCACCAGTCAATCCTCCCCTAAAACCACTCTGTTCATCACCAGTCACTCCCTCTGTACCCTATCTAACTCTATTAATCAACACTCTACCATACACTATACCTACAACACTCAATACACTTATGCCCCTAAAACTAGCACATTCTTACTTATCACCCTTACCTTTACATAATGGAACCACACACTAACTTGCCCATTCAATCTGCATCATATCACACACAAAACATATATTCAGCAATCATACTAACTACTCAACAATAGTCGCACCGCCACCTTTCAAACATTCCACAGCACACCCAGCCATATCTGCAGCTTTCCCTGCTTTCATCTCCTTTGCTGTCTCCTGCACTTTGTCCATTATGATCAAAGAATTATTGAACTCTCCCAACATATTAACCCGCGCCATCCCGAGGATGTACTTCCACGTCCTCACGTTTTGTCACAGCTAATCCCGAGGACGTACTTCAACGTCCTGCAATTGCAAGGTTCATAATTTCCACAATTTTCAATTTTCGCGAGTCATTTTTGGTACGTATACACGGGACACCTTCCTCAACAAGATGCCAGGCAGAGACAATGCCTTACCCAGCATGACCTCCTCCCCCCCCTGCATGCCCTTTTCTCAGCAATTCACCTGTTATCAGTGACCTGGCCAGTATAGCCATGTCATGCCACGGTACGAAATTCAGGGCCAGAGTGATTCCCCAATCAATGACAATGTGGAGGACAAACTTTACATAGCATTAGAGGAAGAAACAGTTAGAAATGATGATCAGGTAATGTGGCAAAAAAAGGTCAGGTATTAGTGAGTGAACCAATGCTTATAATGCCTATATTACTGCTTGAAAACCAATATACTCTTGTACTACATATAAATTCGTAACAGTAAATAAATAAATACCGTTCATGAGTGGTGTGAAATAGTTATCCTCCCATAGAACTCGTTTTCTTTGGTGCCAGCCTGATAGAAAACCCAGTAAGGTAAGGAGGCTCTCCTACCTGTAATGAGTATTTTAAACCTCAGGTGAGCGATTTCTCTATGAATTTTCGATGTTTCTCACCAAAAGCGAAAGTTTTAGCAAAAAAAAAAAAAAGGTCGAAAATTGCCCGGGATTGGGGGGTACCAGTGGTCGAAAAGTGGCCGGGACGGGGCGGGTTAATTCCTTGCTCCCTTTCATCTTCCACAGTCTCAGCCTCCCTTTCCTCCTCTACATTTAATAATCTTTCAAAATACTCTGTCCATCTCTTCCTCACTGCATCCTTCTCAGTGAACATCCTTCCATCCTCTGTTTTTGGTTACTCTTCCTTCTCAGACTCTCCCTTTTGCACCCTCTTCACCTCCTTTCAAACATTTTCTGATTCCGTTGAAAATTTTCAGTTAACCGCCTACCCCACCTCTCATCTGCTGCCACTTTAGCATCACGCACAGCCCCTCTCGCCCCATTCCTCTATTCCTTATACCTCTCATATGACACCTCCTCCCTCCTCAGCAGCCACACTTCATATGCACGTCTCTTCTCAGCTACAGCCATACTTACTTCCTCGCACCACTACTTCCCTTTCTTACACCACCACCCACTTGTCTCACATCACATACCTCTTTTGCATACCCCTCCACAGCGCTCAAACAACTGCCATTCCTCCTCCACACCGCCATTTTCCTGATCTTTCACTGCATTCCTCTCATTTTTCAGCTTCTTCTGTTACTCTGTCATTCTCTCTCTTTTGCCCAACTCTATCTATCTATCTATTGCCACAAGCCTCAATCCCGTTCAGGGTGGCCACAAACAAATCGCCTCCACGTCGCCATGTCCCTCTCCATTTCACTGCCGTGCTCCCAACTCACACGCCTCTCTCTCATATACCTCTCCACCCCATCCCTCCATCTCATCCTCGGCCTACCCCTCCCTCTCCCCCCCTCGACCTCACTCACATACACTCTCTTCGTCAGTCTTTCACCCTCCATCCTTTCCGCATGGCCAAACCACCTCAGTGTATTCCTCCTAACGCTTCCTATCACATCCAGATCCACACCACAATGCTCCTTTATATCCTCATTTGTCAGCCTGTCTCTCCATGTGACTCCACAACTCACTTACTCTTAAAACCTCTCCGCCACAACCAACTCTCCTATCTCTCACCCACCTCACACCAACTCTCAACCTTCCCTCCACCATGCAATGGTCAGGCATGCCTCCACTTTCCCCTCTCAGAACTCTCACATCCAACAATCTTCCTATTACATTCCTGGACACAACCACATAGTCCACCAATGCTCTATCAATAACCCTTCCACCCTCCTATCTCACCCATGTATACTTATAAATAGCTTTCTTCTCAAACAAGGCATTTCGAATCACCATCTCTCGCTCAACACACATCCCTATCATTCTTCCCCATTATCATTTCTTCCAGGCACACCATGCATACCAACGACACCCTCAACTGCTACATTTCCCGCCCTAGCATTCAGATCTCCCATCATTACCACATTCACATTTGCTCCAAAACTCCGCAGATACTCATCAACATCATTCCAGAAAGACTCCCTCTCCTCTTCATCCCTTTCACTACCAAGCCCATATGCACTCACAAATACCACAAGTCACGTCCAAATTTCGCTTTCACCCACATCAGTCTTGATGACACCTCCTTCCACTCAGCCACACACTGCTGCACGTCGGCTCACTAACAAGGCCATTCCTTCTCTCGCTCTTCCTCTATCAACACCTGACATTCTTCCTGTCACACTTCCAAATTTAGATTCACCTTTCCCTTTCATCTTTGTTTCACTCAGCTCTAGCACATCCAACTTTCTTCTCACAAACATTCTCCCAGTCTCCCCTCGCTTAGCTTCAATATCCACACACATTCATAGACCCAATCTTCAGGGTACGGGGGTAAGTCAATCTCCCTTCTCACTCTATTCTCTGTCTCATTGCAGGAACTGAAAATAAACAGGAGGGGGTCCCTAGTCCCCTCACCCCGTCCCTTTTTGTCCCTTTTTACAACATGCAGGGAATACGGTGGCAGAAATTTACGTAAACGGCCTGGCCCAGAGTGGTAGTACCACCCCACAGTGCGGCCAGATATATATATATATATATATATATATATATATATATATATATATATATATATATATATATATATATATATATATATATATATATATATATATATATATATATATATATATATATATATATATATATATATATATATATATATATATATATATATATATATATATATATATATATATATATATATATATATATACTTATAATTGTAATCTGTCTATCTGTTTATCTATCTTTCTATCCATCTATCTACCTATCCATCGAGAGAGAATATTTAACTATATTATTTAAAGAGGTATGGGGACTGGGAAAAGCGGACAGAGAGTATCTTTTGGTGAAAGATGAAGGGCAGAGAAGAAGAAAAGAATTTAAAGTGAAGAAGAGATTATTCATTCATGGAAAAGAATTTAGCTTCCCAAATAAAGAAGTATAGATATGTGGCACAGACTGGTAGGGGAGAGGGTTGCTGTTGTTGATCAACCCCTGTCTGTTTGACCGAGCAGACTCATCAACCGCAGGCAAGAAACCTTCCCAAATGGCCATCCCGTGCAAAAAAATAATATTCCCTTGCGGCTGGACAACGGATTTGTGTCGCTATACAGTACTTGGGTCCACATCACCCTATTATTTGGTTATATGGCTTCCACCCAGCGTTGTAAATGGTTTTCTGGGTCACAAGAAACCATTTGGCTTGTCGCTCAGTGTACAGCAGTCACAAGTGGGAAAAAGATTAATAAAAAGTGACAGGGAGGAGAGGGAGAGGGGAAGACAGACGCAGGGATAGAATGATTAAATTGAAAGAAAATATAAGCAGCACTTTTGTGGATGCTGGTGGTCACCGCCCACCACCAGGGGAGAGGGTGCGAGCTAAGAACACCTGTATGTTTCAAACTAGACTGGACTAAAGTAAATTATGGAGACAAGATAGTACGACCTTAACTTATATCTTCCATACTAGAACTACGTACATGCAACAGTAAGTCATTCACCTTAACTTACGAGAGATCTTCCTTCTTTTCCAGTCTGTACCACGTAGTTCAGCTGCTGACTGTGGCAATGCTACGGCTGCACATTCTTTCTATGGCAGTTCTTCATAACTAGCATCGCATTCTTGTTACAGCTCAGGATCATGAATGTGCGGATCCCATGTCGCACTGTCTCCAGGGTCTCATCAGGTGAAGAAGCTTAGTAACACCTCTTCCATAGCGATTTATTATGCATTTAACACCTTATTGCTATCCTGTATCATGTTTATTCCTTTGTGTCATTGGCATAGATTGCATAAATTTGATGAAAGCAATCATTAAATTTGCACATGCAGAAATAAACAGTCAGAGAAAAGGTGTTAGGGCACTTCCTTACCCGACGAGAGAATGACCCAATGTTCCAGACAAGGTGTACCTGAGGTGTAGGATCCGTCCGACACTCGTTTCTTCTAACTCCCAGGTGATGTTCGTTCCGGTATGGTACACGCATCACTGAGTCCATGGGGTATGCGGGGCCGCGGGTTAGGCGAGGTTAGGTTAGGTTAGGTTAGGTTAGAGGAGGGAAAGTCAGGATAAATTACATTGTATTAGGTTGAATACGTTAAGTTAAATTAAGTCAGGTTTGATTCGGCCGGGTCAGGTGAGTCTCGGTTAAATGAGGCTAAGTATGATTTGATTACTTTCGATTAGGTTAGGTAAATTAAGTTCCATTGGCCTGAGTTAGGTCAGGCAAGGTTCAGTTAGCCTAACTTAGGTTGGATTAAGCTAAACTAGGTTACGTTAGGTTTGGTTTGGCTTGGTTAAGTTAGTTTAGTTTTGTTTAGGTTAGATTAGGTTAGGTTAGGTTGAGTTAGTTTAGGTTTGAGTGTCGCCAAACTTTTCTACTCTGTTTGAATAGTCCCGGATCCCAGATGGCAGGGGATTACCGCGACGCTCGTTACTCGGTTTCATTCCTAAAAGAACATTTAATATAGAAAGAATATAAATTTACGCCTCGTTAAAACGAACAGATCAACGTAAAATAAAACCGTACTTACTGTAAGGTGTCTTGAGTTGATGCGCCCCTAGCCAGGCCATACACGGCCACTATGCCCCCAGGCAGGCCCCAGCCCAGGACGTAGAGCCACCTGAGCAGCGCCTCCTCACTGACGAAGGCCACCACCAGCAGTGTGTGCAGGTACAGACCCTCAGCGAACATCCACAGGTAACTCGACACCAGGAAGTACTGAAGCAGGATGTGCAGAGCCTGACATCCAGCCTGTGCGAGGGACCACGGCACGTTAATGAGGAGGGACAGAGTTGAAGGAAGGGGAAAAAGGGATTGTGCGAAACAGAGCGAGAGAGAGAGAAAAAAAAAATTAAAAAAAGAGAACGAGAGATCAGAGAGTCGGACGGGGCTGCAGAAACGGAGGGAACAAGTGAAGAGGGGGAGAGAGGGAAAAATCTGAGGGAGAGAAGAGCTGAGGGCAACGATGTGAGTGGAAGGAAGAGAGAGAGGCTGAAAGCAAGGGGAGGAGGAACTATAAGAAGAGGTGAGAGGAGACAAGTGGAGAGGGAAGGAAAGAACGAATGTAGGGAAGAACTCGGAGAAAGGGAAGAAGATTGAAGACGACTAGGAATAAGCAAATAGCAACAGACCTGTAGTAAGGGAATGAAAACTTTAAACTTCTGTCTGAAAGGGAGCATAACATTGTCAGTAGTATTTATCGATGTTGTAGAAAAAAAAAGCATATACCACAGAACGTTGTGATTCAGCAGTGAACATACTTAACTGGGGACTCGGTGACTGATACTTATCCCTGCGATTTATAAAAGTTGGTACTGTATCACATCTTGCTACATTGGAGGGCAGTGCTCCATATATACACAACTCTGTTAAGTAGTTTTCTTTTTTTAACAATGAAAAATAAAATAAAAAATAATTTTCCAGAGATTTTAATGCAACCTGCATATGGAATCTGAAGGGCCCAGGTCATGTGTCCTCAAAGCGCTCTCCTTAAGCTCATCTTTAAAAGAAAAGATTGGGGGGGGTGAGGATCGTTATACGCTTGGTTAGGTGTGCAGAGATGTGGGAAGGTATGTGCGTGATCAGATGGAGAGTTGCAACAGCGTAGCATTGCTTATGTTTTATAATACAGTGACCAGAAATGAACGCAATACTCCAACTGCGGGAGTGCTAAGGAGTTATACAAAATGAGGACAAAATTTGTGTTGTTTTTATTCAAATGTCCTGCCAATGAATCAGGTAAATTTATTGTCTTTTTTAAAAGCTTCTGTACATTGTTTGTTTGGTTCAAATAATTTGTTATTATTACCACTGAGTCTTTTTCATGGTTTATCCTACCAAGTTGGACATTATTCATATTACAACTGGCCCTTATGTTTTTACTGCCAATGTTTAGCACTGTACATTTATAAATATTCAAATTCATTGCTATGTTAGGTTCTAATTAAACAAATGATCAACTTCTTTCTGAATGCCTGTCTCTGCTATGCTATATCTGCTCTGTTACCCATTTTTGTATCGTCCGCAAATTTTGAAATCTTACAAAATAATCCTTCATCAGTATCATTTACATATATTTAAAAAAAGGGGGGGGGGATCTAACACTGAACCCTGCTGCACTCCACTTGTAACGTTGATCCAGTCTGATTCTTTCCATTTATTACAACTCTTTGCTTTCATCCAGTGAGCCAATTTTCTATCATCCAGTGAGCCAATCTTCTACCCACCCTAGCACACTGCTACTGAAACCACGCACCTTTAGCTTCTAAAGGCGTCTTTTGTATGGAACTTTGCCAAAAGCCTTTTGAAAATCGAGATAGACAACATCAACAGGGTTAGTCTCGTCTTACATGTTCCGTATAGCTATGAAAAAGTCCAACAGGTTCGTGAGGCAGGAGCGTTTATTCCGAAGACCATGTTGCGAATCTCTTGATGAGATTGTTCTAAGTGTTTCACAGACTTGTCTCTGACAACAGTTTCAGGCAATTTGGAAACCACCGATGTTCAACAAACTGGTAGGCAGAAAGAAGCTGTACTGGGATTAAAAGAGAGGAAGAGAGGAAGGAAGGGAGGGAGGGATTGGCAGAGTGGGGGGGAAAGGAGGAAAGAGTTAACGGAAGGGAGTGATGGAGGGAAGAAGGGCTTGAGGAAAGGAGGGAGGGAAGGCGGTAAAGTGTTAAAGGAAGGAATGGAGAGTGAGAAATAGAGCAGGCGAGAGTAGAAAGGATGGAAAATAGGAGGAAGAAACGAAGGCTGTAAAGGGGAAAGAAAACAGAAAGAAAAGGAGGCCGGAGACTGAAAGATCTGGTGAAATTAGGAGGTAAATAATATGTCTATGGAAAGAGGAAAATGAAAAAAAGCAAAGAAAACGTGAAAAAAAAATTAAATGAAGAGAAAAGATGAAACAAAAGCAAAAAAAGAAAGCCAAAAGTGGGCGAAGAAAGTTGAGATGAAAGAGAACAAATAAAGAAGGCGATGAAACAGGTGTAGAAAATGAAAGGAAACGAAGAAGAGGAAAAATACAAGGATATGAAATAGGTGTGGAAACATGAAAGACGTGAAAGGTATCACCGAATGGTGATAATATGGACCTAGACAGAATGATGTGAAGATGAACATGATGAACAAAAATAAAAAGTTAAACATTTGACGAGCAATATGAAAATTAGCATAAAGAATGAAGGCTAAAAATAGGCAGGGAAAGAAAGGGTTAGTAAAATACAAAGAGCATGGGAAACCATGTGTGGAAAGAGAGAGGCATGAAAGAGGGCAAAGTCAAACGAAAAAAAAAAAAAAAATGAGTGGCGAAAATAAATACGGAACAAGAAGCCGTGCCGGCACAGCAAATCCGTCCCCGACAGCCATTTTAGTGCTGACATATACACACAACAGGATATCTACTCAAAGATGTCGCATAAAATTTGGAGTAAATCAGGTGAAAATTGATGACTTTATGCCCATCTGAAATTTTAGGCCCAACCTACCTGACATTGACCCCCCCTACCACTAACAGGGGGGTGACCACCCCTGATGTAATGAGGCATGCTATAGGATGCAGATGTGAAAGAATCGCCTTCAGGTTTTGGTTTCATGTCGATATGACGAATTCAAAAGGATTTAAGGAGAATATATATATATATATATATATATATATATATATATATATATATATATATATATATATATATATATATATATATATATATATATATATATATGTTACATTTTTTGGGCCTACAGCCTGGGCCTTGGCCCAGTTTGGCACCATATTTAATCAGTGATCATAAAGTCATAGCCCATTTAACAGACAGACAGACAGACACACATACAAATCGAATGAAAACAATACCCGTCTCGGGTAATAAAATACAAAGTAGGTGATAAAGATAGTTTGAAGGGAGAGAAAAAGAATGGGACAGAGAACAAAACTAAGATTAAAATAAAATGAATAATGAACCCCTTAATTTCGATGATTTATTAAATATCTTAATCTTGATACCTCCAGGCGTATTAATTCACACTAGGGAAGATATTAAAGAAAGGAGGCTATATACAGTTTTGATTTATCCCTTCGCTAAGAAAGGTGTTCACTAAAATCAATAACAGTGTCTGTAGGTAGTAGGAATAATTCAGTACAATACACCACCAGATTCAAAGAGTTATGGTGGCAAAGAAAGACGCAAGAATGTGAAGGAGGAAAGAAGAAAGAGGTGAAGAAGACGATAAAATGAATGTAGAAATGCCAGTAAATGAGCGAGGGACTGGAATAAGTGCCTTGAATAATTTTTGAGGCATGTAATGATGAAAGGACATATGTGACCTTCCTGTTTCGTTGCTGACTACGCTAAGTAATGTGGCATGCAGACTAATTACATCAAACAGCTGCAAGTGTTATACAAATGACCGTCAAAAATTAGGTGCTCGACGTGCACTCAGAAAATCTCTTAAGCTTATTACCAACTCTCTGGGTTCGTTCCTGAGAGAGACAGATAGTTTGGTAGACAGTTACACAGATAAATAAACATGAAGGAGCACTCAGAGAACAACCATTTTGTTTTAACCTGAAACCTTCTGCAAAGTTTAGTTGGCATTGGATAAAAATTGTTCAAATAGACCTTAACATGTGACTTTGATCTTTGATATGTCTAAAAAAAAAAAAAAAAGGTCAACCTCTTGGGTGATCCTCAGCTTATCCAACAAGTTTGATCGAAATAAGATAAAAACTGTTTTAGCTGTTGTATTCACACACAAACTCACAGGTCGAACTTTGACCTTGTCCTGTGACCTTCATCTCTTACTAAATGCTCTCAAAATTGAATCCCTTCGGTACTGCCTGACCCTTAACCCTGCCACCAAATTTGATTAAAGTCGAAACAGTGTGAGCTGATTTTGTCCTGTGACCATAGCATCTGATTGGTCTCAAAATCAATATCTGTTATTCTTTCCTTATCCGCAACTAGTCAGTAAGTTAAAGCTCATTTTGCCTGCGACCTTCACCTCTGATCTCGTCTTTCTTGAAAACATTACTCCAAGGAGAACCCTCAACCTTTCTATGAAGTTTTGCTAAAATCAGATAAAAACTATATGAGTTACTTTGTTAATACACACACACACACACACACAGGCTGAACTTTGATCTTACCCTGTGACCCTGTGACCTTGATTTTTAACTAAGTGTTCACAACACTGAATCACTTAATTTTTTGCCGTAGCCTCAGCCCTCCAGCCAAACTGAATGGAAAATGGATAAAAGCATTTTAAGTTGATTTTGTCAGCATTTAACCTATGCCAGTGACCTTGACCTTCAACAAACTTAAAAAAAAAAATTCTACACTGGCTGACTTTCAACCCTTCCACAACCTTTGGTTAGGTTTGGATGAAAACCGCATAAGTTGTTGTTCTTTTTAACACACACACACACACACACACACACACACACACACACACACCTGATGGTACAGTTGATAAAGCATTGGATCCCTGTCCAAGTGACCTGAGTTCCAGCCCCGTTCAGTCCGCGCTGTTTGAGTGGGTGAGATAAGCTCTCATCTGTCAAGTGTAGTTCAAGGTGCGCTGTGGTGGAAGACCCGCAGGGGTTCGAAACTCAGCGATGTAAGGATTAGGGGGTCTGCCCCCTTGTGCCTACGCCTCACTCCATATAAATATTATGTACATTAAATATACATGCATATTATATATATATATATATATATATATATATTACATACAGCAAGCAGAGTGAAAGAAGAGTTCTGGACAAATGTGGAAGTGAGCATGGAAAAGTCTGAAAGGAATGAGAGAGTGCTTTTGACTGGTGATATGAGTGGTAAATTAGGGAATGTGAAGGTGGATGGAGTAGTTGGTGAGTGGGGTGTGCCTGCTGAGATTGATGAGAATGACAGTGCTTTGGTGGACATTTGTGCCGGGAGAGGGTTGGTGATAGCCAATACCCTCTTCAGGCACAAAATGGTCCTCAAGTATACATGGCGAGTGATGAGAAGGGTGGATGGTGAACTGAATTAAAGGAAAGCAATGATTGATCATATGTGTGTGGATGAAAGGATGTGAAGATGTGTAATGGATGCAAGAGCATATAAAGGTTGGGGAAGTGGACTTTCTGACCACCATTTGGTGGTGGTTGGGATCAAGGTCCAAGTAATATTGGGAAATAGAAGAGAGGAAGGACGGGTGGAAGGAGTATATGCAAGAAGAGTGGAAAGGTTACAAGAGGATGAGAAAAAGGCAGAATATAAAAGAGAAGTGGAGGAGTGATTGGGTAAATATGAACTGGAGCAGATGGGGGACATGGAAGGTGTGTGCAAGATATACTCAGAAGAAATATATGCAGCTTGTGAGGTGGTGTGTGGGGTGAAGAGAAGGCGAAAGGGGGTGCAAGGAACAACATGGTGGAATGAAGAGGTGAGACAGGCTGTGGCACAAATGAAAACATATAATGAATGAATAAGAAATAGGGGCGTGGAAGAAGTTGAGACGGAAGAGAGAGTTATATGTAGAAAGGAAGAGAGAGGTGAAAAGATTAGTAAGAGAGAGTAAGAAGAGACTGGATGAGAAATTTGGAAGGAATTTGAGTGTAAAATGGAGGGACTGTAAGAAAATGTTCTGGAAAGAGGTAAAGAGAGTTAGACAGGATGACAATGAAGTTAGTAGAGGAGTGAAAGATAAAAATGGTAGATTACTAATTGAGAAGGGAGAAAAAGTGAGCAGATGGAGAGAACACTTTAACCTGTCCTGTCCTGACCGATTTTCCATGACTGCCCCCCTCCCCCAGTCCCGACAAATTTTAGAAAATTTTTTTTTGCCTCAAACCTCCGCTTTTGGTGAGAAACTTCGAAAATTCATAAAGAAATCGCTCACCTGATGTTTAGAATACCGGATACAGGGAACGGTACCCCTTCCTTACCTTACTGTGGTTTCTATGAGGCAGGCTCCAGAGAAAATGAGTTCTGTGGGAGGGGTAACTATTCCACACCATTCATAAACAGTTTTTATTTATTTATTTGGTATGAATTTATACGTAGTACAAGACTATATTGGTTTTCACCCAGTAATATAGGTGATATAAGCATTGTTTCACTCACCAAATACATCGACATACCTCACCTTTTTTGGCGAGATTACCTAATCATCACATCTGACTGTTTCTTCCTCTAATGCTAAGTAACTTTGTCCTCCACATTGTCATCAATTGGGGAATCATTCTAGCCTTGAATTTCATACCGTGGCGCGACATGTCTTTACTGGCCAGGTCACTGGTAACAGGTGAATCGCTGAGACAATGGCATGCAAAGGGGGGAGGTCATATGAGGTAAGGCATTGTCCCTGCCTGACATCTGGTAGAGGAAGGTGTCCAGTGTATACGTACAAAAAATCAGGCACGAAATTTGAAAAATGTGCTAATGACGAACCTTGTAATTGCGGTGCGTTTATATACGTCAATGGGAGTCACAGTGATAAAATGTTTGGACGTATATACACGTCAATGGGAGATGGCAGATTAACGAGTTGTTGAACATAGAGAATGAAAGTAATGGGAGTATAAGTGGCTGGGAAATGGCTGGGAGAAGGAGGGAGGTGAGAAGACAAGAAGAAATCAGTAGGATGGAAGTTGTGGAAACAATGAAGAAAGTCAAAATGGGGAAAGCCCCAGAAGTTGATGGAGTGTGTGGTGAAATGCTGAAGCATGGGGGTGAGACAGTAGTAGAATGGATGTGGAAGATGTGCAGATTGGCCTGGGAGGAAGGTAGAGTCCCGGATGATTGGAAGTCAGGAATAATTATTCCTTTGTACAAAGGGAAAGGGGAAAAAGAAGTGTGTGGTAATCATAGGGGCATTTGTCTTCTTAGTGTAATAGGAAAAGTATACAGTAGGATACATACTGACAGAATTAGAGAAATAACAGAGTAATTAGTTGGAGAAGAGCAGGGAGGCTTTAGGAAGAGAAGAGGTTGTGTAGATCAGATATTCATTCTTAGATCTTTAGTGGAAAAGTTTCTAGAGAAGGGAAAAAAGCTGTATGCGGCCTTCATGGAGTTGGAGAAAGCATATGACAGGGTGGATAGACAAGGATTCTGGAAAATATTAAGTATATATGGAGTAGATGGGAAGTTGTTGAATGCTGTGAAGAGTATGTATGACGGTGCTAAGGCTACAATGTGTGTGGATAGTGTACTGAGTGAGTTTTTCTTTATGAAGTTTGGGTTGAAACAGGGATGTGTCCGTCTCCATGGTTGTTCAATCTGGGTATGGATGGGGTTATAAAAGAGATACAAGGTAGGGTAGTGGATGTTGGAGTGGCCCTAATGAGAGACGGCAGTGTTTGGAAACTCCCTGGACTGTTGTTTGCACATGATACTGTGTTGTTAAATGAAGACGAAGGGGAGCTCCAAGGCTTGGTGGATGAGTTTGGGAGAGTGTGTAAGAAACGGAATCTAAAGGTGAATGTAGGGAAGAGTAAAGTTATGGTCTTCGAGAGAGGTGAAGTCAGTGAATGTACAGTGAGGTTGGATGGTGAGGAAATGGAAAATGTGAGTACGTTTAAGTACTTGGGTAGTGTGATGAGTAAGGATGGAAGTTTGGAGGGTGAAGTGCTTGAACGGGTACAATAAGGAAGAAAGGTTGCTGGTTCCTTGAAGGCAGTGATAAGAAACAGAGAAGTGAACATGGAAGTGAAAGAGTTTTTACATGACAGTATTGTGATACCAACTCTAACGTATGGAAGTGAATCTTGGACGTTGTTGGAGGGATACAAGTCAAGAGTGAGAGCAGTGGAAATGAATTATTTGAGAGGAGTCTGCAGAGTCACATGGACAGACAGACTGACAAATGAGGATGTAAAGGAGCATTGTGGTGTGGATGTAGATGTGATAGGAAGCGTTAGGAGAAACATACTGAAGTGGTTTGGCCATGTGGAGAGGATGGAGAGTGAGAGACTGACAAAGAGAGTGTATGTGAGTGGGATGGAGGGGGAGAGAGGGAGGGGAAGGCCAAGGATGAGATGGACAGAGGGAGTGGAGAGGTATGAGAGAGGGGGGGGTGAACTGGGAGCAGGGCAGTGAAATGGCGGGGGACAGAGTGACGTGGAGGCGATTTGTTTGTGGCCACCCCATATAAGGGATTAAGGCATCTGGCAATAGATAGATAGATATACATGTATATTATCTATCTATCTATCTATCTATATATATATGTATGATATATATATTATATATATACATATACCCATCCCATCCATCCATCGCCAGACTATACATATACACTATATATATATATATATATATATATATATATATATATATATATATATATGTCATTGGATCCCAGAGCTGCTGGGCGAGGCATTGCACTGGGAGGGTACTAAGCGTACCGCCCTCTGCCTATCGGATCATAGTCGCGAAGCACATAGGTCCCTAGCCAGGGGTTTTCTACTTTATTAAGATCTGAAAATTCCCAGTTCTGTCCAGTACTCTGGACACTGGGCTCCAATGGGTTTTATATATATATATATATATATATATATATATATAGATATATATATATATATATATATATATATATATATATATATATATATATATATATATGTGTGTGTGTGTGTGTGTGTGTGTAGATAGATAGATAGATAGATAGATAGGTACACAGATAGATATGAGAGAGAGAGAGAGAGAGAGAGAGAGAGAGAGTATGTGTGTCTTTGTGTGTATGGTATTTGGCAGTCAACCAGGGTCGCGGGAACCAAGATAATACACCACTTCATTGTCCAAGTCTCTCCCATCATTGCCATGGCCTACATTCTTTGCGCTCGTTAGGCGAATGCTGCTGTCATGTTCTGATCGGCGTGCGAGAGCGTGTGTATATCTGTATTGGGAAGATAAACAGTTTTAGTACAATTTTAACTAAACTCGGTAGATGTAGTGAAGGGCAGCTTTTGAGGAAAACTGTGTGTCTGTGTGTGTGTGTTTTAGAACACTAGGTCTAAGATTTAGGTCACAGAGCTAGGTAAAATTTTGACTTTTAGCAAAATCAGCTTAAACAGTTTTAAACCAGTTCATATCAAACTTGAGGAAATGGTTAAAAGTAATGCTGGAACGAAGTGATTCAGTGTAGAAAGCAGTCGTTCCAAGGTCAGGGGCACAGAGCAAGGTCAAAATTCGACTCGTATGTGTGTGTGTGTGTGTGTGTGTGTGTGTGTGTGTGTGTGTGTGTGTGTGTGTGTGTGTGTGTGTGTTTAACAAAATAACGTAAACAGTTTTGATCCAGTTTTGAGCTACCTGGTGGGAGGGTTGAGGGTTAGCCATACAGTAAGTCTAAAGCCTTTTAGAACAACAGCTAAAATGTCAGGGTCACAGGAGAAGGTCAGTTTCATCAGTTTTGTCTGATTTAGACCAAATGCCGTGGAAGAGTTGAAGATAAGGGAAGATTAAAAGGATTCGATTTTGAGATCAATTAGTCAAAGGTCAAGGCCACCGAGAAAGTCAAGAACGAAGGTAACTCAAAGAGTCCTGATCTTATTTAAACCAACCTGGTGGACAAGTTAAGAGTCAGGCATGAACGAAGAGATTCAGTTTTGAGGAGAATCTGTCAAAGGCCAAGAACACAGGGCAAAGGCAATGTTCGACCCATGTGTCTGTGTGTAAGCAAAATAGCCTAAACAGTTTTTATTTTTTTTAGATTAAACTTAGTGGATGAACTAAGGATCATCCAAGATAATGACTTCTTGTGTTCGAGAATAACTTAAAAGTCAAAGCCACATGGCAAGGTTAATTTAAACTGTTTTTATCAGAAGTAGACTAAACTTTGTGGAAGGATTCACATTAAATCAAAGTCACAGGGAAAGGTCAAAGGTGAATGTCACTGGGCACAGTCAGTTCAAACAGCTCTGATCTGATGTGAACCAAAGTTGGTGGAAGGGTTTAGTGTCGGGCAAGAATGAAGCTTTTTGAATTTGAGAGCCATCTGTCCAAGTGTACGGTCACAGGGTAAAGCCTAATATTCGGCCTTTAGACCAGTTGATGGTCGCGGGTGTTGTACTCTATCACTGCTACTTTGTGTTTAGTATTATTACCGCAGGACGATTTTTTGTTTCTTTCCAGTTTAGGAGACAGTTAGTAGTGAAGAACTTGACTCTTGCATGCAGTGACGTATATTTTAGTTATTCCTTTCTACATTCAGGCGATAGTATTTAGCCCCAGAGAGGCTTTTCGAGTTGGAGGAGTTAGATATGCCCACCATTAACCTCTGCCATCTGAAAAATCCTTTCAAAAGTAAATAAAATTGGTTGGAGGTAGGAAGGATAACTACAAAATTAGTCACCTGACTGACGGATTTAATTTAAGCTGTATTCTAACCTCGCCACTGCCAAAAGCCTCCTAAACAGAACGGAATCATCTAGTGGCAGCAAGAATAAAATATAATATGCGTCCTCCAACTGAAAAGGTTAACTTCATTAGTGTGAAGATGTCATCCATGTGTTATTCGCCCTTCATACCATAGCGTGGAGACCTATTGTATTCCCTTAGTTTCTTTCTTCTTTCTTCCTTCCAAACACATTTCAGTTTCGTGCTACTCCTTTTCTTCTTCACCAGTTCGTTTTAGACTTTTCACGACTGTTCCTTGGGCTTATACCCCTAGACATATTCTTAATCCTTTAAATGAGATTTACGAGGGAAAACGTCAAGAGTACAAACAAATCTGGGAAGTCTGTGTGACTGTATGTTCATAAATCATCAGGAGATTTGCAGAGAAGCTTGTCAGTGTACTGTAGTGTGTGGAGACCATCTTGTATGCCCTTGGGAAACTGACAGTCTTTAATTCTTGCAAATTCCAGGCTCAAGAGAGACTTGCCGAACTCAAAGATTTAGATATAACCTTCATTAATCCCTTCACTGCGAGGGAGCCCCCTAAGCTAAACAAAATCGCCAAGTAGCAGCAACAATAATCTAAAAATGACATCATTGCAGCTTACTATCGACTTTACCCAACTCCTTCCTTACCAGAGATCTACCCTCAACTTCCCATAAATCAATGTCATGCTTTTTTGTCCATTCTTGCTACCTCTGGCGACTTGTCTTCACCTTAAGGGAGACTTTTCGAACTAGAGCGGATAGATAAGGCCTTCGCTGCCCCCATCAGCATTAAAAATCGCTCTTGACTTTAATTCGTCTGGCGTTAACAAAAACAAAATGAAAAATACGCCACGGAGGAGGTTAAGTCGAGGTTGGCTGTCTGGTCGGCAAGGGAGGCTCCTCAGCACTTCCTTCTTACCAGTCTGTTTCTTTATAGTTTGTTCACCTTAACTTGTCCCAAATTTAGTTCCTTTGCAGCCTATTTCACGTTGCTCAGAGTCAGAGTAAGCAATGCTATGGGTCCCTATTCTTTCCATAGCACCATTTCGTGACTAGCATCATATCCTAATGTTAATCTGTTGTTATAACTCTGCATTCAGGATGGAAAGATGGCAATTTTAGAAACAAATTAGAGTTAATGCAATATACTGTCCTCGGTTCTTATATTTCTTGTATGTTGTTTTTGCAATTATGTCAAAGTAAAAAGGAAATTAACAAAATGCAAGAGAATAATAACCGTAATATGGAAAATAAATCGCTAAGGAGTTGGTGCAAAGAAGCCTGCCAGGGTGATGGTAATACAAGTCCAGGAGACATTGTATTGAAGCCATTATGGGAGAGCTGTTCTGGCAATACCCCTTCAGTCCAATGACGGTATATCTTCTAGTTTACCCTTGCTACCACCCGACGAATTTATTCAGCTTAGGAGAGCGCTCCAGTAGTGAATGGGTTAATCAAAGCAATATTTAACTATGCCGATAGACGTAGCCGAGGGGTTTAATTAGATGGAGAGAGATATTGTAGGTGTATCGTAGAACAATCGTCTGCCACTAATGTCGGTAGTACAAAGTAAGAAGATATTTAGTATTTAGATACTCAGGTTGATAGGTGAAAACCAGTGTCGATAAAGCCGTGAGGCGATGGTTAGCTCGTTGTCACTAGTATTGATAACGTTACCGTCGACGATAGGGAAAGAGATCGTAGATATATCGTAGTTTTACGGCTGTCCTTTTACCTCCCTTGGTGAGCAACGTGGGCTGCTGCCAGTAAAATGGTGAGGCGTCGAGTAAAGTGAATAGGTAGGTCTATCTCTATCTCACTTTCCACCTTTGTGTATTTCATTGTGAGGTGAGTTTTAGGCACTCTTGGGTTACGGAGTTTACTGTACACAGTTATATCGAGATGTAATGGAAGAGATTAACGTAACATGACGACAACCTTCCTAACTACCCTACATCATAATTATGGACAGACATCCCTATGGCAGTACTACTCTAAACTGGTGGTTTGGGTGGAGAGCGAACCTCTGTACAGTGTGCCACGTTTTCCATGCCCGCGTGCCCCCCCCCCCCTCTCTCTCTCTCTCTCTCTCTCTCTCTCCTGGGGGGAGATGTGCGTCACCCTAGGGAATTTTGTTTCTTTTATGAGTGACTTATAAACTTGTGCTTTCATTTCTTTACTTTGTTTTTTCTTATATTATTGTTTTACATATGGCGCCAGATGACCTCGGTGTTGCGGCGCCATGATTTGTTTTCATTGAATCATTCTCGTCCTCCTTCCTTCCCTCCCTTCCTTCATCACTCCCTCAGCTTGACAATGCACTCAACACTGCCCCTGGCCTGCCTTCTCTCTCTCCCTCTCTCTCTCTCTCGTCTATGGTATAATAGGATACATTTTGGTTATTTTCTTTTACATTATATTGTACATATTGTAAATTTGACTTTACTTCCACACCACCCAGGAGGTAAAAGCCTTGGCGCGTATTTTTTTTTTTTTTTTTTTTTTTTAAGATAACACGAGGAAGCTCTGTCCGAGTTAGACTGGGTCTGTGTAAGTGTTGCCGCTCACGAGAGTTCAATGTACTTTTTTTTCCCTATAAAACTGGCATATTTTTGCTTATATTCCTGCACATTATCTTATAATCATAATTGTGACATTATTACCCACCCCAGAAATACGGTAAAAACCAAAAAAACTGACTACTTTTTTTTTTTTTAGCAGAACTGTAAAATATTTATGCCACGTTTCTGTATTGCCGTATAATTATTTTACGCATAATAAGTTTACTGTTCTTTTATATATTATACTACACACGTTAACGTTGTGTTCTTATGTGTTTATCTTATTTGTGATGCCTTTTACATATATAAGAGCCGTTTCCCATCGTGAATACGCAACACGTGGCACACTGTACAGAGGTTCGTGCTCCACCCAAATCATCAGTTTAGAGTGTCTCCAGCAGACACAAATACTGCACATTGTGATATGAGATATATACTATACTCATTTTTTTTTTTTTTTTTTAAATTCGAGGTGTGGATGCACCTGACAGGTTTGTGATGACTGACCAATTGCAACCTGTCCAATAACATCGTTGTATTTCAGATAATTATCAGTAATTATCAGTAAACTGTGGTAGGTGGGGGTGCTCACCATCCACTCGATGTCGTGCTGCTTTGGGTGTTTGTCCTTTCCTCTCTTCCTTCCTTCCTCTGCTGCCTTTCTTTCCTTCATTCGTTCCTCATCCTTCTTCCTACGGATGAATTTACACTTCCTCTTGTCTTTCTTTCCTTCATTCTTTCCTCTTCCCTCTGCCTATTGGTGATTACGCTGAGTGAAAAGCCAAATGGTTTCCTGTACATGAGGAAACCATTTCCTATGCTGGGTGGTAACGATGTAACCAAACTATGGCGCCTGGTGGTTTAATGGGTAATTATAGAGCTGCGATCGGATTGAGCCTGTGTGGATTTATATCCATGGGATGGCGTTTATTCCTCACTTACTGCCACTCAGGGATGAGTGAGGCTGGTCACTCTCATCTTAAATATCAAGACCAACTTGCCTAGCCCCGGGATCCTACGCTCTTCATGGGGCAACGTAGGATTGGATGATGGATGGATGGATGGAATAACTAGTAATTACAGGTAATTATCTGAAATACAACCATGTATTTGGAGATGTTGCATTAAGCCTACATCACCAACCTGTCAAATACATCTTCGCCTCGATAAAAAAAAAAAACTGAGTAGTGCCTATAATCATTTCATATCTATAACTACTGCATAATTATGACTTATTAATGCATGTGTATTAATGCCTATAACCACGCCATTCCGAAAAGTCTCTCCTAATTTGAACAAAATCTTTTAGTGGTGGCAGGAATTAATATATATATATATATATATACATATATATATATATATATATATATATATATATATATATATATATATATATTATGCGAGGAAGAAGGAACCAAAGGCCACAAGCCCGCAATAACTGTTCCTTCCAAGAGAAAAACAAAATACAAGAGAGAACCAAATTCAAGATCCGATCATTTCGAGATGCCTGGACACACTGCGTTTGAAGCAGGAAATACAGACAGAGGGAGACAATTCCAGAGCTGACCTGTTGCATAAATGATGGACTGGGAGTAACGGTTAACTCTTGCATTAGAGAGGTGGACAGAAAAGGGATGAGAGTTTGCTCCTAGACGGGTGCTACGCGCCTGTCGTAGAGATGAAGGGATGCAAGCAGACAGTTCACAGTACCAATGACCACTGAAGTAGCGATAGAAAAGAGACAAAGATGCAACACTGCGGCGAAGAGACAGAGGTTGGAGGAAGCCAGTAAGAGGAGGAGAGTTAATGAGACGAAAAGCCTTTGACTCCACCCGATTGACAAGAGCTGTATGTGGGGAACCTCCCCACACATGAGAGTTGTACTCCACACAGGGGAGGATAAAACCCGTGTATAGAGTCAACAATTGTGCAGGGGTAAAGAAGGAACGGAGTCGGCTTAGCACACCTAATCTCTTGGAAGCAGATTATACAGGAGATGTAATATGATCTTTCCAAGATTAGTCCCGAGTAAATGAAACCCCAAGCATGTTCAAGGATGATGCAGGATTAAGTTGAATATCATTAAACATTAGTGGGTATACCTGTGGAAGATCTTGCCTGGTTGATAGGTGTAAGAACCGAGTCTTTGATGCATTAAAAACATCCAGATTATTTTTACCCCAGTCTGAGATACGAGCCAAATCAGACATTAGGTGTCCCATAGCCTCATTCCTTGTTTGCTGAAGTAACTGCTGAGATGGACGTTGCGGGAACATAAGACAGATATAGTAGATCGATAGATAGATAGACTGAGAGAGAGAGAGAGAGAGAGAGAGAGAGAGAGAGAGAGAGATAGACCTGCTAAGAGAGATGAAGTATTATAGACCCTAAACAAAGGAGCATTAGACTGTAGCGCGCGCGCGCGCACACACACACACACACACACACACACACACACACACACACACACACACACACACACACACACACACACACACACACACACACACACACACACACACTTAAGGGGTAACTGAAAAACTGTTTCTATCACAGACTTATTGTGTCACCTTCACTTTCATCGCCTGGAGGAAGCACGACTGGAATAATAACAACACAAGTAGTACCAATAAAGGGGTTACTGCCGATAGTTTCTAACCCCCTCATTGCCAGGCGTCTCACCCTTACTTCATTAACAACGTCTGGTGACGGCAAAAACGAAGGAACAGTAGGAGAGGACACTGACAGCCCGATAACCAGTCAGAAGACCTTACATTTGACCTTACCCAGTGCCCTTGACCTTTCAGCCTTTGTCCTCATATTCTGATCACTTCATCCTTGCCTATACTTCAACCCGTCCACCAAGTTTGGTTCAAACTGAATATAAACTGCATTAGGTGGCGACCTTGAGAACATAGCCTTCAACCTCTAAGTTAAGATCAAATACAGTAGTCACAGCTGTTAGTTATGTTGTTCAGAGAGAGAGAGAGAGAGAGAGAGAGAGTGGGGGGGGGGACTGAAAATGATAAATTACCTGTGCTACCGGGCGCGGGTGTACAAAAATCATCCTACTGATGGGATGGTGATGCGTGAGAGCAGACACAACAAAGATAAAATTTAATCCTTTGAATCTTTTTATATTTAATTATTGCCAAAGCCTGAGGTTTTTATTCAGCGTAAGGTAGACTTTTTGTAGACAAAGTGTAAGGTCCATAAACCTGTTCAGTTCTGTAGTCATATATACTTCAATCCTGATGCAGTGAAGCAACTTCATTCGTTGTAGGGGAGATTTCCCGTCGTGAATGAGATAGAAATGAGAACCTCCAACCTAATTATTGTTCTGCCATGGTGATTCGTGGCCTCAAAAAGGAACAAAAAAGGCATAAGATGACTCTAGAGATCATATTATGAAATTTACTTCATTATCAAGAGAGATTTTAAGCTATTTATAAAAACTCTCAACTCAAGAATCTCGGTGAATATCACTCAAATTCCTGGGAAGCATCGCCTCGCGCCCAATTAGACACAGGCCAGATTGTTGGAGCCGCCTTGGGCACTTGAGTCTGACCCAGTTGTCTCCTGGTTACAGTGATACTCGTATGCGTTAAAGGACGGCTCCTGCCGCCTGCAAGGTCGACAGTTATTTCAATTAACCCTTTCCACTGTGGTGACGTCCTGTTTTTTTAATTTTTATTACCTCCACCAAGGAAGTTCCAAGAGGTTATGTACTGAACCATGTCTGTCTGTTTGTGTACAAGATATCTCAAAAAAGTTGTTGTCGAATTTCAACGAAAAATCGTGGATAATGGGCAGTGAGTGAAGAATCGTTGTGGTGTGGATGTGGAAATGATAGGAAGCGTTAGGAGAAACACACTGAGGTGGTTTGGCCATGTGGAGAGGATGGAGAGTGAAAGACTGACGAGGAGAGTGTATGTGAGTGAGGTGTTGGGGGGGAGAGGGAGGTGGGGGGACCAAGGATAAGACAGAGGATGGAGTGGAGAGGTATATAAGAGGTATATATGTGAGTGAGGTATATAAGTGTGTGTGCTGGGAGCGGGGCAATGAAATGGTGGGGGACAGGGCGACATGGAGGCAATTTGTTTGTGGCCACCCCTTGCCGGACTGGGGCGTCTGGCAATAGATAGAGATAATAGTGGGCAGTGAGTCTAGCTGACTACAGTTTGCGGTGGATTTGGAACCAGATACTGGAAATTATAAACTTTACTTACATTGTCGCCAGTACACGGTCTTTGAAATTGTGTAACAGGGCATACTAAGACTCTCTACTTAGATAACTGTGAAACCGCAAAAGTATTTGTCTGGTAGGAAAGAGGAATTGAAGCAAAAAAATCAAAAATTTTCATGGCGCTGGCGGAGGTATGCGCTGTCATTATGCTTTCTAGTTTAATTTTTACCAACGCTAAGCGACTTTAATGAGTGCTGGGAAGGCTTCTCGTAGTAAATGTAGTAGATTTAATTTCTGGAGACAAGGGTGTGTGCTGAAATAATGAGGGAGTGAAGGAGGGAAATAGGGTTGATGAAGGAATTTTAATGAAGGAAAAGGGAGGGAAGGGTCTCACTGAAGAAGGGAAGAAAGGATTATTATTCCTGAAAGAAGAAGGAAAGGGAGAATTAGGTTTATGAAGGAAACGAGGAAAGGACACAAGCAGAAATGGAGGGAAGAAAGGAATGAAGGAAGAAAGGAAGGAAGAAAGGAATGAAATGGTTTACTGGAGGGAGGAAGGAGCAAGGCGATTTACTGAGGAAAGGGAGACAAGAAATAAAAGTGATTTATTGAAGGCAAGAAGTGATATAATGAAGGAAGGCTAAAAGGAAGGAATGAAGAAAGGACGCGTCGTACTACTGTAATAAAGGATGGAAGAAAATTTGATTTATGAAGAAAGAGAGGGAAGAAAGTGAATATACAAAAAGGAAAAGGAAGGTAAGAAAGAAGAAAGGACGGAAGAAATGAAGGAGCCATGTTCATCAAATGGATATGTGAGTGAAAGAAGCAGAATTAACGAAGAAATAAGAACGGAGGGTATAGGTAATTGAATTAAGGAATGAAGGCTGGGAGTATTGTGCTAACATTTTCAGGCTCCTATATCTCTTTCCCTTAAATAAATACGTCTGGAAATACCTGGAGTAGACTACTAGAGTTACGCCGACCGTGATGGACTTAATAGTGAAAATAGAAACATTCAAGCGACGGTAATACGATTTACTGTCAGCTGCATAAACTCGACTGATGTTAGTTGGAGCGCAGTACTAGAGTTGTCTCAAGCATTAGAGGAACAATTAAATGATGAGGGACATACCGGAGTGGAAGTGTTTATTTGTCTTCTTGACCTTGTCATTTTTCGTCTCCTCTCGCTAACACCAGACGATTTCGTTCTGCCTAGAGTAGACTTTTTGGATGACAGGAGGCATTAGATGTTGCCTTCATGAACCCATCCGCTTTCAAGATGTTCTGATGTAAATATAATCGTCTAAAACATCCAAGAATAAAACCCACAGAACATCCTCGGGCAAAAGGGTCCAATATTTCACTATCACAGGTTTTCTCTAATATGCATAAAATCGCCTAGCGTAGCAGAGAATGAAATAGGCTGAATGAAAATGAAGATGTGAAATCCTTCTGAACGATGTCTTTTATCTCTCTCTCTCTCTCTCTCTCTCTCTCTCTCTCTCTCTCTCTCTCTCTCTCTCTCTCTCTCTCTCTCATGAAGCAAGCCAGAGTTGTAATAAGCTTAGTGAGCAACTGACTTGCTAAGTGTCCTCTCATTACTCGAAGCGAGAGAGAGAGAGAGAGAGAGAGAGAGAGAGAGAGAGAGAGATTATAAAACAGTAGACGAAACAAGGTAAATGAGAAATGAAGGAAGTGCAAAGATGCTAAAAACAAAATGGAGACACGTAATTTTATTCCCTTTCCTCATTCACTTTTTTTTGTCATCCTTCTTCATTTACTCCCAGATTCTCTCCTTATTCCTTCACGTCATTGCTATTGCTCCTTAGCTTGGTTTCTCTCTCCCTCTTGTATTCCTTCTTTCCTTGCTCCTCCTCTCTCCTTCCTCATCCTCCTTCGTACTTAGTGTCTTGTCTCAGTTTCTTCACCTAATTCCTTTATTTCTTTCGCAAGAGTCCTTTTCTCTCTCCTTCTCTTCCCTGTCCCCCCTCCCCTCTGTCTGTCTGTCTCTCTATCTGTCTCTTTCTGCCTGTCTGTCAGTCTCTTTCTGCCTGTCTGTCTGTCTCTTTCTGCCTGTCTGTCTGTCTCTTTCTGCCTGTCTGTCTGTCTCTTTCCGCCTGTCTGTCTGTCTCTTTCTGCCTGTCTGTCTGTCTCTTTCTGTCTCTCTGTCTCTTCCTGTCTCTCTCTCTCTTTCTGCCTGTCTGTCAGTCTCTTCCTGCCCGTCTTTAATTTCGCTTTCTGTATGTCTGTCTGTCTCTGTCTGTCTGTCAGTTTCCTTCTGTCTCTTTGTCTGTCTCTTTTTGTCTGTTTGTCTGTCTGTCTGTTTGTCTGTCTGTCTCTCTGTCTCTTTCTGCCTGTCTGTCAGTCTCTTCCTGCCTGACTTTAATTTCGTTTTCTGTTTGTCTGTCTGTCTCTTTCTTTCCGTCTCTCAGTCTCTTTCTGTCTGTCTGTCAGTCTCTTTCTGCCTGTCTGTCTCAGTCTGATAGTCTGTCTCTACTTAATTCTGTCTGTCTCTGTCTTATAGTCTGTCTCTGCTTAATTCTGTCTGTCTGTCTCCCCCTACTCTCTCTCTCTCTCTCTCTCTCTCTGTAGTAATTCCTTTCATCTCCCTCCTCTTTCCCTTCTCAAACGCTTCTTCCATTTCTCTCTTTGTATCTTACATTTTTATTCTTTTCTCTTCCTTCATTATCTTCCTTCTTCCTTCTCTTCCCTCTTTACCTTCTCTCCTCATCCTCTCCTTCTCTCTCTAATTGCCTCTGACATTTCTTCTTTCATCCACTTTTTTCCTGCTTTCCTCTCCTCGGGTCCTTGCATTTCCATCTGAGTATCTTTCTTCCTCTCTTCGCATCCTTCCTCTACCTTCTCCTCCTCTAATTTTCCCTTAATGTAAGGTGCAGTATGCAAGAGGCGACACTCAGTGATTTCTCATGCCAGAATATGAAGCACAGCGGCCACAGTTCCATACACCGACTAGAAGAAGAGCTGGCCTGAAGCTGAAAGGGTACACCGCTACCGAAACAAAAAAGTCAAGTCAGTCCGTCAACATCGTCTGCCCTTTCATTGCACCGGTCAGTACACAGAATACTCTATTTATGGAAGGGGAACGAAACAAAAGTATTCCAACTTGACTAAATACATTCGACCATTTGCCTTTGGCCATTGCATCCGTTTGATCAGGCATGCTGCCAGACAGGCTGTAAAATATACAAATGCTTTGACCACTGTCTTTACTTATTTAGTGGCCGACATGAATCCTATAATTCTACCTGCAGTTTTGCAGTTGTTGAGTCTTCATCATCCCAAGCAATCACAACTATGCTTTCCTTCTTCTGGTGCCTCCACTGCCCCATTGTAGCAGCGGGGGGGGGGGGGAGAAAACGCTGGCAGAGACAAGCCAGACTGGCTTATTATTAATATGTCACATTGGTCTGAAGCATTCTTTCTTGGGTGATAAGTGTTGCGAGACATCTGTGTGGTAAGGAAAAGCAACTGAGTAGTCTAGGTACTCGAATTTATTTCTATTTCGTTTCTAGTCGAATATTTTCTAGTCGAATATTGTTTTTGCCCTTATTTTCTCCCCCTGCTACCACACTGGAGTCTACCAACTTCCAAAAGAGGTTCATGAAAGGCTCAACAATTCTGAATTTGAAAATGAAGTGGAGATCAAAATCGACTGGATGATTAGTGATGATGGCCTCCAAAGCACGTTTTGTATACTGTATTTTACCTAGTTGTCTGACAGCATGCCACATCCATCAGGAAGGCATGTTGCAATGACACAAGACTAAGAGTCAAATGTAGTTAATCAAGTTGAAACTTTTATTTCGTTCTCCTTTTGTAAATAATTTATTTTATGTATTGGTTGGTGCAGTTAACAGCCTGGCAGTGTGTACTGTATCACCTGACCATTTTTTTTTTTTTTTCGGTAGCTGTACTTATTTCCTTCAGCCGGAAGATGTCTTCTTTCCAAACTGTTTTATCTGTGACGGTTTGAAAGAATACCTCCCTTCCGTATAACCTCAGCAATAGGCCAGAATCCAGAGACAAGCCTAGGCAATTGCTGACTTGCGTCTCCCACTCACACGCACACTTAGCGTAGATGAGCCAGGGCCATTTTCTCTGGGGCCAGAGAGAAAACATGGGGAACACAAGGATATTGGACATGGCCTTCCGCCGTCCTATGTCCACACATATCTCCCTTTTGACCCTCCGAGTCCGAGAGCTTTAATGGATCTGCACCATATACAGCGACGACACCAGCAGCAGCGCAGAAGATCCGGGTGTTGCCAGCACACGTGGGAACAGAGATGGGTGTAGTTTCCTCTGCAGTCGCGCACTGTCCAGTCAGGATTTAGAGTCCTCTATATAGCCTGGGCTAAGCCTTGGATACGGAGTTGGAGCCAGCTACTCTCAAAGGGGGATTCGGAATATAAGACTTTGGGAGAGATTACTCTTCTTTATTCAGCCACAGTGAGGCTGACTCATGAGTCAAGTCATTCATTACCGTATTTTTGGAAAAGACGTGCATTCTTGCTTAGGGCTGTATGGTCACCTAGTAAACATTCAAGAGCAACAATAAACTCTGGTCTTGACTCATACACAAGTCCAGCTTGTTCAATAAGTTTGCCCTCACGCTGATCTTCCTCAGTCTCAGCAGACTCGCTGTAGACTTTCCGGTACTTGGTTAGTCATGGGTCCCTTCTCCATTTACATCCTGTGCCACTAGGGCTGCAGCCGAATTATCCTGATTGGAGCATCCTGACACCCAGAGAAGAGCCTCCATGGAGACCACTTTGCCACACACCTGATACATTCACATACGACAATCAAACATCCCTCCACCCACACACACACTGTTATACTGTACATCAGTATACTCATCGGCCCTTCAGCTCTCCCTCACACACACACACACAAACACACACACACACACACATTAGAAGTGTACAGTACGTACGAGGACTGCTGGATCTCTGGGAATGATCTGTCATAAGCTTTTGTACGGAGTCAGATTCATAAAAAAAAAAAAAATCTATTCCGAACCTTCTCATGGATATAAAGACACGATAGTGTTTACGCAGACAAATAAGTAAGGTAAAATTACACCTGGTGGTGCAACTTATTACAGCTTTGCAAATATCGTTTAAGAAAATAAATCCAGTAATAAATGGTGTAGTCACGAATCTTGCTGCCACGACACACGAGTGAGGACGTGCATTATGTAATTACTTTTACAGTCCGATGACGCATATATTTTGCTCTTGCTGTCTCCAGAGGATTTCGCTCTCACTGAACTTGACTTTTCGAACTAGAGAGGGTAGATATATCATACATTAACCACTTCACTGCCAGACTTTTTCCCTTAGCTGACTACAGTCGTGTAATGGTTGCAATAATAATATAAAAACACGACCTCAAAATGAACTGGCTAACGAGGGTGTGGCTGGCAAGATGCAGAAGAAATTCCTTGGTATACAGTAGCTCATATGGCTCAGCCGAGACGGCTATCCATTTGGCGGCGGGTCGCAGGCTGTGTCGCGTTGTTGTTATTATTATTATTATTATTAATCTGGCGAGGCTGAGCGGTATAATTTTCGAGAGCTCACCTATACCATTCTGCGAGATTTAGCCAGTGTGTGTGTGTGTGTGTGTGTGTGTGTGTGTGTGTGTGTGTGTGTGTGTGTGTGTGTGTGTGTGTGTGTGTGTGTGTGTGTGTGTGTGTGTGTGTGTGTGTGTGTGTGTGTGTGTGTGTGTGTGTGTGTGTGTGTGCGTGCGTGCGCGCGCGCGCGCTTTAACTCCTCTTAGGCAATTGATGGATGTGAATGGAACTTTCCAGATGAGTTCGTTTGGTTACTCGGAAGGTTTTCCACTACATACAATTTCCAGCCATGATTTTTAGAGGTGTCAGAACCCTCACCAAATTAGAAAATCTCAGAAACAGGGAAAGGAGGGCAGATACGGCTTTGGTATCTTAGAACATCTGGGGACCCCTCCCCCCCAGTGATTCTTGGAGTCAGCTCCCTCCACAATAAAAACCATCAGATATGGCGGAGAGTGAGCACATGGATTTCAGCGGAACTTCTCAGGTATGTTCGTCTAGTCTTCAGCTAAAGAAAAAATTCATTATTTTTTTAGGGGGTACGCCCCCCTCCAAAACTCATGAAGGATACAAAATAGGGGAAGAAAGAGTGATATCGCTTTGGTATCAGAGTACATGTTGTAGAATGGATTCCCGTACGCTAACTGCAATTACTAGTTCTAACCACCAACACCAACACTACCACCAACACTACTACTACTACTACTACTACTACTACTACTACTACATCTGCTACTTCTATTACGACTCAGTGAGTGAATCTTGAGATATCACCTCTTCTCAACAAGTATATTTTTCTACTCTTGACAGACCTACTGTATTCCCTTAGTTTCTTTCTTCTTTCTTCCTTCCAAACACATTTCAGTTTCGTGCTACACCTTTTCTTCTTCACCAGTTCATTTTAGACTTTTCACGACTGTTCCTTGGGCTTATACCCCTAGACATATTCTTAATCCTTTAAATGAGATTTACGAGGGAAAACGTCAAGAGTACAAACAAATCTGGGAAGTCTGTGTGACTGTATGTTCATAAATCATCAGGAGATTTGCAGAGAAGCTTGTCAGTGTACTGTAGTGTGTGGAGACCATCTTGTATGCCCTTGGGAAACTGACAGTCTTTAATTCTTGCAAATTCCAGGCTCAAGAGAGACTTGCCGAACTCAAAGATTTAGATATAACCTTCATTAATCCCTTCACTACGAGGGAGCCCCCTAAGCTAAACAAAATCGCCAAGTAGCAGCAACAATAATCTAAAAATGACATCATTGCAGCTTACTATCGACTTTACCCAACTCCTTCCTTACCAGAGATCTACCCTCAACTTCCCATAAATCAATGTCATGTTTTTTTGTCCATTCTTGCTACCTCTGGCGACTTGTCTTCACCTTAAGGGAGACTTTTCGAACTAGAGCGGATAGATAAGGCCTTCGCTGCCCCCATCAGCATTAAAAATCGCTCTTGACTTTAATTCGTCTGGCGTTAACAAAAACAAAATGAAAAATACGCCACGGAGGAGGTTAAGTCGAGGTTGGCTGTCTGGTCGGCAAGGGAGGCTCCTCAGCACTTCCTTCTTACCAGTCTGTTTCTTTATAGTTTGTTCACCTTAACTTGTCCCAAATTTAGTTCCTTTGCAGCCTATTTCACGTTGCTCAGAGTCAGAGTAAGCAATGCTATGGGTCCCTATTCTTTCCATAGCACCATTTCGTGACTAGCATCATATCCTAATGTTAATCTGTTGTTATAACTCTGCATTCAGGATGGAAAGATGGCAATTTTAGAAACAAATTAGAGTTAATGCAATATACTGTCCTCGGTTCTTATATTTCTTGTATGTTGTTTTTGCAATTATGTCAAAGTAAAAAGGAAATTAACAAAATGCAAGAGAATAATAACCGTAATATGGAAAATAAATCGCTAAGGAGTTGGTGCAAAGAAGCCTGCCAGGGTGATGGTAATACAAGTCCAGGAGACATTGTATTGAAGCCATTATGGGAGAGCTGTTCTGGCAATACCCCATCAGTCCAATGACGGTATATCTTCTAGTTTACCCTTGCTACCACCCGACGAATTTATTCAGCTTAGGAGAGCGCTCCAGTAGTGAATGGGTTAATCAAAGCAATATTTAACTATGCCGATAGACGTAGCCGAGGGGTTTAATTAGATGGAGAGAGATATTGTAGGTGTATCGTAGAACAATCGTCTGCCACTAATGTCGGTAGTACAAAGTAAGAAGATATTTAGTATTTAGATACTCAGGTTGATAGGTGAAAACCAGTGTCGATAAAGCCGTGAGGCGATGGTTAGCTCGTTGTCACTAGTGTTGATAACGTTACCGTCGACGATAGGGAAAGAGATCGTAGATATATCGTAGTTTTACGGCTGCCCTTTTACCTCCCTTGGTGAGCAACGTGGGCTGCTGCCAGTAAAATGGTGAGGCGTCGAGTAAAGTGAATAGGTAGGTCTATCTCTATCTCACTTTCCACCTTTGTGTATTTCATTGTGAGGTGAGTTTTAGGCACTCTTGGGTTACGGAGTTTACTGTACACAGTTATATCGAGATGTAATGGAAGAGATTAACGTAACATGACGACAACCTTCCTAACTACCCTACATCATAATTATGGACAGACATCCCTATGGCAGTACTACTCTAAACTGGTGGTTTGGGTGGAGAGCGAACCTCTGTACAGTGTGCCACGTTTTCCATACCCGCGTGCCCCCCCCCCCTCTCTGTCTCTCTCTCTCTCTCTCTCCTGGGGGGAGATATGCGTCACCCTAGGGAATTTTGTTTCTTTTATGAGTGACTTATAAACTTGTGCTTTCATTTCTTTACTTTGTTTTTTCTTATATTATTGTTTTACATATGGCGCCAGATGACCTCGGTGTTGCGGCGCCATGATTTGTTTTCATTGAATCATTCTCGTCCTCCTTCCTTCCCTCCCTTCCTTCATCTCTCCCTCAGCTTGACAATGCACTCAACACTGCCCCTGGCCTGCCTTCTCTCTCTCCCTCTCTCTCTCTCTCTCTCTCTCGTTTATGGTATAATAGGATACATTTTGGTTATTTTCTTTTACATTATATTGTACATAGTGTAAATTTGACTTTACTTCCACACCACCCAGGAGGTAAAAGTCTTGGCGTTTTTTTTTTCTTTCTTTTTTTTAGGTAACACGAGGAAGCTCTGCCCGGGTTAGACTGGTTCTGTGTAAGTGTTGCCGCTGACGAGAGTTCAATGTACTTTTTTTTCCCTATAAAACTGGCATATTTTTGCTTATATTCCTGCACATTATCTTATAATCATAATTGTGACATTATTACCCACCCCAGAAATACGGTAAAAACCAAAAAAACTGACTACTTTTTTTTTTTAGCAGAACTGTAAAATATTTATGCCACGTTTCTGTATTGCCGTATAATTATTTTACGCATAATAAGTTTACTGTTCTTTTATATATTATACTACACACGTTAACGTTGTGTTCTTATGTGTTTATCTTATTTGTGATGCCTTTTACATATATAAGAGCCGTTTCCCATCGTGAATACGCAACACGTGGCACACTGTACAGAGGTTCGTGCTCCACCCAAATCATCAGTTTAGAGTGTCTCCAGCAGACACAAATACTACACATTGTGATATGAGATATATACTATACTCATTTTTTTTTTTTTTTTTTTAATTCGAGGTGTGGATGCACCTGACAGGTTTGTGATGATTGACCAATTGCAACCTGTCCAATAACATCGTTGTATTTCAGATAATTATCAGCAATTATCAGTAAACTGTGGTAGGTGGGGGTGCTCACCATCCACTCGATGTCGTGCTGCTTTGGGTGTTTGTCCTTTCCTCTCTTCCTTCCTTCCTCTGCTGCCTTTCTTTCCTTCATTCGTTCCTCATCCTTCTTCCTACGGATGAATTTACACTTCCTCTTGTCTTTCTTTCCTTCATTCTTTCCTCTTCCCTCTGCCTATTGGTGATTACGCTGAGTGAAAAGCCAAATGGTTTCCTGTACATAAGGAAACCATTTCCTATGCTGGGTGGTAACGATGTAACCAAACTATGGCGCCTGGTGGTTTAATGGGTAATTATAGAGCTGCGATCGGATTGAGCCTGTGTGGATTTATATCCATGGGATGGCGTTTATTCCTCACTTACTGCCACTCAGGGATGAGTGAGGCTGGTCACTCTCATCTTAAATATCAAGACCAACTTGCCTAGCCCCGGGATCCTACGCTCTTCATGGGGCAACGTAGGATTGGATGATGGATGGATGGATGGATGGAATAACTAGTAATTACAGGTAATTATCTGAAATACAACCATGTATTTGGAGATGTTGCATTAAGCCTACATCACCAACCTGTCAAGTACATCTTCGCCTCGATAAAAAAAAAAAAAAACTGAGTAGTGCCTATCATCATTTCATATCTATAACTACTGCATAATTATGACTTATTAATGCATGTGTATTAATGCCTATAACCACGCCATTCCGAAAAGTCTCTCCTAATTTGAACAAAATCTTTTAGTGGTGGCAGGAATATATATATATATATATATATATATATATATATATATATATATATATATATATATATATATATATATATATATTATGTGAGGAAGAAGGAACCAAAGGCCACCAGCCCGCAATAACTGTTCCTTCCCAGAGAAAAACAAAATACAAGAGAGAACCAAATTCAAGATCCGATCATTTCGAGATGCCTGGACACACTGCGTTTGAAGCAGGAAATACAGACAGAGGGAGACAATTCCAGAGCTGACCTGTTGCATAAATGATGGACTGGGAGTAACGGTTAACTCTTGCATTAGAGAGGTGGACAGAAAAGGGATGAGAGTTTGCTCCTAGACGGGTGCTTCGCGCCTGTCGTAGAGATGAAGGGATGCAAGCAGACAGTTCACAGTACCAATGACCACTGAAGTAGCGATAGAAAAGAGACAAAGATGCAACACTGCGGCGAAGAGACAGAGGTTGGAGGAAGCCAGTAAGAGGAGGAGAGTTAATGAGACGAAAAGCCTTTGACTCCACCCGATTGACAAGAGCTGTATGTGGGGAACCTCCCCACACATGAGAGTTGTACTCCACACAGGGGAGGATAAAACCCGCGTATAGAGTCAACAATTGTGCAGGGGTAAAGAAGGATCGGAGTCGGCTTAGCACACCTAATCTCTTGGAAGCAGATTATACAGGAGATGTAATATGATCTTTCCAAGATTAGTCCCGAGTAAATGAAACCCCAAGCATGTTCAAGGATGATGCAGGATTAAGTTGAATATCATTAAACATTAGTGGGTATACCTGTGGAAGATCTTGCCTGGTTGATAGGTGTAAGAACCGAGTCTTTGATGCATTAAAAACATCCAGATTATTTTTACCCCAGTCTGAGATACGAGCCAAATCAGACAGGTGTGCCATAGCCTCATTCCTTGTTTGCTGAAGTAACTGCTGAGATGGACGTTGCGGGAACATAGACAGATATAGTAGATCGATAGATAGATAGACTGAGAGAGAGAGAGAGAGAGAGAGAGAGAGAGAGAGAGAGACCTGCTAAGAGTGATGGGATGAAGTATTACAGACCCTAAACAAAGGATCATTAGACTAGCGCGCGCGCGCGCACACACACACACACACACACACACACACACACACACACACACACACACACACACACACACACACACACACACACACACACACACACACGCTTAAGGGGTAACTGAAAAACTGTTTCTATCACAGACTTATTGTGTCACCTTCACTTTCATCGCCTGGAGGAAGCACGACTGGAATAATAACAACACAAGTAGTACCAATGAAGGGGTTACTGCCGATAGTTTCTAACCCCCTCATTGCCAGGCGTCTCACCCTTACTTCATTAACATAGTCTGGTGACAGCAGAAACGAAGGAACAGTAGGAGAGGACACTGACAGCTCGATAACCAGTCAGAAGACCTTACATTTGACCTTACCCAGTGCCCTTGACCTTTCAGCCTTTGTCCTCATATTCTGATCACTTCATCCTTGCCTATACTTCAACCCGTCCACCAAGTTTGGTTCAAACTGAATATAAACTGCATTAGGTGACGACCTTGAAAACATAGCCTTCAACCTGTAAGTTAAGATCAAATACAGTAGTCACAGCTGTCAGTTATGTTGTTCAGAGAGAGAGAGAGAGAGAGAGTGAGTGGGGGGGGACTGAAAATGATAAATTACCTGTGCTACCGGGCGCGGGTGTACAAAAATCATCCTACTGATGGGATGGTGATGCGTGAGAGCAGACACAACAAAGATAAAATTTAATCCTTTGAATCTTTTTATATTTAATTATTGCCAAAGCCTGAGGTTTTTATTCAGCGTAAGGTAGACTTTTTGTAGACAAAGTGTAAGGTCCATAAACCTGTTCAGTTCTGTAGTCATATATACTTCAATCCTGATGCAGTGAAGCAACTTCATTCGTTGTAGGGGAGATTTCCCGTCGTGAATGAGATAGAAATGAGAACCTCCAACCTAATTATTGTTCTGCCATGGTGATTCGTGGCCTCAAAAAGGAACAAAAAAGGCATAAGATGACTCTAGAGATCATATTATGAAATTTACTTCATTATCAAGAGAGATTTTAAGCTATTTATAAAAACTCTCAACTCAAGAATCTCGGTGAATATCACTCAAATTCCTGGGAAGCATCGCCTCGCGCCCAATTAGACACAGGCCAGATTGTTGGAGCCGCCTTGGGCACTTGAGTCTGACCCAGTTGTCTCCTGGTTACAGTGATACTCGTATGCGTTAAAGGACGGCTCCTGCCGCCTGCAAGGTCGACAGTTATTTCAATTAACCCTTTCCACTGTGGTGACGTCCTGTTTTTTTAATTTTTATTACCTCCACCAAGGAAGTTCCAAGAGGTTATGTACTGAACCATGTCTGTCTGTTTGTGTACAAGATATCTCAAAAAAGTTGTTGTCGAATTTCAACGAAAAATCGTGGATAATGGGCAGTGAGTGAAGAATCGTTGTGGTGTGGATGTGGAAATGATAGGAAGCGTTAGGAGAAACACACTGAGGTGGTTTGGCCATGTGGAGAGGATGGAGAGTGAAAGACTGACGAGGAGAGTGTATGTGAGTGAGGTGTTGGGGGGGAGAGGGAGGGGGGGGACCAAGGATAAGACAGAGGATGGAGTGGAGAGGTATATAAGAGGTATATATGTGAGTGAGGTATATAAGTGTGTGTGCTGGGAGCGGGGCAATGAAATGGTGGGGGACAGGGCGACATGGAGGCAATTTGTTTGTGGCCACCCCTTGCCGGACTGGGGCGTCTGGCAATAGATAGAGATAATAGTGGGCAGTGAGTCCAGCTGACTACAGTTTGCGATGGATTTGGAACCAGATGCGGGAAATTATAAACTTTACTTACATTGTCGCCAGTACACGGTCTTTGAAACTGTGTAACAGGGCATACTAAGACTCTCTACTTAGATAACTGTGAAACCGCAAAAGTATTTGTCTGGTAGGAATGAGGAATTGAAGCAAAAAATCAAAAATTTTCATGGCGCTTGCGGAGGTATGCGCTGTCATTATGCTTTCTAGTTTAATTTTTACCAACGCTAAGCGACTTTAATGAGTGCTGGGAAGGCTTCTCGTAGTAAATGTAGTTGATTTAATTTCTGGAGACAAGGGTGTGTGCTGAAATAATGAGGGAGTGAAGGAGGGAAATAGGGTTGATGAAGGAATTTTAATGAAGAAAAAGGGAGGGAAGGGTCTCACTGAAGAAGGGAAGAAAGGATTATTATTCCTGAAAGAAGAAGGAAAGGGAGAATTAGGTTTATGAAGGAAACGAGGAAAGGACACAAGCAGAAATGGAGGGAAGAAAGGAATGAAGGAAGAAAGGAAGGAAGAAAGGAATGAAATGGTTTACTGAAGAGAGGAAGGAGCGAGGTGATTTACTAAGGAAAGGGAGACAAGAAATAAAAGTGATTTATTGAAGGCAAGAAGTGATATAATGAAGGAAGGCTGAAAGGAAGGAATGAAGAAAGGACGCGTCGTACTACTGTAATAAAGGATGGAAGAAAATTTGATTTATGAAGAAAGAGAGGGAAGAAAGTGAATATACAAAAAGGAAAAGGAAGGTAAGAAAGAAGAAAGGACGGAAGAAATGAAGGAGCCATGTTCATCAAATGGATATGTGAGTGAAAGAAGCAGAATTAACGAAGAAATAAGAACGGAGGGTATAGGTAATTGAATTAAGGAATGAAGGCTGGGAGTATTGTGCTAACATTTTCAGGCTCCTATATCTCTTTCCCTTAAATAAACACGTCTGGAAATACCTTGAGTAGACTACTAGAGTTACGCCGACCGTGATGGACTTAATGGTGAAAATAGAAACATTCAAGCTACGGTAATACGATTTACTGTCAGCTGCATAAACTCGACTGATGTTAGTTGGAGCGCAGTACTAGAGTTGTCTCAAGCATTAGAGGAACAATTAAATGATGAGGGACATACCGGAGTGGAAGTGTTTATTTGTCTTCTTGACCTTGTCATTTTTCGTCTCCTCTCGCTAACACCAGACGATTTCGTTCTGCCTAGAGCTGACTTTTTGGATGACAGGAGGCATTAGATGTTGCCTTCATGAACCCATCCGCTTTCAAGATGTTCTGATGTAAATATAATCGTCTAAAACATCCAAGAATAAAACCCACAGGACATCCTCGGGCAAAAGGGTCCAACATTTCACTATCACAGGTTTTTTCTAACTTGCATAAAATCGCCTAGCGTAGCAGAGAATGTATTAGGCTGAATGAAAATGAAGATGTGAAATCCTTCTGTAAATGTCTTTTATCTCTCTCTCTCTCTCTCTCTCTCTCCCCCATGAAGCAAGCCAGAGTTGTAATAAGCTTAGTGAGCAACTGACTTGCTTAAGTGTCCTCTCATTACTCGAACCGAGAGAGAGAGAGAGAGAGAGAGAGAGAGAGAGAGAGAGAGAGAGAGAGAGAGAGAGAGAGAGATTATAAAACAGTAGACGAAACAGGGTAAATGAGAAATGAAGGAAGCGCAAAGATGCTAAAAACAAAATGGAGACACGCAATATTATTCCCTTTCCTCATTCACTTTTTTCTGTCATCCTTCTTCATTTACTCCCAGATTCTCTCCTTATTCCTTCACGTCATTGCTATTGCTCCTTAGCTTGGTTTCTCTCTCCCTCTTCTATTCCTTCTTTCCTTGCTCCTCCTCTCTCCTTCCTCATCCTCCTTCGTACTTAGTGTCTTGTCTCAGTTTCTTCACCTAATTCCTTCATTTTCTTTCGCAAGAGTCCTTTTCTCTCTCCTTCTCTTCCCTGTTCCCCCTCCCCTCTGTCTGTCTGTCTCTCTATCTGTCTCTTTCTGCCTGTCTGTCTGTCTCTTTCTGTCTGTCTGTCTCTTTCTGCCTGTCTGTCTGTCTCTTTCTTCCTGTCTCTTTGTCTCTTTCTGCCTGTCTGTCTGTCTCTTTCTGCCTGTCTATCTGTCTCTTTCTTCCTGTCTCTTTGTCTCTTTCTGCCTGTCTGTCTGTCTCTTTCTGCCTGTCTGTCTGTCTCTTTCTGCCTGTCTGTCTGTCTCTTTCTTCCTGTCTGTCTGTCTCTTTCTGTCTGTCTGTCTGTCTCTTTCTTCCTGTCTCTTTGTCTCTTTCTGTCTGTCTGTCTGTCTCTTTCTGCCTGTCTGTCTGTCTCTTTCTGCCTGTCTATCTGTCTCTTTCTTCCTGTCTCTTTGTCTCTTTCTGCCTGTCTGTCTGTCTCTTTCTGCCTATCTGTCTGTCTCTTTCTGTCTGTCTCTCTGTCTCTTTCTTCATGTCTCTTTGTCTCTTTCTGTCTGTCTGTCTGTCTCTTTCTGCCTGTCTCTTTGTCTCTTTCTGCATGTCTGTCTGTCTCTTTCTGCCTGTCTGTCTCTCTTTCTGCCTGTCTGTCTGTCTCTTTCTGCCTGTCCGTCTGTCTCTTTCCGCCTGTCTGTCTGTCTCTTTCTTTCTGTCTCTTCCTGTCTCTCTGTCTCTTTCTGCCTGTCTGTCAGTCTCTTCCTGCCTGTCTTTAATTTCGCTTTCTGTATGTCTGTCTGTCTCTTTCTGTCTGTCTGTCAGTTTCCTTCTGTCTGTTTGTCTGTCTCTTTCTGTCTGTCTGTCTCTTTCTGTCTGTCTGTTTGTCTGTCTGTCTGTTAGTCTCTTTCTGCCTGTCTGTCTGTCTCCCCCCCTCCTCTCTCTTTCTCTCTCTCTCTCTCTCTCTCTCTCTCTGTAGTAATTCCTTTCATCTCCCTCCTCTTTCCCTTCTCAAACGCTTCTTCCATTTCTCTCTTTGTATCTTACATTTTTATTCTTTTCTCTTCCTTCATTATCTTCCTTCTTCCTTCTCTTCCCTCTTTACCTTCTCTCCTCATCCTCTCCTTCTCTCTCTAATTGCCTCTGACATTTCTTCTTTCATCCACTTTTTTCCTGCTTTCCTCTCCTCGGGTCCTTGCATTTCCATCTGAATATCTTTCTTCCTCTCTTCGCATCCTTCCTCTACCTTCTCCTCCTCTAATTTTCTCTTAATGTAAGGTGCAGTATGCAAGAGGCGACACTCAGTGATCTCTCATGCCAGAATGTGAAGCACAGTGGTCAGAGTTCCATACACCGACCAGAAAAAGAGCTGGCCTTAAGCTGAAAGGGGACACAGTTACCGAAACAAAAAAGTCAAGTCAGTCCGTCAACATGTCTGCCCTTGCATTGCACCGGTCAGTACACAGAATACTCTATTTATGGAAGGGGAACGAAACGAAAGTTTTCCAACTTGACTAAATACATTCGACCATTTGCATTTGGCCATTGCATCCGTTTGATCAGGCATGCTGCCAGACAGGCTGTAAAATATACAAATGCTTTGACCGCCGTCTTTACTTATTTAGTGGCCGACATTAATCCTATAATCTTACCTGCAGTTTTGCAGTTGTTTAGCCTTCATCATCCCAAGCAATCACAACTATGTTTTCCTTCTTCTGGTGCTTCCATTACCCCATTGTAGCAGCGGGGGGGGGGGGGGAGACAAACGCTGGCAGAGACAAGCCAGACTGGCTTATTATTAATATGTCACATTGGTCTGAAGCATTCTTTCTTGGGTGATAAGTGTTGTGAGACATCCGTGTGGTAAGGAAAAGCAACTGAGTAGTCTAGGTACTCGAATTTATTTCTATTTCGTTTCTAGTCGAATATTTTCTGGTCGAATATTGTTTTGCCCTTATTTTCTCCCCCTGATACCCCATTGGAGTCTACCAACTTCCAAAAGAGGTTCATGAAAGGCTCAACAATTCTGAATTTGAAAATGAAGTGGAGATCAAAATCGACTGGATGATTAGTGATGATGTCCTCCAAAGCACGTTTTCTATACTGTATTTTACCTAGTTGTCTGACAGCATGCCACATCCATCAGGAAGGCATGTTGCAATGACACAAGACTAATAGTCAAATGTAGTTAATCAAGTTGGAAATTTTATTTCGTTCTCCTTTTGTAAATAATTTATTTTATGTATTGGTTGGTGCAGTTAACAGCCTGGCAGTGTGTACTGTATCACCTGACCATTTTTTTTTTTCGGTAGCTGTACTTATTTCCTTCAGCCGGAAGATGTCTTCTTTCCAAACTGTTTTATCTGTGACGGTTTGAAAGAATACCTCCCTTCCGTATAACCTCAGCAATAGGCCAGAATCCAGAGACAAGCCTGGGCAATTGTTGACTTGCGTCTCCTACTCACACGCACACTTAGCGTAGGTGAGTCAGGGCCATTTTCTCTGGGGCCAGAGAGAAAACATGGGGAACACAAGGATATTGGACATGGCCTTCCGCCGTCCTGCGTCCACACATATCTCCCTTTTGACCCTCCGAGTCCGAGAGCTTTAATGGATCTGCATCATTTACAGCGACGACACCAGCAGCAGCGCAGAAGACCCGGGTGTTGCCAGCACACGTGGGAACAGAGGTGGGTGTAGTTTCCTGTGCAATCGCGCACTGTCCAGTCAGGATTTAGAGTCCTCTATAAAGCCTGGGCTGAGTCTTGGATACGGAGTTGGAGCCAGCTACTCTCAAAGGGAGATTCGGAATATAAGACTTTGGGAGAGATTACTCTTCTTTATTTAGCCACAGTGAGACTGACTCATGAGTCAAGTCATTCATTACCGTATTTTTGGAAAAGACGTGCATTCTTGCTTAGGGCTGTATGGTCACCTAGTAAACATTCAAGAGCAACAATAAACTCTGGTCTTGACTCATACACAAGTCCAGCTTCTTCAATAAGTCTACCCTCACGCTGATCTTCCTCAGTCTCAGCAGACTCGCTGTAGACTTTCCGGTACTTGGTTAGTCATGGATCCCGTCTCCATCTACCTCCTGTGCCACCAGGGCTGCAGCCGATTTATCCTGATTGGAGCATCCTGACACCCAGAGAAGAGCCTCCGTGAAGACCACTTTGCCACACACCTGATACATTCACATACGACAATTAAACATCCCTCCACCCACACACACACTATTATACTGTACATCAGTATACTCACCGGCCCTTCAGCTCTCCCTCACACACACACACACACACACACACACACACACACACACACACACACACACACACATTATAAGTGTACAGTACGTACGAGGACTGCTGGATCTCTGGGAATGACCTGTCATAAGCTTTTGTGCGGAGTCAGATGCATTAAAAAAAAAATCTATTCCGAACCTTCTCATGGATATAAAGACACGATAGTGTTTACGCAGACAAATAACTAAGGTAAAATTACACCTGGTGGTGCAACTTATTACAGCTTTGCAAATATCGTTTAAGAAAATAAATCCAGGAATAAATTGGTATAGTCACGAATCTTGCTGCCACGACACACGAGTGAGGACGTGCATTATGTATTTACTTTTACAGTCCGATGATATTTTGCTCTTGCTGTCTGCAGAGGATTTCGCTCTCACTGAACTTGACTTTTCGAACTAGAGGGGGTAGATATATCATACAATAACCACTTCACTGCCAGACTTTTTCCCTTAGCTGACTACAGTCGTGTAATGGTTGCAATAATAATATAAAAACACGACCTCGAAATGAACTGGCTAACAAGGGTGTGGCTGGCAAGATGCAGAAGAAATTCCTTGGTATACAGTAGCTCATATGGCTCAGCCGAGACGGCTATCCATTTGGCGGCGAGTCGCAGGATGTGTCGCGTTGTTATTATTATTATCATTATTATTAATCTGGCGAAGCTGAGCGGTATAATTTTCGAGAGCTCACCTATACCATTCTGCGAGATTTAGCCAGTGTGTGTGTGTGTGTGTGTGTGTGTGTGTGTGTGTGTGTGTGTGTGTGTGTGTGTGTGTGTGTGTGCGCGTGCGCGCGCGCTTTAACTCCTCCTAGGCAATTGATGGATGTGAATGGAACTTTCCAGATGAGTTCGTTTGGTTACTCAGAAGGTTTTCCACTACATACAATTTCCAGCCATGATTTTTAGAGGTGTCAGAACCCTCACCAAATTAGAAAATCTCAGAAACAGGGAAAGGAGGGCAGATACGGCTTTGGTATCTTAGAACATCTGGGGACCCCTCCCCCCCAGTGATTCTTGGGGTCAGCTCCCTCTACAATAAAAACCATCAGATATAGCGGAGAGTGAGCACATGGATTTCAGCGGAACTTCTCAGGTATGTTCGTCTAGTCTTCAGCTAAAGAAAAAATTCATTATTTTTTTAGGGGGTATGCCCCCCTCCAAAACTCATGAAAGATACAAAATAGGGGAAGAAAGAGTGATATCGCTTTGGTATCAGAGTACATGTTGTAGAATGGATTCCCGTACGCTAACTGCAATTACTAGTTCTAACCACCAACACCAACACTACGACCAACACTACCACCAACACTACTACTACTACTACTACTACTACTACTATTACAATTACTACATCTGCTACTTCTATTACGACTCAGTGAGTGTATCTTGAGATATCACCTCTTCTCAACAAGTATATTTTTCTACTCTTGACAGACATCCCACTATACACAAGCAATCATGGACTCCTTTTATAACGCTGTAATGTTATTTTGTAATTCTTTCAGATCAGCGTGGATATCGCAGGACTCGGTGTGCAGAGTTCATGTGTTCTCTGAAAGTACAAGAAAGAACTGCACATCAACTTTATTATTATTATTATTATAATTATCATTTTTATTATTATTATTATTATTATTATTATAATTATCATTTTTATTATTATTATTATTATTATTATTATAATTATCATTTTTATTATTATTATTATTATTATTATTATTATTATTATTATTATCAGTGGTAGTAGCAGTGGCAATAATGTGGTAGTGGTAGTAGCAGTAGTAGTTGCAGCACTGGACTCATCTAAGCGTGTGCTGGGTAGACTGTAGGCCAAAGTTACCCTTATCCCGCAGTTCGTCATCCTATTTTCGGGGATAGGGAGGGAACTTAGAGTACTCCAGTATACTCCTTGCTCTTCAGCGCTCTCGCCCTCTCTCTCTCTCTCTCTCTCTCTCTCTCTCTCTCTCACACACACACACACACACACACACACACACACACACACACACACACACACACACACACACACACACACACACACACACACACACACACGCACACAATTTTGCTACAAAAGTATTCTCCCCGGCCCTTGAGCTCTTCGTCCCCCTCCCCCCCCCCCTGCCAAACACATACACATCCTGGAGGAGGTGGCCATAAACAAATTGCCTCTATGTCACCATGTATCGCTATCAAGCTGCCCTTCCTCAAATGTTGTCCTTCCTCCCAAGCACACCTAATTTTGTATATATGGAAGGGCCACATTTGGTAACCCCGCCGCCATCTCTTAGGGATCTTGACGTTAATGTGGTTGACGTAAAAGGTAATCAATACGCCGGTGTGTACTTCTGGTAAGTGTGGGCTAACTCCACCAGAGTACTAAATGCAAGAAGGCCGCTAACGCCATCTCATTTTAATTACTAGAAGGGACACCCGGCGTTGCCTGGGTAAAACCCTATGATTGTACAATATCTGGGACCCTGGATGGCCACTCCTTGTGGAAGAAGACTCTCAGGTTCCCATTTTATGCTTGAGCCCATTTTCCCAGAGTTATAATTCTCCATTGACCTAATCCTACCACGGACTTACTTTCCCACTACACACGCACCCACCAACCCTGTCCACCCATCCCATCAATCAGTTCTCCCAACCGACTGGCTGTAGCTAATCATCATCATCATCATCATCTAATTTTGTGTTGCCCCATGAGAAGCGTAGAACCTCGGGTCTATGCAAGTTGGCCCTGACATTTAAGATGACAGTGACCAGTCACACTCATCCCTGAGTGGCATTACGTGAGCAATAAACCCCAATCACCCCTTGGATATATACCTGCACAGGCTCGATCCGACTGGAGCGCCTTAATTACCCACTAAACCACCAGGCGCAATAATTTGGTTATATGATTACCACCCAGGATAGTAAATGGTTTCCTGGTGTACAGGAAACCATCTGGCTTGCGACTCAGTGCAGAGTCACCTGTGACACAAGGAAGAGATAAGAATGAAGGACAGAAAGATAGAAGAGGAAGGAAGGAAAAATAACATGTTGCCTTGAGTACTCGTGATTAATTATAATCTTGGCCATCAGAGGAGCCACTTTGGCATGTGTAATGTACACGTTCAAAACGTTTAAATTCGTCGTAAGAAGTTACACCTGTCAGAGCTGTTAAAAGAGTTCTATATGCATCCCCCTTGATTTCCATACAGGGCAGACGGACAGGCAGACAAACTCCTTCTCTCTCTCTCTCTCTCTCTCTCTCTCTCTATATATATATATATATATATATATATATATATGTATATATATATATATATGGTGGGACATGAAACTCCACGGAATATCCTCGCCGCATTTACCGCGCAATGTAAAATTTGGATGTGTTAAATAACAACGGTTTTGGTAACCGGAGGCCGATAGCACCTTTATTTGTTTTTTTTTAATTTTTTAATCTCTCTCTCTCTCTCTCTCTCTCTCTCTCTCTCTCTCTCTCTAAATGCCCTGCTGCTTTACCGTGTAATATAAGATATAGACGTGTGTTTATGAACAACATTTTTGGTAACCGCAGGCCGATTGCACCCGATTCTTTAACACATTCTTGAAAGTGGCGCATGTTAAGTATATTGCTTCAAAAATTGATGGGCTGTAATGCACCACTGGGGGAGGCGGTGTCTCAATCGGTAGAGGTGGCCTGCAGTCCTACCGGACCCAGGTTCAAATACCCGCTGGGGCAGGGAACAGTTTAAAGATTTTAATTTCATGAAATCAGACTTTACTGATCTACCAGAAGACCCGCCGACATGTCGTAAAAATACCCCCGCTAATACCAATACACCAGTCTTGTATGAGACAGTCCTAACATGTATTCAATATGGACGGTGGGTGTTAGTGCCGAAATGGTGACATGTAAAGAGGTGTATGGTATGTAGGAGGACTACTGGGCCTTGATAGCAGGCTGTGAAGCCTATGCCCAGAGTCGGACACATAAAAAAAAAAAGGGCAAATTTGAGGTTACAAACAGATAAACATATATACAAATGAGAATTTTAGTAGTATATAGATGACGTTTTGAACTCTCTGAGTCTTTAATCGTGAATGTTTTTTTTTTCTTTTCATGCAAGGAAGAAGGAACCAAAGGCCAGGAGCCCGCAAACCTTTCCTTCCAAGAAAAAAATAAAAACTACGAAAGAAAGCCATATTCAAGACCCGTTCATTTTGAGATGCCTGGACACACTACGTTTGAAAGACTGGAGATCATAGGAAGTAGGAAATAGACAGAGGGAGACAGTTCCAGAACTGACCTGTTGCTTAAATGAAGGACTGGGAGATACGGTTAACTCTTGCATTAGAGAATTGGACAGAAAAGGGATGAGAGTTTGTTGCTAGACGGGTGCTACACACCCGTCGTAGAGGTGGAGGGATGCAAGCAGACAGTTTAGAGGAGCAGTGACCATTGAAGTGGCGAAAGAATAGAGACGAATATGCAACAGTGTGGCGAAGAGACAGAGGCTGAAGGGAGCCAGTAAGAGGAGGAGAGTTGATGAGACGAAAAGCTTTTGACTACTACCAATTGAGAAGAGCTGTATGTGGAGAGCCTCCCCACACATGAGAGTTGTATTCTACACAGGGGTGAATAAAACCCGTGCATAAAGTCAACAACTGTACAGGGGTAAAGAAGGTACGGAGCCGGCTTAGCGCACCTAATGTACTGTTTCCATGGTGGAAAATTCGATGACTATTTTGGCAATTCAAATCCATTTTATCCTGATAAACCAAGGTGGATACATTAAGAGATTAAAGCCATGAAAATCACCCTCATACGTACCTTGGTTCATTAAACATGTGCGTATAGGAACCTGCTTAGTTCTCGCCATTCAAGTGAACAAGTCATATCTTATGTAATTTGTACAAATTTATTTTAATAAAAAGTATAAAACAAAATATCACCATTTAATTACATTTATTAGAATAGCATGTAATATGATTCAGTATATTCCTAATCTATGAACTCTTTAGACGTTATGGTACAACGTAAGTTTGTGACATTTCATTAGTGTCATTATTTATTCACATTCTGAATCGGACCAATCATATACTGCTGGGTAATTGTAAGTCTGTCAAAGTCAGGGTGTGATAACTAACTGTCAGTGTCTGCGTGAGACTCTAGGTGAATTGGTCTCTCCCAACACCCTGGCGTCAAAGATGGACCTACAAACGCCACAGTTTTCGATGCAGGTCAGATTTTTTTATATCATTTTTGCACCTCCTGTGTTGTAATTTAAGTGTATATTGTAAGCTCTACCTCCTTATATATCTGGAGCAGCGAATTATGCACTATGACGGTGAATCTGTGTTGCATGTAGAAGATATTGTGAGAAAAAAAGGATGTTAAACTCTGATGTGGAATTCGAGGGTACCCATCATTTAATTATACAGATTCGGGATGATCAGGATAATTTAGGAAAAGGATGGTTCGTCAGTGTCAGAACCACTGAGCTCTGTAATATGGAGGGACAATCTCTGCAACAAGCACGTGACTTTAGCCACCATACTGAAATACCGCAATCGTCGCCTCCACCAGGGTAATGAAATTGGAACACTGTTCGTAGCTTAATGTCCCCGTTTCGCTGTTTCTTCCATAAGCTGTGTAGTGGGCCATGGCACTATATCTTGGCTGTGCAGTGGACCATGGCACTATACTGTATTTTCCAGATTCATTGGCTGATTTCAAAAGGCACTGGCGTCAGGTGTGGTGCATAAACATCAGCGCTGCCATGAGCCCTGGCGGCGGGCACACAAACTACGCGGCGCTACGCATGAGAATGCCCCTCCATATGATAGAGCTCAGTGGTCAGAACTATCTCCCCACAATTACCAAGTCATGGTCTTATCAAATGATAACATTACTTCTTTTACACATTTATATTATGACCACATAGTGAAACAACTCTTAACAGCCATCAGGGAATATATATATATATATATATATATATATATATATATATATATATATATATATATATATATATTTATATATATAATTTTATGTTTATATAAACAAATATGAAGAGGTTCATTTGGATTCAGAAGTTTAATTTTGTACCTGAGGAGAAAAAATGTCTTTGAATTGATAAATTTTTGTTTTTAGCTAATCCAACTCACATAATTTTAAGAACATGCCAAGTTATACATGTAGCAAAACCATCCTACCCTTCGGTCCGAACCATCACCACCGGTTGGGATGGTTCGGAAGACTTAGAAACTGGAGTTTCGTAAACTATTGCTTAAAACTGAAAAGAGCTATGGGTTTGATAATCTCAGGCTGAAGAACCAAATGATGAGACAACATTTTAACATAAAGACGAGTATACTACTCCTATAATATAAATAAAGTCTTTACTGGACTTTAATTATATTTATATGAGTCTACAGGCTTTGACTATGAACCTGGGGACCCCACCCAAAATATTCCCAATTGGGCCCTGCAGCTTCTAAGGCCATGCGCTGATCTAAAGTTACTACAGTCGCGGCGCGCGACTCTGAGGTTGTTATTATCGTGCCCTGGCAACCTGCCATTCAAAAGTGCTTCTGATTTCGTGTATAATATGAGACGCATGTGATTCATGTATAATATGTTCAAGTATAATAATATTCGCGTATAATATATTCATGCATATTAATATGATTCGTGTATAATATGATAAGAAATCGGACGCACTTTTGAATGGTAGGTTGCCAGGGTACGATAATAACCTCAGAGTCGTGCGCCGCGACTATAGCTGTGTCTTTAGTACTCTTTACACGCTAGGGTCCTAAAGATGAAGCCTTGTATGATCCGTGTCGTGTGCAGGGAAATATTAGTTATATGCTGAGCTCACGTTTGCAAACACCCTTTTTGATTCGGTAGTACTCCCTTCCTGCCTCCTTACTTAACTACCTGTTACCTAATCATCTACCTCCCAGCCTACCTCCAACATTTATTAAGGCAGCGACAGACACTCATTTAAAAAGTTTTGTACCAAGCTTATTTCTACAGGGCTGTATAAATATCATGATGACAGCATGTATTACTGCATTTTGAACGCCCCTTCCAGTGATACCAACTTACCGATACTTCTCTATATAAAGAAATTTGTTTTGTGGTCATGACCTCTTATTTTTTTTTTTTTAGTCACTGTGACCTTGGGATTTGCCTGAGGGAAGCGACCACTCAGATGAGGACACATTGTCAAGTGGGGAGGTTGCAATTGACAGCTCAATCGTCAAAATTGGTCAGTACTTGCGGTCGGTTAACAGAGCATGAACAGATTGATAAACAAATGGACATACAGAAAATTCCCATTCCGGCTCAGCTGAGCAAGGCCTCAACTAACTTCGGGAATGAATAGGCACTCTTGTGTGACACGATGCTTAAACAGTTCTAACTCCACTTGTCCACTGCTGCCAACATGATTGATTACTAATGCCAATGCCTAGCTCTCCATTCCACCAACTTTACCATGAGAGTTCTCTCAGAATCGGATTATAATCCCTGGGGCATTTTATCCTTATCATGGTCGCCTCTTCCCGTATTTTACCCCAGTTAATGCCAGGCATTTTCACTCAACTGAAAGTAAGTATAGGAGCCTGGAAGGCTAAGTAGTGGTACCGTTAATTCTCCGATAGTCGGTACAACTCTGGTCTTCTACACCAGTTAATGCCAGACCATTCGATTATGAGTAACAGATGTCAGAGTGTTGAGCCTGAAAGTGAAGGTGTAACTGTAGGGGAGACCGGGTTTAGTTGTTACATGTCCAAGTTGTTACACCCTCAGTATCTCCATAATTAGCCTATAGACATAGTAGTGGTCGTCGCCATGTTATGCAGCTTTCATGCAAAGGTAGAGCCTTAAGTGGCAACTTGAAGGCGTTGCTTGAGTAGGAGCTACGGGAAAATAATTGATATTTTATGTCATTTTTTTTTTCCAAGTTCAAAGTTATTTTCATATATCAATGTCACTTGTTGATGCAGCTGAGTCACCTGGTGAGTGGAACCATATACGAGTATGTGAAAAGGCTATGAAATTCGCAAAGGTTTATGGTGGTGGAGTCATTTTTATAAATATACAATGACCAAGTGTACCGAAAAAGAGTGTTGGGTTTGGTTGTTATGGGTTAGTTGTTACAGTATCAATTTACTCCATTCGAGAACAACTGTACTAAATTATCCCACTATTTTCAGCTAATCACTTCAACCATGCCTGGAATTACCCAAGGAAAACAGACTGTCATGGAGGTAGCAGTCAAACGAGTTATGCATAATAATCATATACAGTAAAAGTGTTGCAGATCAGGACAGTGTAAAATTAAGGTAACATAATGGCTAATGAACGGTGTTGGTAAAGGTATTCTTTATGTAGACCTAGGTGGTATCTGTGTTTATCTGTCAGTTTATCTGTCACTCTATCTATCTACCTATTATATCTATTTATATCTATCTGTGTCTCAGACTATCTATTTATTCCCTCATCTATCTATATCAATGAATAAGTCTATATAAATCAAGCTATTTTATATTGATCTCTCTTTCTCTCCCTGTTTATAAACAGTGAAAATGGAACAAGTGAGTGATTCAGTGAGTACTGGTGACGGTGGTGGAGTAACTGAATGGCAGCAGTTGCACAAATGAATGACTGATACTGACAGAGGTTGTGATGAGTGACTGAATGAATGATAATTTTATAATTCATTTTACATACACTACATCCAATATGTCACTACGCCTGTATTCACATGTTAATGACAATAGAATAATTATGGACATATTTGGGTTCTATAACATTTATATCAGATTACCCTGGGGTGTGTAGCAAGTTGCCCAGTATCTGGGGTAAATTGTGACGAATGACATGCCATTCTAAACCTTTAAATAACCATATGGCAAAAATGTTTTCGTTTATTTTGTCTATATTAATAATAAAAGGACATACTTTCCTGCTTCCAGACAAAAAATCATTATAAGATATTATACCATTAACCTATAATGCAGTGAGGAAAATAAAACAATTGTCACAACTAGACCCTGTCTGCCCTACTAAATACGCTGATATAACTGACCCATACACTGAAACGACGTCATTGTATTGTACAGGTTAGAACAGATGAATTAATTATGGATAGAAAAGCATCATTATATTACAAGGCTAAAAAACTCCAACTGAAACAAGAAAACCATCATCATCCTTAAAAAAAAAAAAAAAAAATCCAGAAAATGGCGCCATCGTGCGGAGTCGTTTAGGACAGATGTACTACAGAAGCAGAAAATGCTTTATTTGCAGAAGAGTTTTATTCTCAAATGGTCGCCTCTTTAGTACTGTATTCCAATTAAGTCAGACGATTTCAAACACGTGAAAAATATAGGAGCCGAAAAGCTCCAGTGCTGTCACCGCAACTCTCTCATGGTCGGAACAACTCCACTATTGTATTCTAGCTAACATCAGACCATCCCCCTTTGCTGAACTTTATAAGCGTTTCAGTAACACAGAGAGTAGGCCAGCATACTTCCCTGTGCATTGTCCTAAAACAGTCAACGCCAAACTACATGCACATTCCACACCACTTTCTTTTCTAAATTCCGCAAAAATGGTGTCTCAACACCCAGTCTCGGAGTCCCCGAAGGGGGAGGGGTTAAAATGCCCACCCTACGACCCTTTCCAGGAGATGACCATGTGAGATTCATGGAACTATTGTCTGACACACTCTGTATTAATTTCTGCAACGTTTGTGGCATTTTCTCTGGTTTTCTCCCATTTGAACGCAACCTCTCTTCCTCTAAACATTACTGAGACTCAGCTGCCTGAGGCGACAGATTGCAAATGTTTCTCTGTGTCCTCCTACTTTATTCTCACTTCACAGCCAAGGGTGGCTGTTGTGTTTACGTACTCAACAACGTACTATGCTCTCGTGCTCTTGTACTTGAATCCTCTGAATTCTCTGCTCTCTGGATTTGTCTAGCTCATTAATCTCGCCTAAATACGTCTATGCTGTGTACTTATCCCCTAATTCTACCAACTTTGAAAATTTTTTCAACTATCTTACTTCGAAGTTGGATCACATCCTATCAATTTTGGCTTTCACTGAACTCTTCATTCTACTGTAGGTGATTTCAATGTTCACATCCACACATGGCTCTCCTCTTCATTCACTGATTCACCTGGTGAATGCATCTTCATCTTTCTAATCCTTAAACCCTTACACGTAGGGCAATATTTAATGCAGTCATCACCTCAATACGGGTAATTCCTCGGAAACTGCTGAAAATTGCTTGTTTTCAAACCTTAATAAATCGGGATGTATAGCCTGAGGGAAACGAATTAATTACCATTTTACTCAAAACTCTTCCTCTTGCGAGTGAAAGTATCCCCAGGTCTGCAGGTCCTTGCATCGATAAGTAATGATGTGAGGAAGAGAACTGATTTTTGGCGCAAGAGAGGAAGTGTTTGTGCATCTGCCCATGGCGCAGACTATGGCTTTGCTCTCAGTGTGATAACTTACTCCACTACTAGATAAACTAGACACTGTTGCATCCAAGGCATGCCTTATGGCACTATCACTGAGCCCTTTTCTAGTATCCTTGGAAAGAGGCTTGGCAGGGGTGGATGATGCAATTGGCTACATGCGGCGCACACGGAATCAGACAAAGAGGAACCTGAAGAAAGTGTTGTACACCTGGCAAAGGCAAGAGACAAGCTGACTCTCACCTGTGTGGTATAGAGGGACTCCTTCCCTACCCTCTGGTGGCAAGAAGAAATGGCAGCCGGTTCAAACTGGTGATGGGAAGACACTTGCGCATATAGCCTCTACCCAGCAGCCCCATGGAAGCCAGAATGTGATGTGTATATACGTTCCCTGGCGGATGGGGGTTAATGACCTACAGCAGCTTATACAGCACCCAGTCCATATCCCTGATTGCCTTGGAGGGAGTTGCAACATACCTGACCTCTTACAACAAATCCTACTGCTTACTCTGTAAGTCTTTTCTCTCTGATGGGCTCCTCCAGTCACAACCTTATCACCTTGACCTGTCCTCTTGCTCCAGTAACACCTGTAGACCTTCCAAAGGAGCGGCGGTTGTGGTACTTTGGAGCTACTAAATGGGAGGTGCTCAGGGAGTACATCTTTTATTTTCCCTGGAATGATTTTTGCACAGATGACTGAGAGTCATCTGAGTGTGCCTGGTGCATTACGGAGGTTATTTTCTTGGTCACAGATGCATACATTCCTTTCTCTTATCCACTGACAAATGCAAAAAATTCCTTGATTTAATCACGCCTGTTCTAAAGCTGTCCACAACAAGAAAGTCTACAAAAGTTACCATCCCCAACCCACCCCCGAATCTCATCTCAATTATGTCTCTGCTTGGAACCGTGTGAAGTCTGTTCTTCACTCTGCTGAGAATAATTTCATTCGTTCTAAATGCTCTGAACTCTCCGACTCAGATTCTTCCCGCTCCTTCTGGCACCTTGCCAAAAACCTTTATCACAACACTATTTCATCCTTCTTCCCTCATCTCTTCTGATGGTTCTGTAACTGCTATTGAAAAAAGCACATCTATTTGCTCACATTTTCTCCTCCAATTCCAACTTAAACGATTCCAGTGCTGTTCTTTCATCTCCCCCCTCCCCCCGACTTCCTCATGACTGACATTAAAATGTCTTTATTTGAGGTACTTCCTGCCTTTAGTAGGCTCAATACGCTCGATACAAACAAGATATATGGGTCTAATGGGGTCCTTCCTGTTGTCCTTGTTCTTCTGTCCTCATACTTTACCATAGTAAACTATTACATTATTGTCTGTTGACTTATACCTGTACTTCTTGCTGGAAGTTTGCTCAGAATCAGCCTTTCCCAAAAAGGGTCACCATTCCCAGTCCTCTAACTATCAAGCAATTGCTTTAACATCCTGCATTTCAATTTTTATGCTATTTTTCATCTATTCTTTAAAAAAAATTAAACCACCACTCCTATCATAACCTTCTTTCTGATCGTCAGTATGGATTCCTCCAAGGACGCTCCATAGGCGATCTTCACACCTTCCTTTCATACTCCTGGTCATCCTCCTTTCGGGACTTCGGCGAAAACATGCCATTGTACTTGACATCTGAAAGACTGGCGGTCGAGTATGGCATAAACCTTTGATTTTCAAACTGCCCTCTTATGGTTTCTATCCTTCCATCTGTGCTTTCATCTCTAGCTTCCTTCCTGGTCGTTCAATAGCTGCTGTTGTAGATGACCACCGTTCTTCTCCTAGAGTTATTAATAGTGGTGTTCCTCGGGGTTCTGTCCTATCAAAAACTCCTCTTCATATTTACCAATGACTTCCGAAGCTGCACTTCTCACCCTATCCACCCATATGCTGATGACCCCATCCTTCACCTTTCCATCTGCGTTTGCAGCGTCTGTCTCAGCAGTTACTTCGACAAACAAGGTATGAGGCTATGGCACACTTAATGTCTGACTTGGTGCTTATCTCTGACTGGGGCAAAAGTAATCTTGTTTTTAATGCATCGAAGACTCACGTATTACATCATTCGATCCGTCCTAATCGTTCGCAAGAATGTTATCCAAGTCAATCCTGCATCATCATTACACGTACTTGATGTTTCATTCTCTCAGGATTTATTTTGGAAAAATCATATTACCTCTCTTGTAGAATCTGCTTCCAAGAGATTATCTGTGCTAAACCGACTTTGTGCCTTCTTTTTCCCTGTACAGTTGTTGCCTTGATACACGGGTATTATTCGCCCCTGTGTAAAGTACAACTCTTGTGTGTGGGGAGGCTCAGTACATACAGCTCTTCTCAACAAGGTGGAGTCAAAGGCTTTTCATCTCGTCAGTTCTCTTCTTCTTAGTCATTTCAAGTGCCGTCTCTTCACGGCACTGTTGCATCTTTATTTTTTTCCCATCATTACTTCAATGGTCCCTGCTCCTCTGAACTGTCTCCTTGTATCTCCTCCACCATTACGGCGGGAGCGTAGCACCCGTCTGGCAGCAAATTCTCATCCCTTTTCTGTCCACCACTCTAATGCAAGGGTTCACAGTGACTCCTCGTCTTTTTTGTATACAACAGGTCAATTCTGGAACTGTCTTCCTTTATCTGTATTTCCTACTGCTTATGACCTCCGGTCATTTAAAGTCAATGTGTCCAGGGATCTCGAAGTGAACCGACCTTGAATGTGGCCTTTCTTTCTCTCTCTCTCTCTCTCTCTCTCTCTCTCTCTCTCTCTCTCGGAGGGAGCAATATTGTGGTCTTCCAGCATTTGATTCCTTCTTCCTGGCATTACAAATACCTGCAAGTTATTATGGACGCCTGATTATGTTGATGCTGGTGTAATTAACTCTCTAATTGCCAGAACAACTCTTGTATTCAGCTTCAGGCAATGCCTGCTTATTTTATTAATATGAAAATGAGTCTCGGGGGCATATTCTCGTGAACTTCGGTGGCTTCTGCCACCTCTTTCTTAGCGATTTATTCTTCCCATTACACCTACTGTAAACACTGTCTTTCTGTATAAGTTATTCTTTTCGTTTCAGTAGCGACATGGGTTGTATGCATAACACTGTACTGTTTCCCATTCGGATCTGTTGTTCATATTACACCTAAATACTCCTCTTGTTTGTTACTCATGCCTGTTCATTACCGGCAAAGGCTACATACATAAAACAAGACCAGAGTGAAGTGTTGTCTGCAGAAATAAACTGTTAAGGATGAAGTAAAGAGCAGACTCCCCCACACCATCACTACGATGACTTTCTGCTATAATCATACAATCAGGAGATTATTTCAATCACCTTACAACGATCTCTTTGCACCGGAGAAGGTTGATGATGGCTATTATCGAACTCCTTAAATTCAAAACACTTCTCTTAACCTGGAAACAAATCGTCTAATGGTGGGAAAAGCATGCTTAAAAAAATGGATCATCTGACTACAGGGTTTACTGACGAGAATATGAAACAGGAGTTTTTATTTGTATCTGGCAGATGCAGACATGACAGGTCCATCACCTAAGGCCCAGCTGTACCCCCTACATGCCACGCCCCTTCACATGTCACCACTTTGGTGCAAATATCCACTGTTCATTCTGAATCCATTCAGGAGCTTTTAATTAAGAGTTTGTGTAATAATATTAGCAGGAGTACTTTCATTACTTATCTGCTGTTCGTGTGGAATTTGTTCCAACGAAACTTAAATAATCAAACCGTTCCCTGCCCCATCCTGTAAGTAAGATGCTGTCCTTTCAGACAGCATCTTACTTCGCTAACCACATGGCCACTACATTAGAGATAACTCATTAAGTCCACTAACTTTTTTCTTTATTTTAGTGTTGCTACCCTGTGTTGATTTTATTCGTTAGGAAGGACTTTTATTAATGAATGGTTTTGTAGAAGATTTTATCTATTTTCGCTTGACTCTAAGACTCTCTCTCTAAAAGATACAGACTCGACAGAAGGCAGCAAAAATAAAAATGACAAATGTGACGCTGAGAGTGAAGAATGAAGTAAAAAACAAAAAAAATGGTTGCAGGAAGGGGAAAGAATTAAATACGCCACTGATTGATAAGTGGTAACCCTTTCAGTCCGACGAAGAAGTGGTTAGTAATCCATTCCCACTCGCCACCAGATGACATTAATCAGCTTGGGCAAGTGAAGGTGTTAATGGAGGCTGGTAACTAAACCATTCTATTCGAAAAGTCCTCGAAAGTTTGGGAATGAAATAGTGAAGGGGTAGTAAGAGCGAATAATTTATAAGTCACTGGAGTTAGGTGGCTATAGTACTGAACAGCAGAGTGTGTGTGTGTGCAACGTACCGAGTTCTGCAGCAGTGTGTCTGGGTTGGCGGCCACCTCGCGGTACCACACAATCCACAGGCTGTTGTTGGCCACGAAACTCACGAACAGGTTCTTGTGCAGCCGAATACGGGTGCACTGCAGCGACCTGGCCGGGGGAGAGTGGGGGAAACGTGGACACCATGTGTGATAATAGAGATATTATACAGATCAAGTATTTGAGGCATTTATTACAAACACACACACACACACACACACACACACACACACACACACACACGAAGCGACACAATAAACATGGCGCGGTTCACAATGTTATTAGAGATCTGTTAATGTGAAAGGCATTAAATTCAGCAGCAAGTAATCAATGGACCAATGCCTGTGGGAAATATGATGATGGATATCCCACTTCGGTGTTTTTTTCTTCCCTGGATATAGATCCTGCCCACTCCATTCATAATAGTTGGAATGGGATGATGGTGATGATGATGATGATGATGGATAGATGATGATTATCCCTTTCAGTATTAACCTATGCACCACGACGACGTCCTTTATATTATATCTTGCAACTTACATACGATATTAATCGGTGTATGAAAAGACTCTTCACTTTGAAGGGGCTAAGTATTACCTCTATTAACCTCTTCACTGCTAGGGAGCTTTTTCCCACATTGAACAAAATCGTCCAGCCACAACAAAATAAAAGGAAGTTACAAGCGTCCACACCTGAAGGTGTGTAATGTGCCCGAGAGAGTAAGCTTGTTGTTGTTTTAGGCAAAAGACAGTGTGAACTGCGCCGTCCTGATTGTCTGATACGAGTGCATACTTTGAAATAATTTATCTTGTTTCAGAATATGCAGCCTAACTCTTTAGGGGCTTTGAACTCTTATGCCAAAAAAAAAAAAAAAAAAAAAAAAAAAGCTGGTTGAAGCACAGTGGCGTACCTGAGGGGGGCAGGGGGGGTGATTGAAACGGTCCACCGGGCCCCCAATTGAGGGGGCCCCAAAAAACCCTTAATAATTTATAAGCTTTTGTGTTAATATTTAAAAATATTATTTATCATCCCGGACAATCCTGAGTGAGATATTAGATAAGTTTGAGGGCCCCGCAAAGAACATAGCGTCTCCCCCCCCGGCCCCCAAATCTTTAGGTACGCCCCTGTTGAAGCACCTGACTCAGCTTTTTTGCTCAATTCTGCTTTTCATTTTAATCACTTTTAAGCACTATGCTAGGAGTTTTGAGAAAAGCACCTTAAATAATATCTACTGCTGTTACATAATCTTTCATACCATGGTCGAAGGTTTGTGGTAGTTTTAATAATTTTTGAGAACTTCCAACGGTGTGTGTAGGTCGGGTTGTGAGCTTCAATAATATCCGAGAGAGCACAATTTTACTGCTGAGTTGGTGTCTTTTTTTTTTCTTTAGCAATGTGGTGACGAATGTTGAGAAATGTCACTTAGGTGGCACCTATTGCTTTCTCATTAACTTTCTGTGGATGTCCATAGAGCCTCTCTTGTTTGCTTTACAGTTCTCATAAATAACAAACATTGCGTGCTGTTTGATACTCTTATTTTTACATATTTTTCTTTTTCATCGCATGGTTGGAAAATAAAGAAGTATGAAATACATAAGTTTTCAAACAATGCGTTTAAACCAGCTGCAGTTTTGATAGTGTCTAAAATTTAACACCTTTGGTGCTGTTAAGGTTATACACGTGGCTGGAGTTGGAGGGAGAAGGGGAATATTTTTTCTCGAGATGAAAGTTGGATGTTCACATCTTCGTGTCCCACTCTCACCCACCCAACCAT
>NC_137010.1:39327355-39384130 GCF_032717465.1 Coenobita brevimanus | reverse complement strand
GACTTTTTAAATGCCTCTTTTATGTAGATTTACATTCCTCCTCTAAAAAAAAAAAATGTCACCAAGCCAGATTTCTGCGTTTCTGTTACTGTTGAGTGGATAGATAATGAACAGGAAATCGTCTTTGTTGGTTGGCATTCCTATAAAGCGAGAATTTTACATTATCTAATCTTTTCTCCATATCATGGTATCTAAATATATGGTACGTTATTTTTCTTTTTTCTACTGTGAACTGGATATTACTGTTTGAATAGTTCAGCATTCTTTAAATAAGTCCCTAAATTTGTTTTCCACTTGGCACTGAGCTAGCACATCATAAACATACCTGAACCATATAGATCCCCTACCCATAATTCGTTTGTAATTGTCATTCTTCAGTGTCTCCGTGTTGAGGCAGGCCATGACAACACTGACGGAGGAGTCCATGGCTAGGCCTTTGTAACGTACATATTCTTTTCCGTCAAAAACAAACACTCATAATCCCACACACAGTGAGACAAGTTTCATGAAGTCTTCACCCGGTACTGGCTGCAGATTTCATCTTTCTGTGTTATCCTCCAAACGCTCTCTCTCTCTCTCTCTCTCTCTCTCTCTCTCTCTCTCTCTCTCTCTCTCTCTCTCTCTCTCTCTCTCCACTGCTCGCAGGGCACCTTCTACTTGCACATTGATGAATAAGGACTTTGGCGTGTAACTGCCACTCACTATTACATTGTTTTGTAAAATCCTTGGTTGTAAGCTTCGGTCTGTGTGGTCGCTGGGATTTTTCAGGTGAGCATTGCTGATGGTGTCTAGTGCACTGGGACAAGGGTTTTGAAAGTTGTTTTGCTCTGTTTTTGGAGTACGCTTTACCTATCCCAGACGTATTTAGTCTCATGGGTATGCCTTGTTTATGCATTTTGGGAAGTCTCCTCATCTTGGTGACCATTCTATCTAACTAATATGTCTGTCTTCTTTCTATCTATCTATATATTGATCTATCTATCTATTTCAATAAAAGAAAAAGGAGAAAAGAGAAATGTCAAGTGGGGTGAGAGCGGGCAAAGTTGGTGTAGGAGGGAGGGAGGGGACGGCTGTTGGTTGAGCTGGCTAGCTGTGACATACACAGGACAATAGATCGGGGGGATTCACACCTGTTTGGCTTGAACAGTTTTTCTTTATTTTCTTTTTTCTTTTATGTCACCGTGACTATGAAGTTGACCCTGAGTGTGTCATTCACTATGATGAGGCCACACTCATTGACTAGGGAGGATTCATTTTTGACACCTCATTGGCCAAAACCGGTCCACAGTTGCCACCTGTACAGCGTGCACGAACTTGAGCAGATGGAAAACCCTTTTTTTTTTTTCTTTCTTTTTTTCTGTGAGATCCGCACTCAAAGGGCCTGGACGTCGTCTTCTGAAACAGATATAGGCTATGTGGGTCTGCAACGTTTTTAATTTCAACACGTAGTAATTTCATACTTCTTCCCTCATTTCCCCATATTGTACAGCTTACAAGGGCTTAGGGATCTCAGAACATTTGCACAAGAGTGCTTGTATTATGGTTAGATATAGGAGGGTCAAAAAATATTTAAATAATTTTTGAGTTTCCAAATAATGATGACTGTTTTGTAAATACTGTGTGTGGGTATGCTGTGGAGGGTCATTAATTCTAGTAAATTTGTTATTAGGTCTTCATAAAACAGTGATGATTTTTGTGGATTCACAGTGGTAATAAAGACCAGTTGGCCGCCCAGTGGCAGAGATAAAAGTTGCAAGAGCTGAAACTATACTACTAAGAATGCAGGTTGGGAGAGTCTCCAACTAGAATAAGACAGATATCAAATTAACCTACTTGTCTATTACATGATTTCCCGAAGTGATACTCGAAATCCCCATGGCAGCGGGAACAGTCAAGTAAAAAAGTGCGTTGGACCGTCTCGGAGATGCAGCAATACTGACAGTTGCCATCTGGATACTCTCGCACACATGCAGACCGAGGCGAGACACATAGGGTGCTAACTTTAGAGAGACCTCCAGCCGCAGGTGCATGGCTTTGGATTTGTAGCGGGTGTGTTGGTAGCGCTGCATGATGTCAGTCTGCTTACATGAGATCACTGTATACTGAAGGGTGAGAAAGCAACCACCACTAACCTCTTCAGACCAACAATTCCTCTTTTAGTATATTCTTTGTATCTCCCAGGCGACTTTTATTCAGATCAGGAAGGACTTAGCGCAGTAAGAGGTTAAATGCAAGATTCCTGCATAACTCAAACCACACCACACTACCACTCCAAATCACCACAGCACACCACCACAACGTTCCACCACGGACAACACCACCCACAGTGTTCCACCACACCACAAACACACCACACCCCGCCAATATACACCACTAAGAATCACATCACCACACCACTACACCATCCTACCACACCGCCACGACACATCACCACATCACACCACGCTGACATACCACACCATCACTTTAGTATCATTAGCCTACACCACAGCATTCCACCACATCACACAACACCATCACTTTTCATCACCACACCTTCTACCACACCGCCACTCCACACCACACCATGGTACCCCACTCCCGCTCGACATCACCATTCCACACCACCTAATAAATCTACACCACCAAACCACCACACCATACCAAGTGCATCACTAACAATAACACACCACACCATCACTCCACTCATACAACACAACAATATCACACCATCATATACACCACCACCTCACACAGCCACTCCACACATGTCCGCAGCAACATCATCACACTACTTCACTGTCACAGCACCACACCACAACACCAAAACCATTACACCACACCATCCTTTCTCACCTTTTTCCATACCACACTACCCTTCCTTACCTCTTCCTACACCACACCATCACTCGACACCATCCATCCTCACCTCTGTTAATACTATTGCACAACACCACATTGCCTCGCCTCTCTCCACACCACACCACACCACACCACATTACCCTGCCTCACCTCTCTCCAAACACACCACACCACCGTTTTACATGCTACACTATCCTACCTCACCTTGCTTCACATGACACCACTCTCCTCACCATACTCCACACCATACCACACCACACCACACCACCCTGCCTCACTTCTCTCCACAGTAGCACACCCATCACACCGCACCACATCACACCATCACACCACATCACCACACCACACCACACCACCAGTCCAAACCACCGCAACCCCCCCCCCCGGCCCCTCACGGGGCTCGAGTACCTGGGAGTGGCTTCGGTCGCCCGGGGAAGTACCACATCTCCCAACACAACACACACAACAACACCGTTTTTTTTACACCGAGAAATGACTCCCCGGCTGTCATTTCTTGACGACTTCTAGCCGGGGACATTGAGAGCAATCCAGGACCCACCAACAAATACATATGTCCAACATGCTCAAAACCTATCACGTCCAGCCGACAGACAATGGGTTCAGTTCAGTGCAATTCCTGCAAGAACTGGACCCATTACACCTGCACAACACTTGCATCCAGAAAACATTACACAAACACCTGGACCTGCTCCTTATGCTCCTTCCCCCCACCCATCAACCCCCCTTCCAATCCTACTCCTACTTCCTTCACACCTCCACAGCCAAACCCACTGACCCTTCCCACACCATCCAGTCCCCTAACTCCTCCCATTCCAACCCATCCTAATCCACCTCAACCCTTACCTTCATCACAACCTCTTCCTACCCCTTCCTCCACCCACACCACCTCCCCTCCAGTGCTGCAGCAGCCAACACACATCGCACACACAACATAAACATCCTTCAGTTAAACATAGATGGCATAAACACCAAAATACATGAACCTCACACAATTCATCAAACAACAGAACATACACATTGCCATCTTACAAGAAACAAAACTACACAGAACACAGAAAACACCGACATTTCATAACTTCACCACCAGTCGACAAGACCGGGCCGACAGCGGTGGCGGTGGACTCATCACCCTGGTACACAAATTCATCAACTTTGCAGATACCAGTGCACACACAAAGTCACTTCTTCCCCCACATGACACCACAACAGAAATACAATCAATTAAAATAGCACTGGTAACAAATCACACATAACAATCGCTAATACATACATTCCCCCCCAATCGTCCCCCACAGTACCACACAATTACTCTCCACAGATACACCACATCACTAACATACCCAACATCATCCTGGGTGGTGATTTCAACGCCAAGTCGTCGGCCTGGCATGTCAACAACCCTGACACAGACAGAGGGCTGGTACTACAATCCCAGACAGATCATCTCTTCATACTAAACAGTCTAGACCAACATACCCATATCCCACACCAAGCCCTCTTCCTCCCATCATCTCCAGACATCACCTTCTGCTTCCCAAATCTCGCCCCCACTACATCATGGAGAGTGGTCACAACCCAAGGTTCTGATCACCTCCCAATCATCATCACTACCAAAACCAGAATCACCCCGGCTGGCCACAAACACACATACACTAATTATAAGAGAGCCAACTGGGAGGCCTTTGTAACTGAAACAGAACAACATTTCGAAATACTAAACAGTACACCCATCACAAACATCAACACCGCTGTGAACACTTTCAATACAATCATACAAAACGCAGACAAAAGACTCATCCCTAGGAGGCAACAGAAAGAAACACAACCCCAGCTGCACACTAGAAATTCAAGGCCTCATCAGACAACGGGACACACTGCGACACTCCCCAACACCCCATACACAAGACACCATACAACAAATACAAGAACTCAACACTCAAATAAACAATAAAATATCAGAACAGCAAACACTAAACTGGAAAAATTACCACCAAACACTTGACCACAAAACAAACATCAGTAAACTCTACAAAGCACTAAACAGCATCACACTTTCCAACAGCAACACCACACAATCACACGCTGCCATCACAACGACAGACACCATACCCTCAAACAAACAACAAGCAAACACTCTCATCAATCACTTTTCACAAGTCAGCCATCTAAACCCCCATCCCGAAGACCGACGTATCATCCGACGTAAGAGACAGTTTCCCACAGACCCAGACTACGCACCTTTCACTTACAACCAGACGAAGCACATCATTAACAACCTCAAGCACTCATCTGCCTGTGGACCATACAACATAAGCAACACTGAACTTAAACACCTAGGACCATAAGGCATACAAGAACTCACCAACATATCAAACTGCAGCTACTCACACAACATAATACCCAACATCTTGAAGCATGGCAATATCATCACTATCCCTAAACCCAACAAAGACCCTACGTAACACTCCTCACATCGCCCCATCACACTCCTCTGCACCCCCTCTAAAGTCACTGAACGACTGGTACTACAACTAGTCGCACCTCACATTCCCCTAGCCCAGTCACAACATGGCTTTAGGCCACTACACTCCACAAACACCCTTCTTACAGACCTTACAGAGAGAGTTTTTGATGGCATGAATTCAGCTAGGCCACCACACAGAACGCTCCTAGTCACACTAGACATCAGCAGAGCTTTTGATGCCATCCCCCGTCACAACCTCACAAACAAAATACTCAACACAAACATGCACAATAACACAAAAAGATGGCTGGCAAACTACTTAGCAGGCAGATGTGCACACGTAACACATGCCGGTTAGTCTTCTAACATCAGAAACTTCACAAACGGCTTCCCCCAAGGATCTGTTTTGTCCCCTACACTCTTTAACCTATACATGCACGACGTACCCACACCCCACACCCCACAGATACACATAGCTTCCTATGCAGATGATATAACACTTACATGTACGCACCAAAACGCAAACACAGCTGCACACATCATTCAACCTTACCTCAACACACTACACGAATGGTTCACCACAAACAGGCTCGAAAAAGCCCCAGCCAAATCTACAGGCCGACGACTTGGCGTTGAAATCACCTTCTCACAAACCCCCAGTAGAACACAGTCACATCCCACTCCTCACCATAATCAACACCCCCCTACCACACACACACCCAAAATCCTTGGTGTAATATACAATACATCAATGTCATTTAAACAACACATCACAAACATTAAAAATAAAATAACACCAAGACTCAATCCTTTGAGGTCACTTGCCCATACAACATCGGACACAACAAACAAAACCACCACCACAGTATACAAACAATACATACGTTCAGTGATGAATTATGCAAACCCTGCCTGGGCTTCTAACCTCACCCAAACACACTATAACACTCTACAGACCATACAGAACAAGGCCCTAAAAATAATCACAGGCTGCACAGCTACTACACCCACAGACCACCTACATCAAGAAACCAAAGTCCTCAAAGTCAAGGATCACCTAGACATGAGAGGCACCCAGTTTCTTGCTGCAGCCTCCACAAACCCACAACACCCACTACAGTACATGGCAGCACATCCACCCACACCAAGGAACATCACAACAACACCCAGCACACGATACCATACACAAATACTGTCATCTCTCCCCCTTCGCCCACCTCAGACCAGCTTCCAGAAGCATATCCACACTCAGATCACTCGCCGCTCCATTCAGTCACTGAAAGACAACACACAGCTGGATGCACGGCCTCCTGACATCCACCCTTCTGAATCCTATCTTCCTTGTGAGGACAGGGTCCACCTGGCCAGGCTGAGATGTGGGCACCATCCAGCACTCTTAAGCTACCAGAAGAGGCTGGACGACTCCGTTGCTGATGCCTGTCCAGGATGCAACACAGCACCCCATACTATTAAGCACATTATGGAAGACTGCATTGCACACAATCACCTACGCCAACAACACAACATACACTCTTTGAGAGCTCTGTGGGAAAGCCCGGTCTCGGCCATGGCCTTCCTAAGGGACTCGGGGCTGTTCGGCCAGACTGCCTATGGAACGACTACTACTACTACTACTAGTGTACTTCAGCCCTACTTCCCCACAGATGCGGCAGATGGTGAACACAATCTACATCAGCGGGTACTCCGTCTCCCTCCTGGCCCTGGCTATATCACTCGTCATCTTCTGCTACTTCAGGTTAGTTCAACTATGTGTGTGTGTGTGTGTGTGTGTAATGACAGATTGCAGTATATCATCAGGTCGATTAAAACGAGTGGGGGCTCATAGCCACGTGGCCGCTGCGGATCTAAAAGGTGTGACAGCACCATATATAGTGTGGGAATCCGAAAGGAAACATCACTATATGTGTGGTGCTCTCACACCTTATAGACCACCAGCAGCGGTGAGGTGGCTGCGAGGCCTAGCTCTTAGAGTGTTTAATTGACCTGATATCTATCTATCTATTATAGATAGATGCATAGATAGATATATAGATATAGACACGCATACAAAGAGGATGTCCCACGAGTTGACGTACCAGCTTCAGGATGTGATTCCTAGGGTCATTCTAAGACACAAATATATCATGAACAAATCTCGGATTCACTACCATTATGAATTCAAAGTATTTAAGTTTGAATGGTGGTAATAGGTAACATACTGTATCCAATTCCACCCTGTGTTACCGCCTTCCATACTCTTTATTACTTTACTGTCAGGTTTGACTCTTCATGGAGCACTGTTTTATTATTGCTTGCAAATTCTCAGTAAGAATATGTAATGAAGAGTACAGAGGATGGTGACATAGGGTGGAAGTGGATATCCCATTACCACAATACAGATTTAAATGCCATTTATTACACAGCTGTAGTGAATGCAACATATTTTCTTTGAACATGTATGTTTTACATTTATCCCAGGAGTCTCCTCCTGAAGTTAATACTTCAATTACTGGAGCACTGCACAACATACTTCAATTACTGGAGCACTGCACACCTGCACAACATATATATATATATATATATATATATATATATATATATATATATATATATATATATATATATATAGACAGATAAAATCTTTGTTCTAAGGCGTCGTTTATGTTAATACTTTTGCTGCTGTCATGCCTTATGTATTTTATTCCTTTTTCGCTGAAATCTGTTGTGTTTTATTTGTACTGCCTTGACGTCATTTGTATCACGAGGCTTGGTTTCATTTTTTATTCATCTTTTTTTCTCGTCGTCGTGACGCTTCATATAATATAATCTTTCTTGCCGTCAGGTCATTTACATACCAGTTCTTGTGTGTGTGTGTGTGTGTGTGTGTGTGTGTGTGTGTGTGTGTGAACATAATAACTTAGTAACGATTTCAATCAAATCCGGTGGAAGGGTGGAAGTGTTCAAGGTAAGGCAAGAACAAAGGCATTCAATTTTGAGAACAATCAGTCTAAGGTCAAGGACACGGGACAAGATAAAAATTTGGCTTGTACGTGTGTTTGAAAAAAAAAAAAAAAAGAAGAAGTAATTTTTAAAGGTTTTGATTTGTTTTAAATTAATTTTGAGGATAATATTCAGCATCAGCCAAGAGGTGACTTTTTTTTTTTTTTTAACAATAGGTCAATGGTCAAGGTCACACGCTAAGTTCAACTTAAAACAGTTTTCATCCAATCTGGACCAATCTTTGTGCAAATGTTCAAGCTAAGCACGGATAGAAGGATTCGATTTTGAGGACAATGAAAGATCAAGGTCACAGGGAAAGATCAAGCGTCATGGTAACATGGCACGATCATCATAAACAATTCTTAGACCGGGTTTTGTGAAAGTAATTAAGTTTTGACAACAACCCGCCAAAGCTCAAGTTCACTGGATAAGGTCAAATGTTCGACCTTATAAATTAAACGTTTTTTTTTTTCTATTTCGACCAAACTTTGTTGAAAGATTCAGGGTCTGCCATGAATGAACAGAACTGATATTGAAAACAATATATCAACTGTCAAGGTCACAGAACAAGGTCAACTGGACTGTTTTAAACCAACTTGGACCATGCTTAGTGGAAGGGTTCATGGTCGGGCAAGAATGAGGCACTGTAAATCGATCTTTCGAACAATTGATCAGTGGTCAAGGTCAGATGGCAACCTCAAATATTCGGTGCACAAACCACTTGTAGGGTGCGTATGTTGCACTCTCTGGGTTCCTCCCCCTCCTCCTCCTCCTTCTCCTTCTCCTCCTCCTCATCATCATCATCATCATCATCATCATCATCATCGTCATCATGATCATTATTATTATTATTATTATTATTATTATGTTGATGTACGGGCGAGCGAAGTGAGGGAAAACACCACTTCAGGCAAAAACTGTCGCGTGAAAGTCTTGTCTCAAGTGGCTTGTAAATTTTCCTGACTGAAGTACACCAAAACTGTGTTGCCTTCTCAGCAGTTTAACCAGTGTGGCATGGTGTATCATTTTCACATTGCCATGAAGATTGCCTTCCAGAGAAAGCTAGACTTTTCCCCACTAAGAGCAAACTATAATTGAAGACGCCCAAACCTATCCCTTCTGCAAGAACAATGCGTCATCCCCCCCCCATGACCATGTGGCCAATCATGACATGCCGTACCTTATTGAAGCTGTCATGCAAATTACCTTACGTTGGTACCAGTCATTTTCCAAAAAGAGCCAGATGTAGTAAAAAAAGGCCAAAAATACAATCTTGCTCGTTTGGTCACATTCTAATGGTGTGGAAGTTTTTTTTTTACCATTATTATTCTTGACGTCACAACATATCATTGTGTATTTAAATCCTTTCGCAATTGCTCCCTGGTTACTTTACTTACAGACTCCTATAACTTACTCTCGCCAGGATAAAATCGTCTGGCATTAGATGGAATAAAGTTCTAAAGTTGTCCCGACCATGAGATGGTAAACAGTGACAGTATTAACACTCAAACTCTATAACGTATTCTCAGCTAAGTAAAATCTTCACGCGTTGGATGTATGGTTGGGTGGGTGAGAGTGGGACACGAAGATGTGAACATCCAACTCATCTCGAGAAAAATATTCCCCTTCTCCCTCCAACTCCAGCCACGTGTATAACACATAGCACCAAAGCTGTTAAATTTTAGACACTATCAAAACTGCAGCTGGTTTAAACGCATTGTTTGAAAACTTATGTATTTCATACTTCTTTATTTTCAACCATGCGATGAAAAAATATGTAAAAAATAGAGTATCAAACAGCACGCAATGTTTGTTATTTATGAGAACTGTAAAGCAACAGAGGCTCTATGGACATCCACAGAAAGTTAATGAGAAAGCAATAGGTGCCACCTAAGTGACATTTCTCAACATTCGTCACCACATTGCTAAAGAAAAAAAAAAAAAAGCACCAAATCAGCAGTAAGATTGTGCTCTCTCGGATATTATTGAAGCTACAACCGACCTACACACACCGTTGGAAGTTCTCAAAAATTATTAAAACTACCACAAACCTTCGACCATGGTATGAAAGGTTATGTAACAGCAGTAGATATTATTTAAGGTGCTTTTCTCAAAACTCCCAGCATAGTGCTTAAAAGTATTAAAATGAAAAGCAGAATTGAGCAAAAAAGCTGAGTCAGGTGCTTCAACAGGGGCGTACCTAAAGATTTGGGGGCCCGGGGGGCTAGGTTCTTTGCGGGGCCCTCAAACTTATCTAATATCTCACTCAGGATTGTCGGGATGATAAATAATATTTTTAAATATTAACACAAAAGCTTATAAATTATTAAGGGTTTTTTGGGGCCCCCTCAATTGGGGGCCCGGGGGACAGTTTCAAACACCCCCCCCCCTGCCCCCCTCAGGTACGCCACTGTGCTTCAACCAGCTTTTTTTTTTTTTTTTTTTTTTTTTTTGGCATAAGAGTTCAAAGCCCCTAAAGAGTTAGGTTGCATATTCTGAAACAAGATAAATTATTTCAAAGTATGCACTCGTATCAGACAATCAGGACGGCGCAGTTCACACTGTCTTTTGCCTAAAACAACAACAAGCTTACTCTCTCGGGCACATTACACACCTTCAGGTGTGGACGCTTGTAACTTCCTTTTATTTTTGTTGTGGCTGGACGATTTTGTTCAATGTGGGAAAGCTCCCTAGCAGTGAAGAGGTTAATAGAGGCAATACTTAGCCCCTTCAAAGTGAAGTCTTTTCTACACCGATTAATATCGTATGTAAGTTGCAAGATATAATATAAAGGACGTCGTCGTGGTGCATAGGTTAATACTGAAAGGGATAATCATCATCATCATCATCATCATCATCATCATCATCATCATCATCATCATCACCATCATCCCATTCCAACTATTATGAATGGAGTGGGCAGGATCTATATCCAGGGAAGAAAAAAACACCGAAGTGGGATATCCATCATCATATTTCCCACAGGCATTGGTCCATTGATTACTTGCTGCTGAATTTAATGCCTTTCACATTAACAGATCTCTAATAACATTGTGAACCGCGCCATGTTTATTGTGTCGCTTCGTGTGTGTGTGTGTGTGTGTGTGTGTGTGTGTGTGTGTGTGTGTGTGTGTGTGTGTGTGTGTAATAAATGCCTCAAATACTTGATCTGTATAATATCTCTATTATCACACATGGTGTCCACGTTTCCCCCACTCTCCCCCGGCCAGGTCGCTGCAGTGCACCCGTATTCGGCTGCACAAGAACCTGTTCGTGAGTTTCGTGGCCAACAACAGCCTGTGGATTGTGTGGTACCGCGAGGTGGCCGCCAACCCAGACACACTGCTGCAGAACTCGGTACGTTGCACACACACACACTCTGCTGTTCAGTACTATAGCCACCTAACTCCAGTGACTTATAAATTATTCGCTCTTACTACCCCTTCACTATTTCATTCAACTTTCGAGACTTTTCGAATAGAATGGTTTAGTTACAGCCTCCATTAACACCTTCACTTGGCCAAGCTGATTAATGTCATCTGGTGGCAGTGGGAATGGATTACTAACACTTCTTCGTCGGACTGAAAGGGTTACCACATCAATCAGTGGCATATTTAATTCTTTCCTTCCTGCGACCATTTTTTTTGTTTTTTACTTCATTCTTCACTCCAGTGTCACATTTGTCATTTTATTTTTGCTGCCTTCTGTCGAGTCTGTATCTTTTAGAGAGAGTCTTAGAGTCAGCGAAAATAGATAAAATCTTCACAAAACCATTCATTAATAAAAGTCCTTCCTAACGAATAAAATCAACACAGGGTAGCAACACTAAAATAAAGCAAAAAGTTAGTGGATTTAATGAGTTATCTCTAATGTAGTGGCCATGTGGTTAGCGAAGTAAGATGCTGTCCGAAAGGACAGCATCTTACTTACAGGATGGGGCAGGGAACGGTTTGATTATTTAAGTATCGTTGGAACAAATTCCACACGAACAGCAGATAAGTAATGAAAGTACTCCTGCTAATATTATTACACAAACTCTTAATTAAAAGCTCCTGAATGGATTCAGAATGAACAGTGGATATTTGCACCAAAGTGGTGACATGTGAAGGGGCGTGGCATGTAGGGGTACAGCTGGGCCTTAGGTGATGGACTGTCATGTCTATGCCAGATACAAATAAAAACTCCTGTTTCATATTCTCGTCAGTAAACCCTGTAGTCAGATGATCCATTTTTTAAGCATGCTTTTCCCACCATTAGACGATTTGTTTCAGGTTAAGAGAAGTGTTTTGAATTTAAGGAGTTCGATAATAGCCATCATCAACCTTCTCGGTGCAAGAGATCGTTGTAAGGTGATTGAAATAATCTCCTGATTGTATGATTATAGCAGAAAGTCATCGTAGTGATGGTGTGGGGAGTCTGCCTTGTACTTCATCCTTAGCAGTTTATTTCTGCAGACAACACTTCACTCTGGTCTTGTTTTATGTCTGTAGCCTTTGCCGGTGATGAAGAGGCAAGAGTAACAAACAAGAGAGTATTTAGGTGTAATATGAACAACAAATTGGAATGGGAAAGGTGTAGTGTTATGTGTACAACCCATGTCGCTACTGAAACGAAAAGAATAACTTACAAGACAGTGTTTACAGTAGGTGTAATGTGAAGGATAAATCGCTAAGAAAGAGGTGGCAGAAGCCTTCTGAGTTCACGAGAATATGCCCCCGGGACTCATTTTCATATTAATAAAATAAGCAGGCGTTGCCTGAAGCTGAATACAAGAGTTATTCTGACAATTAGAGAGTTAATTACACCATCATCAACATAATCAGGCGTCCATAATAACTCGCAGGTGTTTTTAATGCCAGGAAGAAAGAATCAAATGCTGGAAGACCACAATATTGCTCCCTCCGAGAAAAAAAAAAAAAAAAAAAGTCCACATTCAAAGTCGGTTCACTTCGAGATCCCTGGACACACTGACTTTAAATGACCGGAGGTCATAAGCAGTAGGAAATACAGATAAAGGAAGACAGTTCCAGAATTGACCTGTTGTATACAAAAAAGACGAGGAGTCACTATTAACCCTTGCAAGAGAGGTGGACAGAAAAGGGATGAGAATTTGCTGCCAGACGGGTGCTACGCTCCCGCCGTAATGGTGGAGGAGATAGCTTCCTTTCTGGTCGTTCTATGGCTGCTGTCGTAGACGGCCATCGTTCTTCTCCTAGATCTATCAACAGTGGTGTTCCTCAGGGCTCTGTCCTATCACCAACTCTCTTCCTTTTATTCATCAGTGATCTTCTAAGCTGTACATCTAACCCTATCCACTCATACGCTGATGACTCCACCCTTCACCTTTCCATTCGGTTCCCGCAACGCCCATCTCAACAGTTACTTCAAGAAACAAGGGATGAGGCTATGGCACACCTAATGTCTGACTTGGCTCATATCTCTGACTGGGGTAAAAATAATATGGTTGTCTTTAATGCATCTAAGACTCAGTTCTTACACCTATCAACCCGACAAAATCTTCCACAGGTATACCCACTAATGTTTAATAATATTCAGATTAATCCTGCATCATCCTTGAACATGCTTGGGGTTTCATTTACTCGGGACTTATCTTTGGAAAGATCATATTACATCTCTTTTAAAATCTGCTTCCAAGAGATTGGGTGTGCTAAGCCGACTCCGCTCTTTCTTTACCCCTGCACAATTGTTGACTCTATACAGGGGTTTTATCCGCCCCTGTGTGGAATACAACTCTCATGTGTGGGGAGGCTCCCCACATACAGCTCTTTCTCAGTAGTGTTGAGTAAAAGGATTTTCGTCTCATTAACTCTACTCCTCTTACTGACTCCCTTCAACCTCTGTCTCTTCGCCGCACTGTTGCATCTTTATCTCTTTTCTATCGCTACTTTAATGGTCACTGCTCCTCTGAACTGTCTGCTTGCATTCCTCCACCTCTACGACGGGCGCGTAGCACCCGTCTGGCAGCAAACTCTCATCCCTTTTCTGTCCAACTCTCTAATGCAAGAGTTAACCGTTACTCCCAGTCTTTCATTTATGCAACAGGTCAGCTCTGGAACTGTCTCCCTCTGTCTGTATTTCCTTCTGCCTATGATCTCCAGTCTTTCAAACGTAGTGTGTCCAGGCATCTCAAAATGATCGGATCTTGAATTTGGCTCTCTATTGTATTTTGTTTTTCTCTTGGAGGGAACTGTTACTGCGGGCTCATGCCTTTGGTTCCTTCTTCCTCGCAAAAAAAAAAAAAAAAAAAAAAAAAAAAAAATCTGAGGAGCAGTGACCATTGAAGTAATGATGGGAAAAAAATAAAGATGCAACAGTGCCGTGAAGAGACGGCACTTGAAATGACTAAGAAGAAGAGAACTGACGAGATGAAAAGCCTTTGACTCCACCTTGTTGAGAAGAGCTGTATGTACTGAGCCTCCCCACTCACAAGAGTTGTACTTAACACAGGGGCGAATAATACCCGTGTATCAAGGCAACAACTGTACAGGGAAAAAGAAGGCACAAAGTCGGCTTAGCACAGATAATCTCTTGGAAGCAGATTCTACAAGAGAGGTAATATGATTTTTCCAAAATAAATCCTGAGAGAATGAAACCTCAAGTACGTTTAATGATGATGCAGGATTGACTTGGATATTGTTAATAATTAAGGAACATTCTTGCGAACGATTAGGACGGATCGAATGATGTAATACCTGAGTCTTCGATGCATTGAAAACAAGATTACTTTTGCCCCAACCAGAGATATAGGCCAAGTCAGACATTAAGTATGCCATAGCCTCATACCTTGTTTGTCGAAGTAACTGCTGAGATAGACGCTGCAAACGCAGAGGAAAGGTGAAGGATGGGGTCATCAGCATATCAGTGGATAGGGTGAGAAGTGCAGCTTTGGAAGTCATTGGTGAATATAAAGAGGAGTTTGTGATAGGACAGAACCCCGAGGAACACCACTATTAATAACTCTAGGAGAAGAACGGTGGTCATCTACAACCTGCAGCTATCGAACGACCAGGAAGGAAGCTAGAGATGAAAGCACAGATGGAAGGATAGAAATCATAAGAGGGCAGTTTGAAAATCAAAGGTTTATGCCATACTCGACCGCCAGTCTTTCAGTACAATGACATGCTTTCGCCGAAGTCCCGAAAGGAGGATGACCAGGAGTATGAAAGGAAGGTGTGAAGATCGCCTATGGAGCGTCCTTGGAGGAATCCATACTGACAATCAGAAAGAAGGTTATGATAGGAGTGGTGGTTTAATTTTTTTTAAAGAATAGATGAAAAATAACATAAAAATTGAAATGCAGGATGTTAAAGCAATTGCTTGAGGACTGGGAATGGTGACCCTTTTTGGGAAAGGCTAAATCTGAGCAAACTTCCAGCAAGAAGTAAAGGTACAAGTCAACAGACAATAATGTAATAGTTTACTATGGTAAAGTGTAAGCACAGAACCACAAGGACAACAGGAAGGACCCCATTAGACCCATATATCTTGTTTGTATCGAGCGTATTGAGCCCACTAAAGGCAGGAAGTACATCAAATAAAGACATTTTAATGTCAGTCATGAGGAAGTCGGGGGGAGGGGAGAGTTGAAAGAACAGCACTGGAATCGTTTAAGTTGGAATTGGAGGAGAAAATGTGAGCAAGTACCGGTAGATCTGCTTTTTTCAATAGCAGTTACAGAACCATCAGAAGACAGGAGGGAAGGAGGATGAAATAGTGTTGTGATAATGGTTTTTGGCAAGGTGCCAGAAGGAGCGGGAAGAATTTGAGTCGGAGAGTTCAGAGCATTTAGAATGAATGAAATTATTCTCAGCAGAGTGAAGAACAGACTTCACACGGTTCCAAGCAGAGACACAATTGAGATGAGATTCGGGGGTGGGTTGAGGATGGTAATTTTTGTTGACTTTCTTCTTGTGGACAGCTTTAGAACAGGTGTGATTAAATCAAGGAATTTTTTGCATTAGTCACTGGATAAGAGAAAGGAATGTATGCGTCTGTGCCCAAGAAAATAACCTCTGTAATGCACCAGGCACACTCAGACGACTCTCAGTCATCTATGCAAAAATCATTCCAGGGAAAATAAAAGATGTACTCCCTGAGCACCTCCCATTTAGTAGCTCCAAAGTACCATAACCGCCGCATCTTTGGAAGGTCTACAGGTCTTACTGGAGCAAGAGGAAAGGTCAAGGTGATAAGATTGTGACTGGAGGAGCCCATCAGAGAGAAAAGACTTACAGAGTAAGCAGTAGGATTTGTTGTAAGTAAGAGGTCAGGTATGTTGCAACTCCCTACAAGGCAATCAGGGATATGGACTGGGTGCTGTATAAGCTGCTGTAGGTCATTAACCTCCATCCGCCAGGGAACGTACTGTATATACACATCACATTCTGGCTTCCATGGGCCTGCTGTGTAGAGGCTATATGCGGAAGTGGCTTCCCATCACCAGTTTGAACTGGCTGCCATTTCTTCTCGCCACCAGAGGGTAGGGAAGGAGTCCCTCTATACCACACAGGTGAGAGTCAGCTTGTCTCTTGCCTTTGCCAGGTGTACAACACTTTCTTCAGGTTCCTCTTTGTCTGATTCCGTGTGCGCCGCATGTAGCCAATTGCATCATCCACCCCTGCCAAGCCTCTTTCCAAGGATACTAGAAAAGGGCTCAGTGATAGTGCCATAAGGCATGCCTTGGATGCAACATTGTCTAGTTTATCTAGTAGTGGAGTAAGTTATCACACTGAGAGCAAAGCCATAGTCGGCACAGCGGGTAGATGCACAAACACTTCCTCTCACGCACTGAAAATTAGTTCTCTTCCTCACGTCATTACTTATCAATGCAGGGATCTGCAGACCTGGGGATACTTTCACTCGCAAGAGGAAGAGTTTTGAGTAAAATGGTAATTAATTCGTTTCCCTCAGGGCTATACATCCCGATTTATTAAGGTTTGAAAACAAGCAATTTTCAGCAGTTTCCGAGAAATTACCTGTATTGAGGTGATGACTGCATTAAATATTGCCCTACGTGTAGGGTTTAAGGATTAGAAAGATGAAGATGCATTCACCAGGTGAATCAGTGAATGGAGAGGAGAGCCATGTGTGGAAGTGAACATTGAAATCACCTACAGTAGAATGAAGAGTTCAGCGAAAGCCAAAATTGACAGGATGTAATCCATCTTCGAAGTAAGATAGTTGAAAAAATTTTCAAAGTTGGTAGAATTAGGGGATAAGTACACAACACAGACGTATTTAGGCGAGATTAATGAGCTAGACAAATCCAGAGAGCAGAGAATTCAGAGGATTTAAGTACAAGAGCACGAGAGCATAGTACGTTGTTGAGTACGTAAACACAACAGCCACCCTTGGCTGTGAGTGAGAATAAAGTAGGAGGACACAGAGAAACATTTGCTATCTGTCGCCTCAGGCAGCTGAGTCTCAGTAATGTTTAGAGGAAGAGAGGTTGCTTTCAAAAGGGAGAAAACCAGAGGAAATGCCACAAACGTTGCAGAAATGAATACAGAGTGAGTCAGACAATAATTCCATGAATCTCACATTGTCATATCCTGGAAAGGGTCGGAGGGTGGGCATCTTAACCCCTCCCCCTTTGGGGACTCCGAGACTGGGTTTTGAGACACTATTTTTGCGGAATTTAGAAAAGAAAGTGGTGTGTAATGTGCATGTAGTTTGGCGTTGACTGTTTTAGGGCAATGCATAGGAGAGTATGCTGGCCTACTCTCTGTGTTACTGAAACGCTTAAAAAGTTCAGCAAAGGGGGATGGTCTGATGTTAGCTGGAATACAATAGTGGAGTTGTTCCGACCATGAGAGAGTTGCGGTGACAGCACTGGCACTTTCCGGCTCCTATATTTTTCACTTGATTGAAATCGTCTGACTTAATTGGAATAAAACACTTCTGTAAAATAAAGCATTTTCTGCTTTTGTAGTACATCTGTCCTAAACGACTCCGCACGATGTCGCCATTTTCTGGATCTTTATTTATTTTTTAAAATTCAGTATGATGATGTTTTTTTTGTTTCAGTTTGAGTTTTTTAGCCATGTAATATAATGATGCTTTTCTATCCACCACTAATTCATCTCTTCTAACCTGTACAATACAATGACGTCGTTTCAGTGTATGGGTCAGTTATATCAGCGTATTTAGTAGGGCAGACAGGGTCTAGTTGTGACAATTGTTTTATTTTCCTCATTGCATCATAGGTTAACGGTATAATAGTCCATAATGATTTTTGTCTGGAAGAAGGATAATATGTCCTTTTATTAATAATATAGACAAAATAAACGAAAACATTTTTGCCATATGGTTATTTAAAGGTTTATAATGGCATGTCATTCGTCACAATTTACCCCAGATACTGGGCAACTTGTTACGCACCCCAGGGTAATTTGATATGAATGTTATAGAACCCAAATATGTCCATAATTATTCTATTGTCATTAACATGTGAATACAGGCGTAGTGGCATATTGGATGTAGTGTAAGTAAAATTGAATTATATAATTATCATGCATTCAGTCACTCATCACAACCTCTGTCAGTATCAATCATTCAGTTGTGCAACTGCTGCCATTCATTTACTCCACCACCGTCACCAGCACTCACTTAATCACTCACTTGTTCCATTTTCACTGTTTAGAAATAGACAGAGAGAGAAAGAAAGATAAATATAAAATAACTTGATTTATATAGACAGACTCATTCATTGATATAGATAGATAAAGGAATAAATAGAGAGTTTGAGACAGACAGATAGATATAGATAGATATATTAGGTAGACAGATAGAGTGACAGATAAACTGACAGATAAACACAGATGCCACCTAGATCTACATAAAGAATACCTTTACCAACACCGCTCATTAGCCATTATATTACTTTTATTTTACACTGTCCTGATCTGCAACACTTTTGCTGTATATGATTATTATCCATAACACGTTTGACTGCTACCTCCATGGCAGTCTGTTTTCCTTGGGTAATTCCAGACATGGTTAAAATGATTAGCTGAAAATATTGGGATAATTTAGTACAGTTGTTCTCGAATTGAGTAAATTGATACTGTAACAACTAACCCATAACAACCAAACCCAACACTCTTTTTCGGTACACTTGGTCATTGTATATTTATAAAAATGACTCCACCACCATAAACCTTTGCGAATTTCATAGCCTTTTCACCTGCTCGTATATGGTTCCACTCACCAGGTGACTCAGCTGCATCAACAAGTGACATTGATATATCAAAATAACTTTGAACATGGAAAAAAAATTTGACAGATAAAATATCAATTATTTTCCCGTAGCTCCTACTCAAGCAACGCCTTCAAGTTGCCACTTCAGGTTCTACCTTTACATGAAAGCTGCATAACATGGCGACGACCACTACTATGTCTATAGGATAATTATGGAGATAATGAGGGTGTAACAACTTGGACATGTAACAAATAGACCCGGTCTCCCCTACAGTTACACCTTCAATTTCAGGCTCAACACTCCGACATCTGTTACTCATAATCGAATGGTCTGGCATTAACTGGTGTAGAACACTAGAGCTGTACCGACTATCGGAGAATTAACGGTACCACTACTTAGCCTTCCAGGCTCCTATACTCACTTTCAGTTGAAAATGCCTGGCATTAACTGCGGTAAAATACGGGAAGAGGCGACCATGATAAGGATAAAATGCCCCAGGGATTATAATCCGATTCTGAAAGAACTCTCATGGTAAAGTTGACGGAATGGAGAGCTAGGCATCGGCATTAGTAATCAATCATGTTGGCAGCAGTGGACAAGTGGAGTTAGAACTGTTTAAGCATCGTGTCACACAGGAGTGCCTATTCATTCCCGAAGTCGTAGTTGAGGCCTTGCTCAGCTGAGCCGGAATGGGAATTTTCTGTATGTCCATTTGTTTATCAATCTATTCATGCTCTGTTAACGGACCGCAAGTACTGACCAATTTTGACGATTGAGCTGTCAGTTGCAACCTCTCCACCTGACAATGTGTCCTCATCTGAGTGGTCGCTTCCCTCAGGCGAACCCCAAGGTCACAGTGACTAAAAAAAATATATATATAAAAGGTCATGCCCACAAAACAAATTTCTTTATATAGAGCAGTATCGGTATTAAGTTGGTATCACGGGAAGGGGCGTTCAAAATGCAGTAATACATGCTGTCATCATGATATTTATACAGCCCTGTAGAAATAAGCTTGGTACAAAACTTTTTAAATGATTGTCTGTCGCTGCCTTAATAAATGTTGGAGGTAGGCTGGGAGGTAGATGATTAGGTAACAGGTAGTTAAGTAAGGAGGCAGGTAGGGAGTATTACAGAATCTAAAAGGGTGTTTGCAAACGTGAGCTCAGCATATAACTAATATTTCCCTGCACACGACACGGATCATACAAGGCTTCATCTTTAGGACCCTAGCGTGTAAAGAGCTATAGTCGCGGCGCACGACTCTGAGGTTGTTATTATCGTACCCTGGCAACCTACCATTCAAAAGTGCGTCCGATTTCATATCATATTATACACGAATCATATTAATATGCATGAATATATTATACACGAATATTATTATACTTGAACATATTATACATGAATCACATGCGTCTCATATTATACACGAAATCAGAAGCACTTTTGAATGGCAGGTAGCCAGGGCACGATAATAACAGCCTCAGAGTCGCGCGCCGCAACTGTAGTAACTTTAGATCAGCGCCAGGGCCGGCCTTAGGTGCTGCAGGGCCCAATTGGGAATATTTTGGGTGGGGTTCCGAGGTTCCTAGTTCAAGTCTGTAGACTCATATAAATATAATTAAAGTCCAGTAAAGACTTTGTTTATATTATAGGAGTAGTATACTCGTCTTTATGTTATAATGTTGCCTCATCCTTTGGTTCTTCAGCCTGAGATTATCAAACCCATAGCTCTTTTCAGTTTTAAGCAATAGTTTACGAAACTCCATTTTCTAAGTCTTCCGAACCATCCCATCCAGTGGTGATGGTTCGGACAGAAGGGTAGGATGGTTTTGCTACAAGTATTACTTGGCATTTTCTTAAAATTATGTGAGTTGGATTAGCTAAAAACAAAAATTTATCAATTCAAAGTCATTTTTTCTCCTCAGGTACAAAATTAAACTTCTGAATCCAAATGAACCTCTTCATATTTGTTTATACATACATACATTATATATATATATATATATATATATATATATATATATATATATATATATATATATATATATATATATTCATTCCCTGATGGCTGTTAAGAGTTGTTTCACTATGTGATCATAATATAAATGTGTAAAAGAAGTAATGTTATCATTTGATAAGACCATGACTTGGTAATTGTGGGGTAATACCGGTAGTTCTGACCACTGAGCTCTATCATATGGTGGGGCATTCTCATGGGTAGCGCCGCGTAGTTTGTGTGCCCGCCGCCAGGGCCCATGATGTTTATGCACCACACCTGACGCCAGTGCCTTTTGAAATCAGCCAATGAATCTGGAAAATATAGTGCCATGGTCCACTGCACAGCCAAGATATAGTGCCATGGCCCACTACACAGCTTATGGAAGCAACAGCGAAACTGGGACATCAAGCTAAGAACAGTGTTCCAATTGCATTACCCTGGTGGAGGCGACGAGTGTGGTGTTTCAGTATGGTGGCTAAAGTCACACGCTTGTTGCAGAGATTGCCCCTCCATATTACAGAGCTCAGTGGTTCTGACACTGACGAACCATCCTTTTCCTAAATTGTCTTGATCATCCCGAATCTGCATAATTAAATGATGGGTACCCTCGAATTCCACATCAGAGAGTTTAACATCCTTTTTTTCTTACAATATCTTCTACATGCAACACAGATTCACTATCATAGTGCATAATTCGCTGCTCCAGATATATAAGGAGGTAGAGCTTACAATATACACTTAAATTACAACACAGGAGGTGCAAAAATAATATAAAAAAATCCGACCTGCATCGAAAAGTGTGGCGTTTGTAGGTCCATCTTTGACTCCAGGGTGTTTGGAGAGACCAATTCACCTAGAGTCTCACGCAGACACTGACAGTTAGTTATCACACCCTGACTTTGACAGACTTACAATTACCCAGCAGTATATGATTGGTCCGATTCAGAATGTGAATAAATAATGACACTAATGAAATGTCACAAACTTACTTTGTACCATAACGTCTAAAGAGTTCATAGATTAGGAATATACTGAATCATATTACATGCAACTCGAATAAATGGAATTATATGGTGATATTTTGTTTTATACTTATTTATTAAAATAGATTTGTACAAATTACATAAAATATGACTTGTTCACTTGAATGGCGAGAACTAACCAGGTTCCTATACTTACATGTCTAATGAACCAAGGTACGTATGAGGGTGATTTTCATGGCTTTAATATCTTAATGTATCCACCTTGGTTTATCAGGATAAAATGGATTTGAATTGCCAAAATAGTCATCGAATTTTCCACCATGGAAGCAGTACATTAGGTGTGCTAAGCCGACTCCGTACCTTCTTTACCCCTGCACAATTGTTGACTTTATACACGGGTTTTATTCACCCCTGTGTAGAATACAACTCTCATGTGTGGGGAGGCTCTCCACATACAGCTCTTCTCAATTGGTAGTAGTCAAAGGCTTTTCGTCTCATCAACTCTCCTCCTCTTACTGGCTCCCTTCAGCCTCTGTCTCTTCGCCACACTGTTGCATATTCATCTCTATTCTATCGCCACTTCAATGGTCGCTGCTCCTCTAAACTGTCTGCTTGCATCCCTCCACCTTTACGACGGGTGTGTAGCACCCGTCTAGCAACAAACTCTCGTCCCTTTTCTGTCCAATTCTCTAATGCAAGAGTTAACCGTATCTCCCAGTCCTTCATTTAAGCAACAGGTCAGTTCTGGAACTGTCTCCCTCTGTCTGTATTTCCTTCTTCCTATGATCTCCAGTCTTTCAAACACAGTGTGTCCAGGCATCTCAAAATGAACGGGTCTTGAATATGGCTCTCTTTCGTGGTTTTTATTTTTTTCTTGGAAGGAAAGGTTTGCAGGCTCCTGGCCTTTGGTTCCTTCTTCCTTGCATAAAAAGAAAAAAAAACATTCACGATTAAAGACTCAGAGTTCAAAACGTAATCTATATACTACTAAAATTCTCATTTGTATATATGTTTATCTGTTTGTAACCTCAAATTAGCTTTTTTTTTTTTTTTTTTTTATGTGTTCGACTCTGGGCATAGGCTTCACAGCCTGCTATCAACCTCCTACATACCATACACCACTTTACATGTCACCATTTCGGCACTAACACCCACCTTCCATATTGAATACATGCCAGGGCTGTCTCATGCAAGACTGGTGTATTGGTATTAGCAGGGGTATTATTACGACATGTCGGCGGGTCTTCTGGTAGATCAGTAAAGTCTGATTTCATGAAATTAAAATCTTTAAACTGTTCCCTGCCCCAGCGGGGATTTGAACCTGGGTCCGTCAGGACTGCAGGCCACCTCTCTACCGATTGAGACACCGCCTCCCCCAGTGGTGCATTACAGCCCATCAATTTTTGAAGCAATATACTTAACATGCGCCACTTTCAAGAATGTGTTAAATAATCGGATGCAATCGGCCTGCGGTTACCAAAAATGTTGTTCATAAACACATCTATATCTTATATTACACGGTAATGCAGCAGGGCATTTCATTAGAGTTTCTGCAGAGAGAGAGAGAGAGAGAGAGAGAGAGAGAGAGAGATTAAAGAATTTAAAAAAAAAAGGTGCAATCGGCCTCCGGTTACCAAAACCGTTGTTATTTAACACATCCAAATTTTACATTTCGCGGTAAATGCGGCGAGGAGATTCCTTGGAGTTTCATGTCCCAGCATATAGAGAGAGAGAGAGAGAGAGAGAGAGAGAAGGAATTTGTCTGCCTGTCCGTCTGCCCTGTACGGAAATCAAGGAGGATGCATATAGAGCTCTTTTAACAGCGCTGACAGGTGTAACTTCTTACGACGAATTTAAACGTTTTGAACGTGTACATTACATATGCTAAAGTGGCTCCTCTGATGGCCATTATAAATAATCACGAGTACTCAAGGCAACATGATGGAAATATGGCAGCCGATTACCGTAGAATTTTTTGCCTCAAAAACCATGTTATTTTTCCTTCCTTCCTCTTTTATCTTTCTGTCCTTCATTCTTATCTCTTCCTTCTGTCACAGGTGACTCTGCACTGAGTCGCAAGCCAGATGGTCTCCTGTACACCAGGAAACCATTTACTATCCTGGGTGGTAATCATATAACCAAATTATTGCGCCTGGTGGTTTAGTGGGTAATCAAGGCGCTCCAATCGGATTGAGCCTGTGCAGGTATATATCCAAGGGGTGATTGGGGCTTATTGCTCACGTAATGCCACTCAGGGATGAGTGTGACTGGTCACTGTCATCTTAAATGTCAGGGCCAACTTGCATAGACCCGAGGTTCTATGCTTCTCATGGGGAAACACAAAAGTAGATGATGATGATGATGGTGATGATTAGCTACAGCCAGTCGGCTGGGAGAACAGATTGATGGGATGGGTGGACAGGGTTGGTGGGTGCGTGTGTAGTGGGAAAGTAAGTACGTGGCGGGATTAGGTCAGTGGAGAATTATAACTCTGGGAAAATGGGCTCAAGCATAAAATGGGAACCTGAGAGTCTTCTTCCACAAGGAGTGGCCATCCAGGGTCCCAGATATTGTACAATCATAGGGTTTTACCCAGGCAACGCCGGGTGTCCCTTCTAGTAATTAAAATGGGATGGGGTTAGCGGCCTTCTTGCATTTAGTACTCTGGTGGAGTTAGCCCACACTTACCAGAAGTACACACCGGCTTATTGATTACCTTTTACGTCAACCACATAAACACGAAGATCCCTAAGAGATGGCGGCGGGGTTACCAAATGTGGCCCTTCCATATATACAAAATTAGGTGTGCTTGGGAGGAAGGACAACATTTGAGGAAGGGCAGCTTGATAGCGAGACAAGGTGACATAGAGGCAATTTGTCTGTGGTCGCCTCCTCCAGGATGTGTATGTGTTTGGCAGGGGGGGGGGAGGGGGACGAAGAGCTCAAGGGCCATGGAGAATACTTTTTTAGCACAATTGTGTGTGTGTGTGTGTGTGTGTGTGTGTGTGTGTGTGTGTGAGAGAGAGAGAGAGAGAGAGAGAGAGAGAGAGAGAGAGAGAGCTGAAGAGCAAGGAGTATACTGGAGTACTCTAAGTTCCCTTCCTATCCCCGAAAATAGGATGATGAACTGCGGGATAAGGGTAACTTTGGCCTACAGTCTACCCAGCACACGCTTAGATGAGTCCAGTGCTGCAACCACTACTGCTACTACCACTACCACATTATTACCACTGCTACTACCACTGATGATAATAATAATAATAATAATAATAATAATAAAATAATAATAATAATAATAATAATAAAGTTGATGTGCAGCTTTTCTTGTACTTTCAGAGAACACATGAACTCTGCACACCCAGTCCTGCGATATCCACACTGATCTGAAAGAATTACAAAATAACATTACAGCGTCATAAAGGGAGTCCATGATTGCTTGTGTATAGTGGGATGTCTGTCAAGAGTAGAGAAATATACTTGTTTATAAGAGGTGATATCTCAAGATACACTCACTGAGTCGTAATAGAAGTAGCAGATGTAGTAGTAGTAATAGTAGTAGTACAGTAGTAGTAGTGTTGGTGGTAGTGTTGGTGGTTAGAACTAGTAATTGCAGTTAGCGTACGGGAGTCCATTCTACAACATGTACTCTGATACCAAAGCGATATCACCCTTTCTTCCCCTATTTTGTATCCTTCATGAATTTTGGAGGGGGGGGTACCCCCCAAAAAAATAATGAAGTTTTTCTTTAGCTGAAGACTAAACGAACGTACCTGAGAAGTTCCGCTGAAATCCACGTGCTCACTCTCCGCCATATGTGATCGTTTTTATTTGTGGAGGGAGCTGACCCCAAGAATCACTGGGGGGGAGGGGTCCCCAGATGTTCTAAGATACCAAAGCCGTATCTGCCCTCCTTTCCCTGTTTCTGAGATTTTCTAATTTGGTGAGGGTTCTGACACCTCTAAAAATCATGGCTGGAAATTGTATGTAGTGGAAAACCTTCCGAGTAACCAAACGAACTTATCTGGAAAGTTCCATTCACATCCATCAATTGCCTAGGAGGAGTTAAAGCTTGCGCGCGCGCGCGCACACACGCACACACACACACACACACACACACACACACACACACACACACTGGCTAAATCTCGCAGAATGGTATAGGTGAGCTCTCGAAAATTATACCGCTCAGCCTCTCCAGATTAATAATAATAATAATAACAACGCGACACAGCCTGCGACCCGCCGCCAAATGGATAGCCGTCTCGGCTGAGCCATATGAGCTACTGTATACCAAGGAATTTCTTTTGCATCTTGCCAGCCACACCCTCGTTAGGCAGTTCACTCCGAGGTCGTGTTTGTATATTATTATTGCAACCATTACACGACTGTAGTCAGCTAAGGGAAAAAGTCTGGCAGTGAAGTGGTTATTGTATGATAAATCTACCCCCTCTAGTTCGAAAAGTCAAGTTCAGTGAGAGCGAAATCCTCTGGAGACAGCAAGAGCAAAATATATGCGTCATCGGACTGTAAAAGTAAATACATAATGCATGTCCTCACTCGTGTGTCGTGGCAGCAAGATTCGTGACTACACCAATTTATTACTGGATTTATTTTCTTAAACGATATTTGCAAAGCTGTAGTAAGTTGCACCACCAGGTGTAATTTTACCTTAGTTATTTGTCTGCGTAAACACTATCGTGTCTTTATATCCATGAGAAGGTTCGGAATAGATTTTTTTTTTTTTTTATGCATCTGACTCCGTACAAAAGCTTATGACAGGTCATTCCCAGAGATCCAGCAGTCCTCGTACGTACTGTACACTTATGATGTGTGTGTGTGTGTGTGTGTGTGTGAGGGAGAGCTGAAGGGTCGGTGAGTATACTGATGTACAGTATAATAGTGTGTGTGTGGGTGGAGGGATGTTTAATTGTTGTATGTGAATGTATCAGGTGTGTGGCAAAGTGGTCTCCACGGAGGCTCTTCTCTGGGTGTCAGGATGCTCCAATCAGGATAATTCGGCCGCAGCCCTGGTGGCACAGGAGGTAAATGGAGAAGGGATCCATGACTAACCAAGTACCGGAAAGTCTACAGCGAGTCTGCTGAGACTGAGGAAGATCAGCGTGAGGGTAGACTTATTGAAGAAGCTGGACTTGTGTATGAGTCAAGACCAGAGTTTATTGTTGATCTTGAAGGTTTACTAGGTGGCCATACAGCCCTAAGCAAGAATGCACGTCTTTCCCAAAAATACGGTAATGAATGACTTGACTCATGAGTCAGCCTCATTGTGGCTGAATAAAGAAGAGTAATCTCTCCCAAAGTTTGATATTCCGAATACCCCTTTGAGAGTAGCTGGCTCCAACTCCGTATCCAAGGCTTAGCTCAGGCTTTATAGAGGACTCTAAATCCTGGCTGGACAGTGCGTGACTGCAGAGGAAACTACACCCACCTCTGTTCCCACGTGTGCTGGCAACACCCGGGTCTTCTGCGCTGCTGCTGGTGTCGTCGCTGTATATGGTGCAGATCCATTTATTGCTCTCGGACTCGGAGGGTCAAAAGGGGTACACGTGTGGACGTAGGACGGCGGAAGGCCATGTCCAATATCCTTGTGTTCCCCATGTATTCTCTCTGGCCCCAGAGAAAATGGCCCTGGCTCACCTACGCTAAATCGGCACTGACGGATGGGTGGGAGACGCAAGTCAACAATTGCCCAGCCTTGTCTCTAGATTCTGGCCTATTGCTGAGGTTATACGGAAGGGCGGTATTCTTTTCGAACCGTCACAGATAAAACAGTTTGGAAGGAAGACATCTTCCGGCTGAAGGAAATAAGTACAGCTAACGAAAAAAAAAAATGGTCAGGTGATACAGTACACACTGCCAGGCTGTTAACTGCACCAACCAATACATAAATTATTTACAAAAGGAGAACGAAATAAAAGTTTCAACTTGATTAACTACATTTGACTATTAGTCTCGTGTCATTGCAACATGCCTTCCAGTACTACTCCTGATGGATATGTCATGCTGTCAGACAACTGTGTAAAATACAGTATACAAAAAGTGCTTTGGAGGCCATCATCACTAATCATCCAATCGATTTTGATCTCCACTTCATTTTCAAATTCAGAATTGTTGAGCCTTTCATGAACCTCTTTTGGAAGTTGGTAGACTCCAGTGTGGTAGCAGGGGGGTAAAATAAGGGCAAAAACAATATCCGACTAGAAAATATTCGACTAGAAACGAAATAGAAATAAAATCGAGTACCTAGACTACTCAGTTGCTTTTCCTTACCACACAGATGTCTCGCAACACTTATCACCCAAGAAAGAATGCTTCAGACCAATGTGACATATTAATAATAAGCAGTCTGGCTTGTCTCTGCCAGCGTTCCCCCCCCCCCTCTGCTACAATGGGGCAGTGGACGCACCAGAAGAAGGAAAGCATAGTTGTGATTGCTTGGGATGATGAAGACTCAACAACTGCAAAACTGCAGGTAAAATTATAGGATTAATGTCGGCCACTAAATAAGTAAAGACAGTGGTCAAAGCATTTGTATATTTTACAGCCTGTCTGGCAGCATGCCTCATCAAACGGATGCAATGGCCAAAAGCAAATGGTCGAATGTATTTAGTCAAGTTGGAATACTTTTGTTTCGTTCCCCTTCCATAAATAGAGTATTCTGTGTACTGACCGGTGCAATGCAAGGGCAGACGATGTTGACGGACTGACTTGACTTTTGTTTCGGTAGCGGTGTACCCTTTCAGCTTCAGGCCAGCTCTTTTTCCTACTCGTGGAAATGTGACCACTGTGCTTCACATTCTGGCATGAGAGATCACTGAGTGTCGTCTCTTGCATACTGCACCTTACATTAAGGGAAAATTAGAGGAGGAGAAGGAAGAGGAAGGATGCGAAGAGAGGAAGAAAGATATTCAGATGGAAATGCAAGGACCCGAGGAGAGGAAAGCAGGAAAAAAGTGGATGAAAGAAGAAATATCAGAGGCAATTAGAGAGAGAAGGAGAGGATGAGGAGAGAAGGTAAAGAGGGAAGAGAAGGAAGAAGGAAGATAATGAAGGAAGAGAAAAGGATAAAAATGTAAGATACAAAGAGAGAAATGGAAGAAGCGTTTGAGAAGGGAAAGAGGAGGGAGATGAAAGGAATTACTACAGAGAGAGAGAGAGAGAGAGAGAGAGAGAGAGAGAGTAGGGGGAGACAGACAGACAGAATTAAGCAGAGACAGACTATAAGACAGAGACAGACAGAATTAAGCAGAGACAGACTATAAGACAGAGACAGACAGAATTAAGTAGAGACAGACTATCAGACTGAGACAGACAGGCAGAAAGAGACTGACAGACAGACAGAAAGAGACTGAGAGACAGAAAGAAAGAGACAGACAGACAAACAGAAAACGAAATTAAAGACAGGCAGGAAGAGACTGACAGACAGGCAGAAAGAAACAGAGAGACAGACAGACAAACAGACAGACAGACAAACAGACAGAAAGAGACAGACAAACAGACAGAAGGAAACTGACAGACAGACAGAAAGAGACAGACAGACATACAGAAAGCGAAATTAAAGACAGGCAGGAAGAGACTGACAGACAGGAAGAGAGACAGAGAGACAGAAAGAGACAGACAGACAGGCAGAAAGAGACAGACAGACAGGCAGAAAGAGACAGACAGACAGGCAGAAAGAGACAGACAGACAGGCAGAAAGAGACAGACAGACAGGCAGAAAGAGACAGACGGACAGGCAGAAAGAGACAGATAGAGAGACAGACAGACAGAGGGGAGGGGGGACAGGGAAGAAAAGGAGAGAGAAAAGGACTCATACGAAAGAATATGAAGGAATTAGGTGAAGAAACTGAGACAGGAAGTACGAAGGAGGATGAGGAAGGAGAGAGGAGGAGCAAGGAAAGAAGGAATAGAAGAGGGAGAGAGAAACCACGCTAAGGAACAGTAGGAATGACGTGAAGGAATAAGGAGAGAATCTGGGAGTAAATGAGGAAGGATGACAGAAAAAGAAAGTGAATGAGGAAAGGGAATAAAATTGCGTGTCTCCATTTTGTTTTTAGCATCTTTGCACTTCCTTCATTTCTCATTTACCCTGTTTCGTCTACTGTTTTATCATCTCTCTCTCTCTCTCTCTCTCTCTCTCTCTCTCTCTCTCTCTCTCTCTCTCTCTCTCGCTTCGAGTAATGAGAGGACACTTAAGCAAGTCAGTTGCCCACTAAGCTTATTACAACTCTGGCTTGCTTCATGAGAGAGAGAGAGAGAGAGAGAGAGAGAGAGAGAGAGAGAGAGAGAGAGAGATAAAAGACATCGTACAGAAGGATTTCACATCTTCATTTTCATTCAGCCTATTTCATTCTCTGCTACGCTAGGCGATTTTATGCAAGTTAGAGAAAACCTGTGATAGTGAAATGTTGGACCATTTTGCCCGAGGATGTCATGTGGGTTTTATTCTTGGATGTTTTAGACGATTATATTTACATCAGAACATCTTGAAAGCGGATGGGTACATGAAGGCAACATCTAATGCCTCCTGTCATCCAAAAAGTCTACTCTAGGCAGAACGAAATCGTCTGGTGGTAGCGAGAGGAGACGAAAAATGACGGGGTAAAGAAGACAAATAAACACTTCCACTCTGGCATGTCTCCCATCGTTTAATTGTTCCTCTAATGCTTGAGACAACTCTAGTGCTCTATTCCAACTAAAATCAGTCGAGTTTATTCAGCTGACAGTAAATCGTATTATACCTGAATGTGTCTACTTTCACCATTAAACCCATCACGGTCGGCGTAACTCTAGTAGTCTAATCCATGTAATTCTAGGCGAGTTTATTTACGAGAGTGAGTCTGAAAATGTTAGCACAATACTCCCAGCCTTCACTCCTTAATTCATATACCCAAATCCTTCGTTCTTAATTCTTCGTCAATTCTGCTTCTTTCACTCACATATCCATTTGATGAAGTTGGCTCCTGCATTTCTTCCTCCTTTATTCTTTCTTACCTTCTTTTCCTTTTTTTCTTCAGTATTCACATCCTTCCGTCTTTTCCTTCATAAATCTAACTTTCTCCCATCCTTTATTACTGCTGTAAGACGCATTCTTTCTTCATTCCTTCCTTTCAGCCTTCCTTAAGTATGTGACTTCTGTCCTTGAGTGAATCACTTCTTTTATTTCTTGTCTCTCTTTCCTCAGTAAATCGCCTCACTCCTTCCTTCCTTCAGTAAACCATTTCATTCCTTTCTTCCTTCCTTCCTTCCCTCCTTCCTTCCCTGCCACCAATAAACTGCTTCCGTCTTTTCTTCATTGCCTTCATAAACCCAGTTTTCCCTTTGTTTCTTCGTTCAGAAATAAAAATCCTTCCTTCCCTTCTTGAGTAAGTCCCTTCCCTCGTTTTTTCTTCATTAAAATTCCTTCTTCAACCCTATTTCCCTGTCTCTCTCTCCCATCTTATTTCAGCACACACTCTTGTCTCCAGAAATTAAATCAGCCCCATTTACTACGAAATGTCTTTCTGGCACTCATTAAAGTCGTTTATCGTTAGCAGTAATTAAACTGGAAAGCATCATGAGAACGCAATTATCATTTATTACTTTAATTCCTCTTTCCTTCCAGACAGATATTTTTGCGGTCTCACAGAGTTATCTAAGTCTACGGTCTTAGCATGCCCTACTACACAATTTCAAAGACCTTGTACTGTCGGCAATGTAAGAAAAGTTTATAATTTCCCGTATCTGGTTCCAAATCCACCGTAAAATCTAGTCAGCTCGACCCACTGCCCACTATTATCTCTATCTATTGCCAGACGCCCCAGTCCGGCAAGGTGGCCACAAACAAATTGCCTCCATGTCGCCCTGTCCCCCACCATTTCATTGCCCCCGCTCCCAGCACACACACTTATATACCTCACTCACATATATACCTCTCTTATATACCTCTCCACTCCATCCTCTGTCTTATCCTTTGGTCCCCCTCCCTCTCCCCCCAACACCTCACTCACATACACTCTCCTCGTCAGTCTTTCACTCTCCATCCTCTCCTCATGGCCAAACCACCTCAGAATGTTTCTCCTAACGCTTCCTATCATTTCCACATCCACACCACAACGATTCTTCACTCACTGCCCATTATCCACGAAATGTGAAATGCGACAGCAACTTATTTGTGATAACTTGTACACAAACAACCAGACAGCGGTAAATACATAATTTCTTCCATCTTCCTTGGTGGAGGTAATAAGAATAAAAAAAAACAGGACTCCACCACAGCAGAATGGGTTGATGAAAATAAATGCCAACCTTGCAGGCGGCAGGAGCCGTCCTTTAACGCATACGAGAATCACTGTAACCAGGAGACAACTGGGTCAGACTCAAGTGCCCAAGGCGGCTCCAACAATCTGGCCTGTGTCTAATTGGGCGCAAGGCGGTGCTTCCCAGGAATTTGAGTGATATTCACCAAGATTCTTGGGTCGAGATATTTTATAAATACCTTAAAATTTTTCATGAATAGGAAGTAAAATTCATAATATGATCTCTAGAGTCATCTTAGGCCTCTTTGTGCCTTTCTGAGGCCACGAATCCCCATGGGTAGAGCAATTATCAGGTTGGTTGTTCTATTTCAATCTCATTCATTACAGATCTCCCCCACGATGAATGAAGTTGCTTCGCTGCATCAGGATTGAAATATATAAGACATCACAGAACTGAACAGGTTTATGGACCTTACACTTTGTCTACAAAAAGTCTACCTTACGCTGAATAAAAACCTCAGGCTTTGGCAAGAATTAAATATAAAAAGTTTTGATTGAACTTAAGGGATTACATTTTATCTTTGTTGTCTCTGCTCGCACATACCACCACCCCATCAGTGGGATGATTTTTTTTTACACTCGTGTGTGGTAACACAGGAAATTTATTGTTTCCAGTTCCCCCCCTTCTCTCTCTCTCTCTCTCTCTCTCTCTCTCTCTCTCTCTATCTATCTCTATCTCTATCTCTCTCTGAACAATATAACAGTTGTGACTATTTGGCCTTACCTCGTAGTCTGAAATGAATCGATTTTGAGAACACTAGGTCAAAGTCTGTGGTCTCAAGATCGTCACATGAAACAATTTATTTCCAATTTGAACCAAACTTGGTGGAAAGGTTGAAGTTTAGGCAAGGATGAAGTGATCAGAATTGGAGGGCAAAGGTTCAAAGGTCAAGGACACTGGGTAAAGTCAAATGTAAAGTCTTTTGACTGGTTATCGGGCTGTCAGTGTCCTCTCCTACTGTTGCTTCGTTACTGCTGCCACCAGACGTTGTTAATGAAGTAAGGGTGAGACGCCTGGCAATGAGGGGGTTAGAAACTATCGGCAGTAACCCCTTCATTGGTACCACTTGTGTTGTTATTATTCCAGTCGTGCTTCCTCCAGGCGATGAAAGTGAAGGTGACACAATAAGTCTGTGATAGAAACAATTTGTCAGTAACCCCTTAAGTGTGTGTGTGTGTGTGTGTGTGTGTGTGTGTGTGTGTGTGTGTGTGTGTGTGTGTGTGTGTGTGTGTGTGTGTGCGTTACCGTCTAATGATCCTTTGTTTAGGGTCTGTAATACTTCATCCCATCACTTTTAGTAGGTCTCTCTCTCTCTCTCTCTCTCTCTCTCTCTCTCTCTCTCTCTCTCTCTCTCAGTCTATCTATCGATCGATCTGCTATATCTGTCTATGTTCCCGCAACGCCCATCTCAGCAGTTACTTCAGCAAACAAGGAATGAGGCTATGGCACACCTAATGTCTGATTTGGCTCGTATCTCAGACTGGGGTAAAAATAATCTGGATGTTTTTAATGCATCAAAGACTCGGTTCTTACACCTATCAACCAGCCAAGATCTTCCACAGGTATACCCACTAATGTTTAATGATATTCAGCTTAATCCTGCATCATCCTTGAACATGCTTGGGGTTTCATTTACTCGGGACTAATATTGGAAAGATCATATTACATCTCCTGTATAATCTGCTTCCAAGAGATTAGGTGTGCTAAGCCGACTCCGTTCCTTCTTTACCCCTGCACAATTGTTGACTCTATACAGGGGTTTTATCCGCTCCTGTGTGGAGTACAACTCTCATGTGTGGGGAGGTTCCCCACATACAGCTCTTGTCAATCAGGTGGAGTCAAAGGCTTTTCGTCTCATTAACTCTCTTCCTCTTACTGGCTCCCTCCAACCTCTGTCTCTTTGCCGCAGTGTTGCATCTTCGTCTCTTTTCTATCTCTACTTCAATGGTCATTGCTACTGTGAACTGTCTGCTTGGATCCCTTCATCTCTACGACAGGCGCGTAGCACCCGTCTAGCAGCAAACTCTCATCCCTTTTCTGTCCAACTCTCTAATGCAAGAGTTAACCGTTACTCCCAGTCCATCATTTATGCAACAGGTCAGCTCTAGAACTGTCTCCCTCTGTCTGTATTTCCTGCTTCCTATGATCTCCAGTCTTTCAAACGCAGTGTGTCCAGGCATCTCGAAATGATCGGATCTTGAATTTGGTTCTCTCTTATATTTTGTTTTTCTCTTGGAAGGAACAGTTATTGCGGGCTCTTGGCCTTTGGTTCCTTCTTCTTAGCATTATATATATATATATATATATATATATATATATATATATATATATATATATGTATATATATATATATATATATATATATATATATATATATATATATATATATATATATATATATATATATATATATATATATATATATATATATATATATTAATTCCTGCCACCACTAAAAGATTTTGTTCAAATTAGGAGAGACTTTTCGGAATGGCGTGGTTATAGGCATTGATACACAAGCATTAATGTCATAATTATGCAGTAGTTATAGATATGAAATGATTATAGGCAGTACTCAGTTTTTTTTCTATTATTATCGAGGCGAAGATGTACTTGACAGGTTGGTGATGTTGGCTGAATGCTACATCTCCAAATACATGTATTTCAGATAATTACCTGTAATTACTGGTAATTCCATCCATCCATCCATCACCCAATCCTACGTTGCCCCATGAAGAGCGTAGGATCCCGGGGCTAGGCAAGTTGGTCTTGATATTTAAGATGAGTGACCAGCCTCACTCATCCCTGGGTGGCAGTAAGTGAGGAATAAACCCCATCCCATTGATATAAATCCACACAGGTTCAATCCGATCGCAGCTCTATAATTACCCATTAAACTACCAGGCGCCATAGTTTGGTTACATCGTTACCACCCAGCATAGGAAATGGTTTCCTTATGTACAGGAAACCATTTGGCTTTTCACTCAGCGTAATCACCAATAGGTAGAGGGAAGAGGAAAGAATGAAGGAAAGAAAGACAAGAGGAAGTGTAAATTCATCCATAGGAAGAAGGATGAGGAACGAATGAAGGAAAGAAAGGCAGAAGAGGAAGGAAGGAATAGAGGAAAGGGTAAACGCCCAAAGCAGCACGACATCGAGTGGATGGTGAGCGTCCCCACCTACCACAGTTTACCGATAATTACTGATAATTATCTGAAATACAACGATGTTATTGGACAGGTAGCAACTGGTCAATCATCACAAACCTGTCAGGTGCATCCACACCTCGAATTAAAAAAAAAAAATGAGTATAGTATATATCTCATATCACAATGTGCAGTATTTGTGTCTGCTGGAGACATACTCTAAACTGGTGATTTGGGTGGAGCACGAACCTCTGTACAGTGTGCCACGTGTTGCATACTCGCGATATGAAACGGCTCTTATATATGTAAAAGGCGTCACAAATAAGATAAACACATAATAATACAACTTTAACTTGTGTAGTATAATATATAAAAGAACAGTAAACTTATTATGCGTAAAATAATTATAGGGCAGTACAGAAACGTGGCATAAATATTTTACAGTGTTGCTTAAAAAAAAAAAGTAGCCAGTTTTATTGGCTTTTACCGTATTTCTGGGGTGGGTAATAATGTCACAATTATGATTATAATATAATGTGCAGGAATATAAGCAAAAATATGCCAATTTTATAGGAAAAAAAAATACACTGAACTCTCTTGAGCGGCAACACTTACACAGTACCAGTCTAACCCGGGCAGAGCTTACTCGTGTTATCTTAAATAAATAAATAAATAAATAAATGCGCCAAGACTTTTACCTCCTGGGTGGTGTGGAAGTAAAGTCAAATTTACAATATGTACAATATAATGTAAAAGAAAATAACCAAAATGTATCCTAAAATACCATAGACGACAGAGAGAGAGAGAGAGAGAGAGAGAGAAGGCAGGCCAGGGGCAGTGTTGAGTGCATTGTCAAGCTGAGGGAGAGATGAAGGAAGGGAGGGAAGGAAGGAGGGCGAGAATGATTCAGTGAAAACAAATCATGGCGCCGCAACACCGAGGTCATCTGACGCCATATGTAAAACAATAATATAAGAAAAAAACAAAGTAAAGAAATGAAGCACAAGTTTATAAGTCACTCATAAAAGAAACAAAATTCCCTAGGGTGACGCACATCTCCTCCCAGGAGAGAGAGAGAGAGAGAGAGAGAGAGAGAGAGACAGAGAGAGGGGGGGGGGGGCATCGCGGGTATGGAAAACGTGGCACACTGTACAGAGGTTCGCGCTGCACCCAAACCGCCAGTTTAGAGTAGTACTGCCATTGGAATGTCTGTCCATAATTATGATGTAGGGTAGTTAGGAAGGTTGTCGTCATGTTACGTTAATCTCTTCCATTACATCTCGATATAACTGTATACAGTAAACTCCGTAACCCAAGAGTGCCTAAAACTCACCTCACTTACAATGAAATACACAAAGGTGGAAAGTGAGATAGAGATAGACCTACCTATTCACTTTACTCGACGCCTCACCATTTTACTGGCAGCAGCCCACGTTGCTCACCACTGGAGGTAAAAGGGCAGCCGTAAAACTACAATATATCTACAATCTCTTTCCCTATCGTCGACGGTAACATTATCAACACTAGTGGCAACGAGCTAACCATCGCCTCACGGCTTTATCGACACTGGTTTTCACCTATCAACCTGATTATCTAAATACTAAATATCTTCTTACTTTGTACTACCGACATTAGTGGCAGACGATTGTTCTACGATACACCTACAATATCTCTCTCCATCTAATTAAACCCCTCGGCTACGTCTATCGGCATAGTTAAATATTGCTTTGATTAACCCATTCACTACTAGAGTGCTCTCCTAAGCTGAATAAATTCGTCGGGTGGTAGCAAGGGTAAACTAGAAGAAATACCGTCATTGGACTGAAGGGGTATTGCCAGAACAGCTCTCCCATAATGGCTTCAATACAATGTCTCTTGGACTTGTATTACCATCACCCTGGCAGGCTTCCTTGCACCAACTCCTTAGCGATTTATTTTGCATATTACGGTTATTATTCTCTTGCATTTTGTTAATTTCCTTTTTACTGTGGCATAATTGCAAAAACAACATACAAGAAATATAAGAACAGAGGACAGTATATTGCATTAACTCTAATTTGTTTCTAAAATTGCCATCTTTCCATCCTGAATGCAGAGTTACAAAAACATATTAACATTAGGATATGATGCTAGTCACGAAAAGGTGCTATGGAAAGAATAGGGAGCCATAGCATTGCTTACTCTGACACTGAGCAACGTGAAATAGGCTGCAAAGGAACTAAATTTGGGACAAGTTAAGGTGAACAAACTATAAAGAAACAGACTGGTAAGAAGGAAGTGCTGAGGAGCCTCCCTGGCCGACCAGACAGCCAACCTCGACTTAACCTCCTCCGTGGCGTATTTTTCATTTTGTTTTTGTTAACGCCAGACGAATTAAAGTCAAGAGCTATTTTTAATGCTGATGGGGGCAGCGAAGGCCCTATCTATCCGCTCTAGTTCGAAAAGTCTCCCTTAAGGTGAAGACAAGTCGCCAGAGATAGCAAGAATGGACAAAAAAACATGACATTGATTTATGGGAAGTTGAGGGTAGATCTCTGGTAAGGAAGGAGTTGGGTAAAGTCGATAGTAAGCTGCAATGATGTCATTTTTAGATTATTGTTGCTGCTACTTGGCGATTTTGTTTAGCTTAGGGGGCTCCCTCGTAGTGATGGGATTAATGAAGGTTATATCTAAATCTTTGAGTTCGGCAAGTCTCTCTTGAGCCTGGAATTTGCAAGAATTAAAGACTGTCAGTTTCCCAAGGGCATACAAGATGGTCTCCACACACTACAGTACACTGACAAGCTTCTCTGCAAATCTCCTGATGATTTATGAACATACAGTCACACAGACTTCCCAGGTTTGTTTGTACTCTTGACGTTTTCCCTCCTTATAAATCTCATTAAAAGGATTAAGAATATGTATGGGGGTATAAGCCCAAGGAACAGTCGTGAAAAGTCTAAAGCGAACTGGTGAAGAAGATAAGGAGTAGCACGAAACTGAAATGTTTTTGGAAGGAAGAAAAACGAAAGAGTAGGTCTCCACGAAAGAGTAGGTCTCCACACTATGGTATGGAGGGCGAATAACACATGGATGACATCTTCACACTAATGAAGTTAACCTTTTCAGTTGAAGGACGCATATTATATTTTATTCTTGCTGCCACTAGATGATTCCGTTCTGTTTAGGAGGCTTTTGGCTGTGGCGAGGTTAGAATACAGCTTTAATTAAATCCGTCAGTCAGGTGACGAATTTTGTAGTTATTCTTCCTACCTCCAACCAATTTTATTTACTTTTGAAAGGATTTCTCAGATGGCAGAGGTTAATGGTGAGCATATCTAACTCCTCCAACTCGAAAAGCCTCTCTGGGGCTAAATACTATCGCCTGAATGTAGCAAGGAATAACTAAAATATACGTCACTGCATGCAAGAGTCAAGTTCTTCACTACTAACTGTCTCCTAAACTGGAAAGAAAAAAAAAATCGTCCTGCGGTAATAATACCAAACACAAAGTAGCAGTGAGAGAGTACAACACCCGCGACCATCAACTGGTCTAAAGGCCGAATATTAGGCTTTACCCTGTGACCGTACACTTGGACAGATGGCTCTCAAAATCAAAAAGCTTCATTCTTGCCCAACACTAAACCCTTCCACCAACTTTGGTTCACATCAGATCAGAGCTGTTTGAACTGACTATGTCCAGTGACATTCACCTGTGACCTTTCCCTGTGACTTTGATTTAATATGAATCCTTCCACAAAGTTTAGTCTACTTCTGATAATAACAGTTTAAATTGACCTTGCCATGTGGCTTTGACCTTTAAGTTATTCTCGAACACAAGAAGTCATTGTCTTGGATGATCCTTAGTTCATCCACTAAGTTTAATCTAAAAAAAATAAAAACTGTTTAGGCTATTTTGCTTACACACAGACACATGGGTCGAACATTGCCTTTGCCCTGTGATCTTGGCCTTTGACAGATTCTCCTCAAAACTGAATCTCTTCGTTCATGCCTGACTCTTAACTCGTCCACCAGGTTGGTTTAAATAAGATCAGGACTCTTTGAGTTACCTTCATTCTTGACTTTCTCGGTGGCCTTGACCTTTGACTAATTGATCTCAAAATCGAATCCTTTTAATCTTCCCTTATCTTCAACTCTTCCATGGAATTTGGTCTAAATCAGACAAAACTAATGAAACTGACCTTTTCCTGTGACCTTGACATTTTAGCTGTTGTTCTAAAAGGCTTACTGTATGCCTAACCCTCAACCCTCCCACCAGGTAGCTCAAAACTGGATCAAAACTGTTTACGTTATTTTGTTACACACACACACACACACACACACACACACACACACACACACACACACACACACACACACACACACACACACACACTCACACATACTAGTCGAATTTTGACCTTGCTCTGTGCCCCTGACCTTGGAACGACTGCTTTCTAAACTGAATCACTTCGCTCCTGCATTACTTTTAACCATTTCCTCAAGTTTGATATGAACTGGTTTAAAACTGTTTAAGTTGATTTCGCTAAAAGTCAAAATTTTACCTAGCTCTGTGACCTAAATCTTAGACCTAGTGTTCTAAAACACACTCACACAGACACACAGTTTTCCTCAAAGGCTGCCCTTCACTACATCTACCGAGTTTAGTTAAAATTGTACTGAAACTGTTTATCTTCCCAATACACATATACACACGCTCTCGCACGCCGATCAGAACATGACAGCAGCTTTCGCCTAGCGAGCGCAGTTGTACAAAGAATGTAGGCCACGGCAATGATGGGAGAGACTTGGACAATGAAGTGGTGTATTATCTTGGCTCCCACGACCCTGGTTGACTGCCAAATACCATACACACAAAGACACACATACTCTCTCTCTCTCTCTCTCTCTCTCTCTCTCTCTCTCTCTCTCTCTCTCTCTCTCTCTCATATCTATATGTGTACCTATCTATCTATCTATCTATCTACACACACACACACACACACACACACACACACACACACACACACACACATATATATATATATATATATATATATATATATATATATATATATATATATATATAAAACCCATTGGAGCCCAGTGTCCAGAGTACTGGGCAGAACTGGGAATTTTCAGATCATAATAAAGTAGAGAACCCCCGGCTAGGGACCTATGAGCTTCGCGACTATGATCCGATAGGCGGAGGGCGGTACGCTTAGTACCCTCCCAGAGCAATGCCTCGCCCAGCAGCTCTGGGATCCAATGGGATATATATATATATATATATATATATATATATATATATATATATATATATATATATATATAGTCTGGCGATGGATGGATGGGATGGGTATATGTATATATATAATATATATATGATACATATATATATATATATATATATAGATAGATAGATAGATAGATAGATAGATAGATAGATAATATGCATGTATATCTATCTATCTATTGCCAGACGCCTTAATCCCTTATATAGGGTGGCCACAAACAAATCGCCTCCACGTCACTCTGTCCCCCGCCATTTCACTGCCCTGCTCCCAATTCACACACCCCTCTCTCATACCTCTCCACTCCCTCTGTCCATCTGATCCTTGGCCTTCCCCTCCCTCTCTCCCCCTCCATCCCACTCACATACACTCTCCTTGTCAGTCTCTCACTCCATCCTCTCCACATGGCCAAACTACTTCATTATGTTTCTCCTAACGCTTCCTATCACATCCACATCCACACCACAACGCTCCTTCACATCCTCATTTGTCAGCCTGTCTGTCCTTGTGACTCTGCAGACTCCTCTCAAATAATTCATTTCCACTGCTCTCACTCTTGACTTGTGTCCCTCCAACAACGTCCAAGATTCACTTCCATACGTTAGAGTTGGTATCACAATACTGTCATGTAATAACTCTTTCACTTCCATGTTCACTTCCCTGTTTCTTATAACTGCCTTCAAGGAACCAGTAACCTTTCTTCCTTATTGTACCCGTTCAAGCACTTCACCCTCCAAACTTCCATCCTTACTCATCACACTACCCAAGTACTTAAACATACTCACATTTTCCATTTCCTCACCATCCAACCTCACTGTACATTCACTGACTTCACCTCTCTCGAAGACCATAACTTTACTCTTCCCTACATTCACCTTTAGATTCCGTTTCTTACACACTCTCCCAAACTCATCCACCAAGCCTTGCAGCTCCCCTTCGTCTTCATTTAACAACACAGTATCATGTGCAAACAACAGTACAGGGAGTTTCCAAACACTGCCGTCTCTCATTAGGGCCACTCCAACATCCACTGCCCTACCTTGTGTCTCTTTTATAACCCCATCCATACACAGATTGAACAACCATGGAGACGGACACATCCCTGTTTCAACCCAACCTTCAAATAGGAAAACTCACTCAGTACACTATCCACACGCCTTGCAGCCTTAGCACCCTCATACATACTCTTCACAGCATTCAACAACTTCCCATCTACTCCATATATACTTAATATTTTCCACAATCCTTGTCTATCCACCCTGTCATATGCTTTCTCCAACTCCATGAAGGCCGCATACAGCTTCTTTCCCTTCTCTAGAAACTTTTCCACTAAAGATCTAAGAATGAATATCTGATCTACACAACCTCTTCTCTTCCTAAAGCCTCCCTGCTCTTCTCCAACTAATTACTCTGTTATTTCTCTAATTCTGTCAGTAAGTATCCTACTGTATACTTTTCCTATTACACTAAGAAGACAAATGCCCCTATGATTACCACACACTTCTTTTTCCCCTTTCCCTTTGTTCAAAGGAATAATTATTCCTGACTTCCAATCATCCGGGACTCTACCTTCCTCCCAGGCCAATCTGCACATCTTCCACATCCGTTCTACTACTGTCTCACCCCCATGCTTCAGTATTTCACTACACACTCCATCAACTTCTGGGGCTTTCCCCATTTTGACTTTCTTCATTGTTTCCACAACTTCCATCCTACTGATTTCTTACTGTCTTCTTACCTCCCTCCTTCTCCCAGCCATTTCCCAGCCACTTATACTCGCATTACTTTCATTCTCTATGTTCAACAATTCGTTAATCTGCCAACTCCCATTGACGTGTATATACGTCCAAACATTTTGTCAATGTGACTCCCATTGACGGCACCGCAATTGCAAGGTCCATCATTACCACATTTTTCAAATTTCGCGCCTGATTTTTGGTATGTATACACTGGACACCTTCCTCTACCAGATGCCAGGCAGGGACAGTGCCTTACCCCATATGACCTCCCCCCTTCGCATGCCATTGTCTCGGCAATTCACCTGTTACCAATGACCTGGCCAGTAAAGACATGTCGCGCCACGGTACGAAATTCAAGGCTAGAATGATTCCCCAATTGATGACAATGTGGAGGACAAAGTTACTTAGCATTAGAGGAAGAAACAGTCAGAAGTGATGATTAGGTAATCTCGTCAAAAAAGGTGAGGTATGTCGATGTATTTGGTGAGTGAAACAATGCTTATATCACCTATATTACTGGGTGAAAACCAATATAGTCTTGTACTACGTATAAATTCAAACCAAACAAATAAATAAAAACTGTTTATGAATGGTGTGGAATTGTTACCCCTCCCACAGAACTCATTTTCTCTGGAGCCTGCCTCATAGAAACCACAGTAAGGTAAGGAAGGGGTACTGTTCCCTGCATCCGGTATTCTAAACATCAGGTGAGCGATTTCTTAATGAATTTTCGAAGTTTTTCACCAAAAGCGGAGGTTTGAGGCAAAAAAATTTTTTCTAAAATTTGTCGGGACGGGGGGGGGGGGTCAGTCATGAAAAATCGGTCAGGACAGGACAGGTTAAAGTGTTCTCTCCATCTGCTCACTTTTTCTCCCTTCTCAATTAGTAATCTACCATTTTTATCTTTCACTCCTCTACTAACTTCATTGGCATCCTGTCTAACTCTCTTTACCTCTTTCCAGAACATTTTCTTACAGTCCCTCCATTTTACACTCAAATTCCTTCCAAATTCCTCATCCACTCTCTTCTTACTCTCTCTTACTAATCTTTTCACCTCTCTCTTCCTTTCTACATATAACTCTCTCTTCCGTCTCTCAACTTCTTCCACGCCCCTATTTCTTATTCATTCATTATATGTTTTCATTTGTGCCACAGCCTGTCTCACCTCTTCATTCCACCATGTTGTTCCTTGCACCCCCTTTCGCCTTGTCTTCACCCCACACACCACCTCACAAGCTGCACATATTTCTTCTGAGTATATCTTGCACACACCTTCCATGTCCCCCATCTGCTCCAGTTCATATTTACCCAATCTTTCCTCCACTTCTCTTTTATATTCTGCCTTTTTCTCATCCTCTTGTAACCTTTCCACTCTTCTTGCATATACTCCTTCCACCTGTCCTTCCTCTCTTCTATTTCCCCATTTTACTTGGACCTTGATCCCAACCACCACCAAATGGTGGTCAGAAAGTCCACTCCCCCAACCTTTATATGCTCTTGCATCCATTACACATCTTCACATCCTTTCATCCACACACATATGATCAATCATTGCTTTCCTTTAATTCAGTTCACCATCCACCCTTCTCATCACTCGCCATGTATACTTGAGGACCATTTTGTGCCTGAAGAGGGTATTGGCTATCACCAACCCTCTCCCGGCACAAATGTCCACCAAAGCACTGTCATTCTCATCAATCTCAGCAGGCACACCCCACTTACCAACTACTCCATCCACCTTCACATTCCCTAATTTACCACTCATATCACCAGTCAAAAGCACTCTCTCATTCCTTTCAGACTTTTCCATGCTCACTTCCACATTTGTCCAGAACTCTTCTTTCACTCTGCTTGCTGTATGTAATATATATATATATATATATATATATATATAATATGCATGTATATTTAATGTACATAATATTTATATGGAGTGAGGCGTAGGCACAAGGGGGCAGACCCCCTAATCCTTACATCGCTGAGTTTCGAACCCCTGCGGGTCTTCCACCACAACACACCTTGAACTACACTTGACAGATGAGAGCTTATCTCACCCACTCAAACAGCGCGGACTGAACGGGGCTGGAACTCAGGTCACTTGGAAAGGGATCCAATGCTTTATCAACTGTGCCATCAGGTGTGTGTGTGTGTGTGTGTGTGTGTGTGTGTGTGTGTTAAAAAAAACAACAACTTATGCGGTTTTCATCCAAACCTAACCAAAGGTTGTGGAAGGGTTGAAAGTCAGCCAGTGTAGAAACTTTTTTTTTTTTTAAGTTTGTCGAAGGTCAAGGTCACTGGCATAGGTTAAATGCTGACAAAATCAACTTAAAATGCTTTTATCCATTTTCCATTCAGTTTTGCTGGAGGGCTGAGGCTACGGCAAAAAATTAAGTGATTCAGTGTTGTGAACACTTAGTTAAAAATCAAGGTCACAGGGTCACAGGGTAAGATCAAAGTTCAGCCTGTGTGTGTGTGTGTGTGTGTGTGTGTGTGTGTGTGTGTGTGTATTTATTAACAAATAACTCATATAGTTTTGATCTGATTTTAGCAAAACTTCGTAGAAAGGTTGAGGGTTCTCCATGGAGTAATGTTTTCAAGAAAGACGAGATCAGAGGTGAAGGTCGCAGGCAAAATGAGCTTTAACTTATGGACTGGTTGAGGATAAGGCAAGAATAACAGATATTGATTTTGAGACCAATCAGATGCTATGGTCACAGGACAAAATCAGCTCACACTGTTTTGACTTTAATCAAACTTGGTGGCAGGGTTAAGGGTCAGGCAGTACCGAAGGGATTCAATTTTGAGAGCAATTAGTAAGAGATCAAGGTCACAGGACAAGGTCAAAGTTCGACCCGTGAGTCTGTGTGTGAATACAACAGCTAAAACAGTTTTTATCTTATTTCGATCAAACTTGTTGGATAAGCTGAGGATCACCCAAGAGGTTGACCTTTTTTTTTTTTTTTTTTTTTTTTTAGACATATCAAAGGTCAAAGTCACATGTTAAGGTCTATTTGAACAATTTTTATCCAATGCCAACTAAACTTTGCAGAAGGTTTCAGGTTAAAACAAAATGATTGTTCTCTGATTGCTCCATCATGTTTATCTATCCGTGTAACTATCTACCAAACGATCTGTCTCTCTCAGGAATGAACCCAGAGAGTTGGTGATAAGCTTATTGGGCAAGAGACTTTCTGAGTGCACGTCGAGCGCCTAATTTTTGACGGTCATATGTATAACACTTGCAGCTGTTTGATGTAATTAGTCTGCATGCCACACCACTAGTCAGCAACGAAATAGGAAGGTCACATATGTCCTTTCATCATTACATGCCTCAAAAATTATTCAAGGCTCTTATTCCAGTGCCTCGGTCAATTACTGGCATTTCTACATTCATTTTATCGTCTTCTTCACCTCTTTCTTCTTTCCTCCTTCATATTCTTGCGTCTTTCTTTGTCACCATAACTCTTTGAATCTGGTGGTGTATTGTACTGAATTATTCCTACTACCTACAGACACTGTTACTGATTTTAGTGAACACCTTTCTTAGTGAAGGGATAAATAAAAACTGTATATAGCCTCCTTTCTTTAATATCTTCCCTAGTGTGAATTAATACGCCTGGAGGTATCAAGATTAAGATATTTAATAAATCATCGAAATTAAGGGGTTCATTATTCATTTTATTTTAATCTTAGTTTTGTTCTCTGTCCCATTCTTTTTCTCTCCCTTCAAACTATCTTTATCACCTACTTTGTATTTTATTACCCGAGACGGGTATTGTTTTCATTTGATTTGTATGTCTGTCTCTCTGTCTGTCTGTTAAATGGGCTATGACTTTCTGATCACTGATTAAATATGGTGCCAAACTGGGCCAAGGCCCAGGCTGTAGGCCCAAAAAATGTAAAAAAAAAAAAAAAAAAACTTTTTTTCTTCTTAAATCCTTTTGAATTCGTCATATCGACATGAAACCAAAACCCAAAGGTGCATCTTTCACATCTGCATCCTATAGCAAGCCTTATTACATCAGGGGTGGTCACCCCCCTGTTAGTGGTAGGGGGGGTCAATGTCAGGTAGGTTGGGCCTAAAATTTCAGATGAGCATAGAGTCGTCAATTTTCACCTGATTTACTCCAAATTATATGCGACATCTTTTACTAGATATCCTGTTGTGTGTATATGTCAGCACTAAAATGGCTGTCGGGGACGGATTTGCTGTGCCGGCACGGCTTCTTGTTCCGTATTTATTTTCCCCACTCATTTTTTTTTTTTTTCGTTTGACTTTGCCCTCTTTCATGCCTCTCTCTTTCCACACATGGTTTCCCATGTTCTTTGTATTTTACTAACCCTTTCTTTCCCTGCCTATTTTTCGCCTTCCTTCTTTATGCTAATTTTCATATTGCTCGTCAAATGTTTTACTTTTTATTTTTGTTCATCTTGTTCATCTTCACACCATTCTGTCTAGGTCCATAATTATCACCATTCGGTGATACCTTTCATGTCTTTCATGTTTCCACACCTATTTCATATCCTTGTATTTTTCCTCTTCTTCGTTTCCTTTCATTTTCTACACCTGTTTCAGCGCCTTCTTTATTTGTTCTCTTTCATCTCAACTTTCTTTGCCCACTTTTGGCTTTCTTTATTTGCGTTTGTTTCATCTTTTCTCTTCACTTGAATTTTTTTCACGTTTTCTTTGCTCTTTATCACTTTCCTCTTTCCATAGACATATTATTTACCTCCTAATTTCACCAGATCTTTCAGTCTCCTGCCTCCTTTTCTTTCTGTTTTCTTTCCCCTTTACAGCCTTCGTTTCTTCCTCCTATTTTCCTTCCTTTTATAATCTCGCCTGCTCCATTTCTCACTCTCCATTCCTTCCTTTAACACTTTACCGCCTTCCCTCCCTCCTTTCCTCAAGCCCTTCCTCCCTCCATCACTCCCTTCCGTTAACTCTTTCCTCCTTTCCCCCCCACTCTGCCAATCCCTCCCTCCCTTCCTTCCTCTCTTCCTCTATTTTAATCCCAGTACAGCTTCTTTCTACCTCCCAATTTGTTGAACATCGGTGGTTTCCAAATTGCCTGAAACTGTTGCCAGAGACAAGTTTGTGAAACACTTAGAATAATCTCATCAAGAGATTCGTAATATGGTCTTCTGAATAAACGTTCCTGCCTCACGAACCTGTTGGACTTTTTCATAGCTATACGGAACATGTAAGACGATGTTGTCTATCTCGATTTTCAAAAGGCTTTTGGCAAAGTTCCACACAAGAGACGCCTTTAGAAGCTAAAGGCGCGTGGTTTCTGTAGCAGTGTGCTAGGGTGGATAGAAGATTGGCTCACTGGATGATAGAAAATTGGCTCACTGGATGAAAGCAAAGAGTTGTAATAAATGGAAAGAATCAGACTGGATCAACGTTACAAGTGGAGTGCAGCAGGGTTCAGTGTTAGATCCCCCCCCCCCTTTTTTTTAATATATGTAGATGATATTGATGAAGGATTATTTTGTAAGATTTCAAAATTTGCGGACGATACAAAAAAGGGTAACAGAGCAGATACAGCATAGCAGAGACAGGCATTCAGAAAGAAGTGGATAATTTGTTTAATTAGAACCAAACATGGCAAATGAATTTGAATATTTATAAACGTACAGTGCTAAACATTGGCAGTAAAAACATAAGGGCCAGTTGTAATATGACTAATGTCCAACTTGATAGGATAAACCATGAAAAAGACTCAGGGGTAATAATAACAAATGATTTGAACCAAACAAACAATGTACAGAAGCTTTTAAAAAAGACAATAAATTTACCTGATTCATTGGCAGGACATTTGAATAAAAACAACAAAAAATTTGTCCTCATTTTGTATAATGCCTTAGCACTCCCGCAGTTGGAGTATTGCGTTCATTTCTGGTCACTGTAGTATAAAACATAAGCAATGCTACGCTGTTGCAACTCTCCATCTGATCACGCACATACCTTCCCACCTCCCTGCACACCTAACCAAGCGCATAACGATCCTCACCCCCTCCCAATCTTTTCTTTTAAAGATGAGCTTAAGGAGAACGCTTTGAGGACACATGACCTGGGCCCTTCAGATTCCATGTGCAGGTTGCATTAAAATCTCTGGAAAATTATTTTTTATTTTATTTTTCATTGTTAAAAAAAGAAAATTACTTAACAGAGTTGTGTATATATGGAGCACTGCCCTCCAATGTAGCAAGATGTGATACAGTACCAACTTTTATAAATCGCAGGGATAAGGAACAGTCACCGAGTCCCCAGTTAAGTATGTTCACTGCTGAATCACAACGTTCTGTGGTATATGCTTTTTTTTTTTCTTTTTCAGAACCTTGAAGATACAACTGCAGAACAACATCGATAAATACTACTGACAGTGTTATGCTCCCTTTCAGACAGAAGTTTAAAGTTTCCATTCCCTTACTACAGGTCTGTTGCGATTTGCTTATTCCTAGTCGTCTTCAATCTTCTTTCCTTTCTCCGAGTTCTTCCCTACATTCGTTCTTTCCTTCCCTCTCCACTTGTCTCCTCTCACCTCTTCTTATAGTTCCTCCTCCCCTTGCTTTCAGCCTCTCTCTCTTCCTTCCACTCACATCGTTGCCCTCAGCTCTTCTCTCCCTCAGATTTTTCCCTCTCCCCCCCTCTTCACTTGTTCCCTCCGTTTCTGCAGCCCCGTCCGACTCTCTGATCTCTCGTTCTCTTTTTTTAATTTCTCTCTCTCTCTCTCTCTCTCTCTCTGTTTCGCACAATCCCTTTTTCCCCTTCCTTCAACTCTGTCCCTCCTCATTAACGTGCCGTGGTCCCTCGCACAGGCTGGATGTCAGGCTCTGCACATCCTGCTTCAGTACTTCCTGGTGTCGAGTTACCTGTGGATGTTCGCTGAGGGTCTGTACCTGCACACACTGCTGGTGGTGGCCTTCGTCAGTGAGGAGGCGCTGCTCAGGTGGCTCTACGTCCTGGGCTGGGGCCTGCCTGGGGGCATAGTGGCCGTGTATGGCCTGGCTAGGGGCGCATCAACTCAAGACACCTTACAGTAAGTACGGTTTTATTTTACGTTGATCTGTTCGTTTTAACGAGGCGTAAATTTATATTCTTTCTATATTAAATGCTGTTTTAGGAATGAAACCGAGTAACGAGCGTCGCGGAAATCCTCTGCCATCTGGGATCCGGGACTATTCAAACAGAGCAGAAAAGTTTGGCAACACTCAAACCTAACCTAACCTAACCTAACCTAACCTAAACAAAACTAAACTAACTTAACCAAGCCAAACCAAACCTAACGTAACCTAGTTTAGCTTAATCCAACCTAAGTTAGGCTAACTGAACCTTGCCTGACCTAACTCAGGCCAATGGAACTTAATTTACCTAACCTAATCGAAAGTAATCAAATCATACTTAGCCTCATTTAACCGAGACTCACCTGACCCGGCCGAATCAAACCTGACTTAATTTAACTTAACGTATTCAACCTAATACAATGTAATTTATCCTGACTTTCTCTCCTCTAACCTAACCTAACCTAACCTAACCTCGCCTAACCCGCGGCCCCGCATACCCCATGGACTCAGTGATGCGTGTACCATACCGGAACGAACATCACCTGGGAGTTAGAAGAAACGAGTGTCGGACGAATCCTACACCTCAGGTACACCTTGTCTGGAACATTGGGTCATTTTCTCGTCAGGTAAGGAAGTGCCCTAACACCTTTTCTCTGACTGTTTATTTCAGCATGTGCAAATTTAATGATTGCTTTTATCAAATTTATGCAATCTATGCCAATGACACAAAGGAATAAACATGATACAGGATAGCAATAAGGTGTTAAATGCATAATAAATCGCTATGGAAGAGGTGTTACTAAGCTTCTTCACCTGATGAGACCCTGGAGACAGTGCGACATGGGATCCGCACACTCATGATCCTGAGCTGTAACAAGAATGCGATGCTAGTTATGAAGAACTGCCATAGAAAGAATGTGCAGCCGTAGCATTGCCACAGTCAGCAGCTGAACTACGTGGTACAGACTGGAAAAGAAGGAAGATCTCTCGTAAGTTAAGGTGAATGACTTACTGTTGCATGTACGTAGTTCTAGTATGGAAGATATAAGTTAAGGTCGTACTATCTTGTCTCCATAATTTACTTTAGTCCAGTCTAGTTTGAAACATACAGGTGTTCTTAGCTCGCACTCTCTCCCCTGGTGGTAGGTGGTGGCCACCAGCATCCACAAAAGTGCTGCTTATATTTTCTTTCAATTTTAGCATTCTATCCCTGTGTCTGTCTTCCCCTCTCCCTTTCTTCCCTGTCACTTTTTATTAATCTTTTTCCCACTTGTGACTGCTGTACACTGAGCGACAAGCCAAATGGTTTCTTGTGACCCAGAAAACCATTTACAACGCTGGGTGGAAGCCATATAACCAAATGATAGGGTGATGTGGAGCCTAGTACTGCATTGCGCCCCTTTAAGTGGGTGATGCGACACAAATGCGTTGTCCAGCCGCAAGGGAATTTTATTTTTCTGTACGGGATGGCCATTTGGGACGGTTTCTTGCCTGATGTTGATGAGTCTGCTCGGTCAAACAAACAGGGGTTGGTCAACAACAGCAACCCTCTCCCCTACCAGTCTGTACCACATATCTATACTTCTTTATTTGGGAAGCTAAATTCTTTTCCATGAATGAAACATCTCTTCTTCACTTTAAATTCATTTCTTCTTCTCTGCCCTTCATCTTTCACCAAAAGGTCCTCTCTGTCCGCTTTTCCCAGTCCCCATACCTCTTTAAATAATATAGTTAAATATTCTGTCTCGATGGATAGGTAGATAGATAGATAGATTATATATATATAGGCGGTGGCTGAATCGGTAGAGAGGCGGCCTGCAGTCCTGATGGACCCAGGTTCGAATCCTGGCTGGGGCATGGGACAGTTTAAGGATTTGAATTTCATAAAAAGCAGACTTTCCTGATCTACCAGATGACCCGCCGACATGTCGTAAAAATACCCCCGCTAATACCAATACACCAGTCCTGTATGAGACAGCCCTAGCATGTATTCAATATGGACGGTGGGTGTTAGCGCCGAAGTGGTGACATGTGGAGGTGTAGGAGGACTACTGGGCCTTGGGATAGGCTACTGCCCCCAAGATATAGGCCCTGAAGCCTTTCCCCAGAGTCGAACACATAATATATATATATATATATATATATATATATATATATATATATACCCCTATGGCGGGGGGGGGGGACACAATCTGGCCGCACTGTGGGGTGGTACTACCACTATGCGGCCAGGCTGTTTACGTAAGTTTCTGCCACCGTGTTCCCTGCGTTGTAAAAGGCGACAAAAAGGGACGGGGTGAGGGGACTAGGGACCCCCTCCTGTTTATTTTTAGTTCCTGGAATGAGACAGGGAATAGAAAGAGAAGGGGGATTGACTTATCCCCGTACCTTTAAGATTGGGTCTATGAATGTGTGTGGATATTGTACGATTGAAGATAAAAGAGGGGAGACTGGGTTAATGTTTGTGAGAAGAATGTTGGATGTGCTAGCGCTGAGTGAAACAAAGATGAAAGGGAAAGGTGAATCTAAGCTTGGAAGTGTGACTGGAAGAATGTCAGGTGTTGATAGAGGAAGAGCGAGAGAAGGAGTGGCCTTGTTAGTGAGCCTAAGTGCAGCAGTGTGTGACTGAGTGCAAGGAGGTGTCATCGAGACTGATGTGGGTGAAAGCGAAATTTGGACGTGAGTTGTGGGTATTTGTGAGTGCATATGGGCCTGGTAGTGAAAGGGATGAAGAAGAGAGGGAGTCTTTCTGGAATGATGTTGATGAGTGTCTGCACAGTTTTGAGGTAAATGTGAATGTGGTAATGATGGGAGATCTGAATGCTAGGGCGGGAAATGTAGCAGTTGAAGGTGTCGTTGGTATGCACGGTGTGCCTGGAAGAAATGATAATGGGAAAGAATGATAGGGATGTGTGTTGAGCGAGAGATGGTGATTGAAAATACCTTGTTTGAGAAGAATGAAATTTATAAGTATACATGGGCGAGACAGGAGGGTGGAAGGGTTATTGATAGAGCATTGATGGACTATGTGGTTGTGTCCAGGGATGTAATAGGAAGATTGTTGGATGTGAGAGTTCTGAGAGGGGAGAGTGGAGGCATGTCTGACCATTGCCTGGTGGAGGGAAAATTGAGAGTTGGTGTGAGGTGGGTGAGAGATAGAAGAGTTGGGTATGGCAGAGAGGTTTTAAAAGTAAGTGAGCTGAACAAAAGAAAGAGAATGACAGAGTATCAGAAGCAGAAAAACGAGAGGAATGCAGTGAAAGATCAGTAAAATGGCGGTGTGGAGGAGGAATGGCAGTTGTTTAAGAGCGCTGTGGTGGGGTAAGCAAAAAAGGTATGTGGTGTGAGACGAGTGGGTGGTGGTGTAAGAATGGGAAGTGAATGGTGGTGCGAGCAAGTAAGTATGGCTGTAGCTGAGAAGAGACGTGCATATGAAGTGTGGCTGCAAAGGAGGGAGGAGGTGTCATATGAGAGGTATAAGGAATAGAGGAATGGGACGAGAGGGGCTGTGCATGATGCTAGAGTGGCAGCAGATGAGAGGTGCGGTAGGCGACTGACTGAAAATTTTCAACAGAATAAGAAAATGTTTGAAAGGAGCTGAAGAGGGTGCAAAAGGGAGAGTCTGGGAAGGAAGAGCAATCAAAAGCAGAGGATGGAAGGATGTTAACTGAGATGGATGCAGTGAGGAAGGGGTGGACAGAGTATTTTGAAAGATTGTTAAATGTAGAGGAGGAAAGGGAGGCTGAGACTGTGGCAGATGAAAGGGAGCAAGGAATAAATATGTTGGGAGAGTTCAGTGATTCTTTGATCATGATGGAGGAAGCGCAGGAGGCAGGAAAGGAGATGAAAGCAGGGAAAGCTGCAGATATGAATGGGTGTGCTGTGGAATGTTTGAAAGGTGGTGGGGTGACTATTGTTGAGTAGTTAGTATGATTGCTGAATGTGTGTTTTGTGTGTGGTATGGTGCAGATTGAATGGGCAAGATAGTGTGTGGTTCCGTTATGTAAAAGTAAGGGTGATAAGTATGAATATACTAGTTTTAGGGGCATAAGTGTATTGAGTGTTGTAGGTATAGTGTATGGTAGAGTGCTGATTAATGGAGTTACAAAGGGTACAGAGGGTGACTGGTGATGAACAGAGTGGTTTTAGGGGAGGATTGACTGGTGAATCTCTTGAGTGTGTGGAAGAGTGTTGTTATTTGGGAGACATGTTGTGTGCTGGAGGTGGGACTATAGCTAGCTCTGTGGCAAGGGTGAGAAGTGGGTGGAAGAAGTTCAGAGAGCTCTTGCCTCTCCTGACATTGAGAGGACTCTCCCTACGTGCTAAGGGGTCATTATATGCAGCATGTGTTAGGAGTGTAATGCTGTATGGTAGTGAGACCTGGATAGTAAAGGAGGAGGATATTTCCAGGCTCAAGCGTACAGAAATGACAGTGATTAGGTGGATGTGTAGTGCTTCCCTGTATGCAAGATCTGGGGGAGCTGGGTTTACGATGGAAGAGTTGAGAGGTAGGATGGGACTGGAGTGTATTGGTGTTGTGATGAGAAGAGGTAGATTGAGATGGTTTGGGTATGTGGAGAAGATGGGGGATGATAATTATATATATATATATATATATATATATATATATATATATATATATATATATATATATATATATATATATATATATATATATATATATATGTTAAGGGCTGATAATCCTTCCTTCATATCACACTTCTATCCAGCTTGGTATCATCCCTGTGGCCATCGTCTGTACGTTTTTCACATAATTAACTTTATGTGGTAAACATTCCAGTATTCCAGATTCTAATCTCGTCATCATAGACACATTTACTCCCTCATAATCTCCTCTTCCATATAATCGAAAGTCACTCTCATGTTGGCTAGCAGTCCATATACTGTATGTGCCACTCCAATGATTCTAATATGCTTTTTTGGTGTGTGTGTGTGTGTGTGTGTGTGAGAGAGAGAGAGAGAGAGAGAGAGAGAGAGAGAGAGAGAGAGAGAGAGAGAGAGAGAGGATGGGGAGGCAGTGAATGTTGGATAAAGAGAGGGACGGTTGAAAAGAAGGCTAGAGGGAAATAAGGATGGCTGGTCTTATGGAACCTTATTCTGACCACCTCAAGACAACTGTGTGCAGCTTTGGGAGGCATGTCGAGGTGAAGGATTAACAAACAGTTTCCACCAACTTCCGTATTTCGGAACGAGATGTTATCCACTGTATTTGTATCTGTGTTTGTTTCAGTCCATATCAGGTTTAATGCAGATCTGGACCTTCTTGGAGGAAAAGGGATAACCGTAAATAACCCTTCCCCATGCTGGCGAAGTACGAAAGGGGGACGTTTGTCTAAAGGAGGTGATGTACATGGAAGTTGCAGTGTTGTACTGACAATGTTTGTGTCGTGGTCTATGTAAGTCATTGGTAGAACGGAGAGGGTGTGAATATATCCAAACATTATGAAAGGACATGCTGCCAACACCCACTTTAAGTATTCACCATGACATGGACTCGAACCCTACACTCAGAGTCAAGGTCACATGGCAAGGTCAACAAATATTTTCTTATCCAATGTAAACAAAATTTTGTGAAAATTTTTAGGCTTAACCAAGGATAAAGGGATTCGATTTTGAGAACAAAGGTCTAGGTCACAGGGAAAGGTCTTAGGTCAAGGTCACTGGGCAAACTTTGTGAGTAACCTGTCGAAGGTTCAGGCCACAGAGCAAAGTTAAATATTTGAATCTTAGACCAGTTGGTGGGTGCGGGCGTTGCAATTTCTGAGTGTTCCTTTTTGTTTAGTTTATATTCGTGCCACAACCAGCAAGTGTTTCCAGTTAAGGAGAGTGCCCTGTAAATGAAAGATTAATGAAGGTTCATTTAGGATCTCCCATGATGTGAGGAGAATAAAATAATTTGGTTGTCGCCAGAATAATTACAAAGTACGTCCGCCTGCTACGATTAATTAACCGATGGTGCACTCAAGAGGGGTCGATCCAATTCATTAACCCCTCCATCACGATGACATCACGTATATTCTATCGCTAATGCTGCCTGACAGTTTTATGCAGCACTGGGAGGTGTCTGTTAGTGAACAGGCTAGATACTCTCTCCATCGACCTCTTCAGTACGATGCCGTCTCTAATTACCCGTCCCTGCCCTGCAGGGGCTTTGGTACGTGTATTGTTTTCACTCGGTTTGTCTGTTTGTCTGTCTGTCTGTCTAACTGTTAACAATTTTACGCGAAAACTACTGGTGCGATTTTGACTAAAATTACAGGGATGATGGGCTATGACCTTCTGATCATCTTATTAAATTTTGGCCCAGATTGAGCCAAGGCCCAGGCTGTAGGCCCCCAAATCATTTTTTCGCCATAACTCCTTTTAAATTCGTCATATCGACATGAAACCAAAACCTAAAAGTGCATCTTCCAAATCTGCATCCTACATTTTTTTTTTTAAATTACAGAACAGAGGAAGAAAAAACAAATGAATAAAAAAAATAATCCATACACCAGATTATTGGTGTCCTCTGTTCATAAAATATCTGAACAGCTGTAGGTTGAAGTTTGGAGGGAAACAACTCTGTGGAAGCGAGTTCCAGAGAGTTGCAGTTCGGGGAATGAAAGAATTCTGATAGGCAGAAGTTCTGCAATATGGCTGAGTGACATTCCAGTCATGAGCGCTACCAGATGACCGT
>NC_137010.1:39292355-39322355 GCF_032717465.1 Coenobita brevimanus | reverse complement strand
TTTAGCTTAGGAGAGACTTCTCGAACTGTGTGGGTTACCTATAGTCTTCATTAATCCCTTAAATATGGGAAGTCTTTCCTAGACTGAATAAAATCGCTTGGAGGTGGCAATACCATAAGATATGTAATTCAAAGATTTAACAGTTTCCTTACTACGAACGGATTCCATAGCTACTTCACACTAACACAAGATTATTTTTTTCAGAAGCGTGAAGTACACATTGTTAAAACTGAACCCCTTCATGTCTCCTGTTTTGTTCTTGCTATCAGATATGGAGATATTGTAAATGTGGAAAAGTTATATCCCATCTTAGTTAACCCCTTCACTGCGAGGGGCAATGCTTGACTGAATACAACCATCTGCAGAGGGAAGGATAATGTACATGAACACATCACCGTACTGAAGAAGCTACAGTATAATCTTTAGGCCCCTGAAATCCACGTTCAGTTGACTAAAGCCATCTGGTCATATTTAGGTTTTTAATGTGGCTGACACGACCATGATACAGTTAACGGACACAGTATTAACACTCTAAAGATGCCATTGCTGACCCTCCACTGAATAAAGTCGTTTGATGTTGGCCAGAATATGACTGAATTTGAGGCGACATGAAAAGGTTAACACTGTGTTGATAATCCCTGTGGTGAGGGGCAGCCGATGGTGTTATTAATCAACATATCCAGCTCGCAAATGCAGAAGCCAAAGTTCGATTTCCTCCTTGACTATGACTGAGATCCAAACCTGGACTGGTCAGACTGTTGGATAAGATTTGTTTCTTTCTGGTCATCACACAGCATAACAGATGGACCTGGGTGTTACACCGACTGTTGCAGGTGGTGTTCTAAGCGAAAACTGCAGCCTAGCGAAAAATGATTGTCTGTCTTAAAGACCCTCGTGCAGCCCATAGGCGGTAATTAAACCATTCTCCTCCTCCCCCTTCACCTCTTCTTCCTCATTCTTCTGTTCTTCATCATCGTCATCGTCACGTTATTATTAATATTATTATTATTATTATTATTATTATTATTACTATTATTTATTCTTATTCTTATTCTTATTCTTATTATTCAATATTATTAATATTTATTTATTTATTTATTTATTACAGTATTATTATTATTAATATAATAATAATAATAATAATAATAATAATAATAATAATAATAATAATTATTATTATTATTATTATTATTCAGCTTTCACTGCCACGCACCCACTTAATCCTATCGTTTTCCCTGGGCTTTTTCTTCAGCTGAGGGAAATTATACTACAGTAATAACAATGTTGAATAAAATATCGATTAACCTTTGGCCAGCCAGATATTGCCTCAGCTGAGTGAAAGGGTTTGAATTTAGCCTGAACAAAATACCCAACCGCGTCCATTACAGCCAAAGAGTAAGTCTGTATACCGAGACCAGCATCAGGGGCTGTAATGTCGCCAGCACTTCCTCCTCACCTTGCCATTTCGCATGTGGCCTGTTTGCTTTTTCATTGTGATGAAGTCTTATTTTAGTTAATTCGTAGGACCTTCAGGCGATTTCATCCAGCTTAAGAACGAAGGACTTAGTGAAGGCTATGTTTAACCCCTCCAGTTTGAAAACTGTCTCCTAAGCATAGTATATTCATCTGCAGACAGCAATAATAAAATTAATAAGACTCCATCGTACTGGAGGGGCCAGTATTACCTTGAATGTTATTAATACACACTTTGTCAGTACTGCAAGAACATGTATGAAAAAACAAGTGGTGCCAGGCACATCAAACCTCGCCCGACAGCAGTTATTTTATTGCTATTGAATACTGACTTGTTTCTGCCATTTAGTGTCAGCGCACAATCAAACCATTTGCGCCCAGCGTCCTCAATATAAGACGGAACTGGGCATTTTCAACAGTTAATAAAGGAGGGAACCCCGGGGATGGGACCTGTGAGCTTCGCGACTATGAGCCAATAGGCGGAGGGCAGTATGCTTGATACACTTCCAGCTTAATCCCTCACACGGGAATCCTGGGAGTTAATGGATTAAAATCTAAGGTAATGGAGCAAAAGTTTTCAAGTTACGCCCTCTGAAAATCCGTGATCTTGCATTTGGTCTTTCAAGGTCACTCAAGGCTAAAGGTCATGGTGCCAAATGAAAGCCTATATGGGATTTCCTACATCTTGGTAATAATAAATACATGTTCAACGAGTTTCGAGTTATACCCCCCTGAATATCCGTGGCCCTGAATTTGACCATTCAGGGTCACATACGGTCAAAGGCCAAGGTACCAATACAAAATCCATATGGGATTTCCTATATACTGATAGTAGTAAATATCTCTATCTTCAACCATTTTCGAGTTGTAGCCCCCTGAATATCGGTGACCTTGAATTTGACCCTTCAAGCTCATTCAAGGTCAAAGGTCTTGATGTCAAATGAAAGCTCCTATTATGAGTTCCTGTATGTTCCTAATAGTAAAAATCTCTGTTTTCAACCGTTTTCAAGTTATAGCGCTCGGAAAATTCGTGACCTTGATTTTGACTTTTCAGGGTAACTCGATTACCTCAAAAATTTAATCACTTTCTTTGGGGACATGTGCTCACACCTGAAAGTTTCATGTAATTTAATTCAGCCGTTTTTCCGCAGTGTTGCTAACAAACAGAGAAACAAACAAACCAACAAACTCGACCATAAACAATACCTTGTCGGACTCCGTACGGGCGAGGTGAAAAGTAGTAAGGTTTAGTGTACGAAACAAACTGCTGAGAAAGTGGCGCAAGAACACCTGATCTGACAAGGGTTTCACCTCAGATGATGCAATTCAAGTGTTCATACGACAGAAGCCACGGCAGTCAAAAGGTTATGCTGGTTATTTTGCTTTTACTGGTGTGACACACAAATTACAAATGACAAGAGTTTTCAGATTAAGGATTTTGGTGGAAAGTGATGTACCTTAATTGTTTAAGACAGTTTTATGACTTGTTGCCATGTGCATACAGTCGTTTGTCATCAACTGGAATACAATGATAGAGTTTTTCCGACCAAGTGAGAGCTAATGGTGACACTGTTGACACTCCAAGGTGATGCTGATTCACATTCGGCTGGATAAAGTCGACTGGCGTATTGGATTAGATTATCAGTGTTGCTTCGACTGTGAGGGGGTTGATGGTGACAGTATTTGTACTGCATTGCTGCCATGATGCAATCTCAGCTGCGTGAAACCGTCTGGCCTTAGCTGGAGTAGACTATTTCAACAATATGAGTATTTCATTTGCTTAATTTTTTATTTAGGTTTTGTAGCCACACCGATTCCCTGAGGAATTTTTTATGCTCATTTTTGACTCTGGGAATGAAGCATAAAATGTAGTATTTTTGTTTTCTTTGTATACCACAACAATTTTTATAATTTTTCCTCGAAGGATTCAGTTTCAAGTGGCCCTGGTAATGAGAGTCGGGACTGACAAAAAAGAAAAAAAAAATCATCATTTACTACTAAAAGCGCCCCTTGAGCACACATTCGTCATCGTGAACACTAGTGGCCAAAATTTTATTGCTTAGGCTCTGCGATCTCGAGAAAACATACTCTAATGAAACTCCTTCGATGTCGGTCTCCAGTTAAGCAAAAGCTACCACCAAGGTAAGAAAAATAATAATAATAATAATAATAATAATAATAATAATAATAATAATATATAATAACAATAATGAGAAGAAGAAACTGCTTATTATTTTGGTTGTCATTTTGCATCTGGTATCCTTTCCTCTCAATTACTTTGTTTTCAGTCGATATATTTCTTCCCAAGCTTTTGTCACCCATTCCCGTCTCATGACCATATCACATCTGTGCAGTCCATTCCTTCATACTGCGTCTACTTCCACACCTTTCTTTTACTAGATCATTATTTCACTCAGTCCGAATACCTCATCCCACATGACAAGGTCTTTGGCACTTCATTCCCAGCACTTCCACGTCGTGCATTGTTACAGCACAGTTGGCACCACTAGTTTTTGTAAGTATGAATATTCACCTTTATTGATATTGGTCTTGCTTCCCACACGTTCGTCAATGCCTTTGATTTTTTATCCTTCTATTATCCTGTGAATTACTTTAGGGTAGGTGGGGGCGCTCACCATCCACTCATTCAATGTAGTGCTGCTCTCGGGTGTCTGCCCTTTCCTCTCCATCCTTCTTTCCTTCCATCTTCTTCTGTCTTTCTTTCCTTCAGTCTTTCCTCGTCTTTCTGCCTACGGGTGACTTTACACTCCCTCTTCTGTCTTTCATTCCTTCATTCTTTCCTCATCCTTCTGCCTGTGGGTGACTCTACACTGAGTGACAAGCCAAATTGTTTCCTGTACACCAGGAAACCATTTACTACGCTGGGTGGTAACCATATAACCAAATTTTGGCGCCTGGTGGTTTAGTGGGTAATTAATGTGCTCCAGTCGGATTGAGCCGGTGGTTGGGGTCTATTGCTCACGTAATGCCACTCAGGGATGAGTGAGGTTGGTCACTCTCATCTTAAATGTCAGGACCAACTGCCTAGCCCCGGGCTCCTACGCTCCTCATGGGGCAACGTAGGATTGGATGATGAATGGATGGATCGATTACTTTAGGTTCGTTAGTTCTGTCTAGTGCTATGTCCACTTATAAGTACTTCAAACAGTTAATTTCTATCAAAATTTTCCTATCATTCATTTTTCAATGTTGCTAGTGTGCTCTCTTTCCCTACCACATCGCATCACATTGCCATTTCTCACACTCACAGACAGTTTCCTTCACTCACAACTCCCCTAAACTCAGATACTTCCTGTTGAATTTTGCCTTCTGAGTCTGTGACCAGTGCTATATTATCATCTGCAAAAAATAAGTGCATTACATCCCAGTCTCATTCTTTCCATACATCCCTTGATCTTCCCCCTTTCTTTAGTAATATTACATCTGCCTTCCTGGTCGGCTTATCCATTATAGACTGAACATCCTTGAAGACATGACATCCTTAACACAACCCCACCTCTACCTTGACCTATTATAATTACAAATCATAATAGATAGATAGATAAATAGATAGATAGACAGCTCTATGCGAGCCTGGGAATAGGAAATGAGCTTGCAAATTACACTGAGAAAAGCTGACGACAGATTACGAAGCAGCCAGTAAGGAGATGATGCAGTTACTTGTCAGCAGTCCATCGGTGAACAAAGCGCCTAGTGACCATACACACACATACACACATACTCACACACAGGCTGCTAGAACTTTCCACTCACAAGGAACACGCGTGACACACCCCTGCTACACCAGAATTTAGGAAAGAGAGCTCAGAGGGAGGTTAGCCACAGAACAGGCAGGTCGAGAAGGAGACAAGCCTTAGAACAGGCAGGTCAGAAAAAGGAAGGGCTTGGCAACTTGTGAGGGAGAGACAGAGAGAGAGACAGAGAGATAACTAGCGGGACTGGACTCTATACTCCGCTCCGTGTGAGAGACTTGTTAATATTTCCAAGACAAATAAGAATAGTCCCATACTATTCTTTACCTCTCCTGTCACTACATGACAAATGGGAAGCTACTCCAAGATATAAACACCGCTCGTCCATAAGTCTAATATATATATATATATATATATATATATATATATATATATATATATATATATACATAATTGTAGCAAGTGTAACGACAAACGATTACATTATGTTACAATTGCTACAATTATGTAACTACAAACAATAGGTACCATTTCTGTGACAGTTGCATTAACAAGATGTAACTTTTATGTAACTTTAACTACAATTATGTAACTACAAACAATACTACAAACAATATGTACCATTTCTGTGACAGTTGCATTAACAAGATGTAACTTTTATGTAACTTTAACTACAATAATGTAACTACAAACGATATGTAACAATTATGTAACGACAAACGATTGCATTATGTTACACTTTGCCAATTAACAGTTGCATTAACAAGATGTAACTTTTATGTAACTTTAACTACTATTATAAGGCCAAGACACTTATATAAGGCCAACACAATTATGCATTAACACAATATAAGTCATACAATTATAGCACAATTCTGTATTACCAGTATCATCATACAAGTTAGGTGAAATATTAGACATTACTAAAGTGATAACTCTATGTAATGTATAACCTAGCAGTATTACCATTGCACAATTATATGCGTACGTCTGTTGTACATGCACGTCTTACAAAGTGTTATACAACAACCATTGCATTTATTCAAATATGTATACAACTTGTTTAAAATGTAATATTACTGAATAATCACTATTTACTATAAATATTATATGTATACAATATTCATACAATTATGTTACTTTTACAATATTATGTATTTCACTTAATTAGCTTATAAGTTCATTATAATGTGTATATAATATATATTAATATATTATGACTATTAACTGTCGATGGTACGCCATTTTCGCGTGACCGAGCAATATATTATAATTACAAATCATAATAGATAGATAGATAAGTAGATAGATAGACAGCTCTATGCGAGCCTGGGAATAGGAAATGAGCTTGCAAATTACACTGAGAAAAGCTGACGACAGATTACGAAGCAGCCAGTAAGGAGATGATGCAGTTACTTGTCAGCAGTCCATCGGTGAACAAAGCGCCTAGTGACCATACACACACATACACACATACTCACACACAGGCTGCTAGAACTTTCCACTCACAAGGAACACGCGTGACACACCCCTGCTACACCAGAATTTAGGAAAGAGAGCTCAGAGGGAGGTTAGCCACAGAACAGGCAGGTCGAGAAGGAGACAAGCCTTAGAACAGGCAGGTCAGAAAAAGGAAGGGCTTGGCAACTTGAGAGGGAGAGACAGAGAGAGAGAGACAGATAGCTAGCTAGCGGGACTGGACTCTACACTCCACTCCGTGTGAGAGACTTGTTAGTATTTCCAAGACAAATAAAAATAGTCCCATACTATTCTTTACCTCTCCTGTCACTACATGACAAATGGGAAGCTACTCCAAGATATAAACACCGATCGTCCATAAGTCTAATATATATATATCTCAACCAAAAGGAACCACAAAGTCTTTTATGACATTTAGTCATTTTATGACAGACCAGTCATTCTCTTTCACTTCCACTTACACACCTGCCCTAATCATTTCGTAAATTTTTCATTGTATAGTGCTTAAAGATATCATTCCCACCCCATACATTACATCTGTATCGCTTGCTATAAAGTATCCCTATCTCCTTTCTCACATGCCGTCTTTGGGTCTATAAAACCTACGTGCAAATCCCTCACTTTCTCTGTTTACTTTTCACGCACTCCCCAAGCAAATAATTGCACACACACACACACACACACACACACACACACACACACACACACACACACACACACACACCGCTCGCTGGTGCAGTGGTAACGTTCCCGCTTGCCAACTGGTGGAAGGGAGTTCGCGCCTTGCTCAGGTTGCGAAAAGTTTCACTGACGAAGTGGGTGGTTACTGTCCCCCTTGAGCAAGAGGACGGGTGTGTGCGTGTGTGAAGGTCACAGCCTTGCCCTTAGATCAGACTACACGAGCTTTCAGCTCCCTTCCGGGAGGGTAAAAGCTGACGATCACGACCATCAAGTGATCCTGACCGACCAGGTGAATTACACACACACACACACACACACACACACACACACACACACACACACACACACACAGAGCGCCCTGCGAAAAAGTCCCTCTTCCTCCTTTGCGATGTGTTGTGTAAATTGTAGTTCCCATATGATCATCACAGTCCTTTGCCATTTACCTGGCATCTACAGTAGACTTATACCCCTCCAGCTTCAGTATTACTGTTTGTTGCAAAATTTCTCTGAACTTTTTAAAATGTTCTTTTTCATCCCTGTCCAGCGTCTCTCATGCTTAATCATTTTTTTTTCTTACTCTTTCCAGATATGTCAACACTTTCATCTCCTTCGAAGTTCACTCACTTTCACCACTTCCTTCACACTCATCCTCTTCCTTTTTCTGCCAAAACCACTACACATTTTGCCCACCACACCAGTAAAAAAAGTAATTAAACATCCCTCCTGATGCAATCCTAAAAACGGTCACATCAAACGACCTGCCTTTCACAAGGCTGTCCACCAACACTATGTGCATCAGTGCCATTGTCCATCCACTCCATTCACTCGCGTATACTCATGCATATACGTTTTCGTAAACCATGTGTTTTTAATCTTCAACACTCTTTTCGAACACAGCTCGACATGCAGTTCCTCAATCTCATTTACTCCAGGCATTCCATGTTTCTCTTTTATTCCTTCTTGTACATTTATCTCCTCCCTTTGCATTCAGTTCAGTTCATACGCTGATAACTTTCCCTTTCCATACTCTTCTCGCAGCGTCCATCTCAGCAGTTACTTCAACAAACAAGGGATGAGTCTATGGCACACCTAATGTCTGACTTGGCTTGTATCTCTGACTGGGGTAAAAGTAATCTTGTTTTTAATGTATCAAAAACTCACTTCGTATATCTTCCAACTCGTCAATATCTTCCGCAGGAGTATCCTCTACTTTTTAACAATATCCAACTCATTCCCGCATCATCCTTAAACATATTTGGGGTTTCATTCTTTTGGCATTTATCTTGGAAAAATGATATTACCTATCTCGTAAAATCTGCTTCCAAGAAATTAGATGTGGTAAGCTGACTCCGTCACTTCTTTACCCCTGCACACTTGTTGACTTTATACATGGGCTTTATTCCCCTCCCCACCTCTCGTGTAGGTTGTAACTCTCATGTGCGGGGAGGTTTCCCACATACAAATTACCAAGGTGGAGTCAAAGGCTTTTCGTCTCATTAGCTCTCGTCCTCTTACTGGTTCCCTTCAGTCTCATTCTCTTCGCCGCACTGCTGCATCTTCATCTCATTTCTACCGCTGCTTCAATGGTTACTGCTCCTCTGAACTGTCTGCTTGCATTTCTCCACCACTATGGCGGGTGCGTAACACTCGTCTAGCAACAAACCCTCATGCCTTTTCTGTCCTGCTTTCTAATGCAGTCCTTCATGTATGCAACAGGTCAGCTCTGCAACAGACTTCCTTTGTCTGTATATCCTACTGCTTATGACCTCCAGTCTTTCAAAGGCATTGTGTCCAGGCATCTCGAAATGAACAGATCTTGATTTGTGTGTGTGTGTGTGTGTGTGTGTGTGTGTGTGTGTGTGTGTGTGTGTGTGTGTGTTTAAGGAACACTCTTGCTGGCTTCTGGCCTGTGGTTCCTTCTTCCTTGCATTAAAAAAAAAAAAAAATCCCCCAGCACCACTTCCCTCTTCCTCTCCCCAAACTCCCCGCACAATCACCAAAGTATTCCCACCAAAGTATTCCCAAACTCCTTCTCTCCTATGCACTCTCCTCAGATACTCAATATGCTCTCAATGACGATTTTGTATGTAAGACTCTGGCCATAGACCCACAATATATTCCCTGAGGCTCAACAGTCCTGTATGTCATACACCTTCACATGTCACCACTTCGGCGCTAATACATGCTACAGCGGTCTCTTTCAGGATTAGTGTGATGTTATTAGTGGGGTGTTATTAGGGCATATCAGTGGGCCTAAATAGAGTATGAATATAGTCATTTTAGGCAATATCAAATCATCCGACCATTCCCTGCCCAGCATGGGACAGAACTCTCTTCATTTTAGGCAGCAGATCACTTCTCTAATCACATGACCACTACCTGCGTCTATCACTCATTCGCAGTTCCACATTTTCTCTCTTAAATGTATTGCTATTCCTTCCTTCCATTATTCTTTCATTCACCCTAAACTTTCTCCCTGTGCTTCCAGCTGGCTCTTCTGTTCCTTTCAGCTTGTTTCAGACATATCCATACCATCTAGTTTTCTTTCATAAAACACATTACCTGTCTCACAGATCTTCCCATCATTACAATCATGCTTATTCAAGCATCCAAACCCAAACCTCAGGAAACTTCTCTGCCTCATTCATGGTTCCTAAGTGTGTGTGTGTGTGTGTGTGTGTGTGTGTGTGTGTGTGTGTGTGGTGAAGCGTCATGTTCTCATTTGAGGCAGAGCCATAGTTATAGTTCGTCCACTTCCTCTTATTTCCTAGAGCTCTGGCAGAATTAGACAATACTACGACCCTACATTTTTTCATAGCATATCTTCGTGGCAAGCGTTGTATTCCTGTGTAAATCTCATGTTACAGTTCAGTAGTCAAAGTTGAGAGATGGCAATTTTGGGTCGAATTAAAGTGGACGGATTGTTGTGGATGTAATGTACAGTGGCGCCCGAGGGTTGCAGGCAGAGGAGGAACAGACGGAACTCACTCTCGATTACTCAGTTCTCAGCAGAAAGAAATTACGGAAACGGTTCTCGATTAACACTTTCACTGTCACGTAATCAACAAAATGAGTGTAACAGATGAGAGTAATACCGGCAGTGAGAAGGGTATAATGCACTCCCTTCTGTTTGTCTCTCCATCCTCACACTTGAACTAATGACTACCATTACATGTTGGCCCCATCCACATTTGCGTGGCAGTCCAACTTTTCGTTCCATGTTTTCATACACTTCTTTTACAGTCCGTTAAATACTTCCCTATGTGGCAGATGAGACCGACCACCATTCACTCACTCGATGTAGCGGTGCCTTCAGGTGACTATGCACTGAGTGACAAACCAAATGGTTTCCTATAACCAGGAAACCATTTGCTACATTGGGTGGCAACCATACAATCAAGTGACGTCTGATGGCTTAGTGGGTAAAAGCACTCCAACCGGAGTGAGCCTCGATGGTTTTATATGCGAGGGATGCTTGGAGTTTATTGCTAATATAATGCCACTCAGAGGCTAGTCAGGCTGGCCACCCTAGCCCCCAGCTCGTAGGTTCGTGATGGAAGGGAAGAAATTGAATGATTAAGTTAATGATGATGATGAAATATACCTTCCTTCCACCATCCATCCGCCTATCCCAATAGCTGCTGGACAGCCATAATGCATACTGGTCCTGTCCACAACTATTTTTCGAATCAGTTTTTTATTTTTTTCATACTCGTCCTATCCACATTTATTATTCAATCCAGTGTTTTCCTTTTCTTCAGATACAGCCAAAATAGTCCATTAACCTTCTCATGGCCTCGTTTTCTCTAATAATTTATTCCAGGTACCCACAGACGATTTTGTTCAGCTGTAAGTCATAGGAGCTGGAGTATTACTATTGATACTATTAATACTGTACCTACTGATCCACTCATGGTCGGGGTACCTGTAGCCTTCTATTCCAGGTGACGTCACATGTAGGTAGTCAGCCGAGTGAGTCACTGGAGTCCCCCACCTATCCATCCGTCCATTCCAACAGCTGATGGTACAGGAATCCCGCTGCTTGTTCATCCTGTCCACACTCATTTTTTTGTATCCAGTTTCTCTTTCCATTTTTCAGATCAAACATTTGGTGCCAAAATTTCACACAACATTGCCATCCGATGTTAGCCTATAAAAACTCTCTAATGCATCAGTAACGAAGAAACAGTAAATCGACATACTAATCAAAACACTTAGCTGTAGGAATTTCCCCCCAGACGCCCTGAGCATAATTCCTAAGAGTACCAACCGCAGAACATTACCTTGCTTCCATCCGTGCGTCCCTGCAACAGCTGCTGGATAGATGAGTCCCATTACATGCTGATTCTGTCCACGCCCGTCTGTCTATCCATCCTGGCCAACCTGGTGTTCCTCATCAACATCGTGAGGGTCCTCGTCACCAAGCTGCGGGCCAACCATGTAGAGGCTGCCAGCAAAGGCACCAGGAAGGCTGTGAGGGCGACACTGATACTCATACCTCTCCTCGGCCTACACTATGTACTTATGCCATTCAGGTGAGTGGAGGGAGAAGGAAAGAAAATGCGAGATGGATGAGGTAGGGTGACATACATACAGAGAGAGAGAGAGAGAGAGAGAGAGAGAGAGAGAGAGAGAGAGAGAGAGATTGTTAAAGCTGTGAGGGCAATATTGATACTGTTTACCTCTACTGGGTTTTAACTTTGTACTTAGGTCATTCACGTGAGTTGGAAAACAAGGAAAGACGGAGAATGATTCAAAGGGAAAGGTGAAAGAGAGAGAGAGAGAGAGAGAGAGAGAGAGAGAGAGAGTGTCTTACACCCACTTACCCTCATCTACACTCATATACATTCCCCCGACTCCCACCTCCACCCATTTACACCCACTTAAACTCACCGACACCTCACTTACATTCACTACACGTTCGCTTCACCCACCTACACCATTCCATCACCCACCTACACCCACTTTTCGCTACGTCTCCCACATCCACCTACAGCTTCCCTACACCATCACCTACACCCATTTACACCTTCCCTACACCCTTCCCACCGCGTAGTTACACTCTATCTCTCTGCCCACAGGCCTGTGCACGGGTCGAGGGGCGAACAGGTGTACCACGTGGTTTCAGCCGTTGTGTCGTCCTTCCAGGTGTGTTAGCTAATTAGGGCGTTGAAGACTACCTAACACCTCTTCAGTGGCGATTCAGTCTGTATATTACACCTTGAGCACTTCAGTATCCCCGTCTTTTATTTTGATGTAAATAATGTTCATACTTGTTATAAAAAATATTAACAAGATTGTGAGAGTGTAATATGTAAAATAAATGGCCAAGGAAGAGGTGTTTGGGAATCTTCATAACCACTTAGCATATGACCCGGGGTCACACATGTGGAGCTACTTCTAATTAAGAGGAAGATGAAGACAGAAAGGTGAATTAGGAAACTGGTAGCTTAGAACAGAAAGGTAGATTAACTTCTGATCAGGGCACATCGGAGTAGCCTTTTCCTACCGAATAGGACAGTGGATAGGTAAGGACAGCAAGGTAGGAGAATAAGCAAATTAGGATGGATAGGTGGAATAGGAGAGAAGAGTGGATTAATAGACAGATAGCAACAGACAGGTAGGTTAGGACAGGTGGATGTGGACATACAGGCGAATAAGGACAAAAGCAGGTAGATGAGGACAGAAGGGGATTAGGACAGACAGGTGGATTAGGGCAACAGGTGGAATGGGGCAACTGGTGGATTAGGACAGCAAGTGGATTAGGACAACGGTTGGATCAGGAAAAGGAATGTCTTCATGTGTCCGACTCTTAAAATTGGCTTAGCAGCTCATTTACTGAGGCACAGCAGTACTCCTATATGTCACACACCTTCGCATGCTACTAGTTTGGCACTACGAGTAATACCCAATAGAATATTTGCTTGAGCTGTCACATAGAACGTCTGTATTGATATTAGTGAGGTTCTTTTTGTGACATGATGAGTCTTGTTGAAGGATCAGTAAATTCTCCTCTAACGAAATTCAGTTCGCCAGTCTGTTCCCTGCTCTAACCTGGGATTGGATTCGTGTCATTTGAAACAGCTCACGACTTCTCTAACCACTTGGCCACCACCTCTCACAGTTAGGATAGACAAGCGGGTTAGGACAAGTGGATCAGGACACACAAATGGGTTTACTTATTTACCGATGTACTGCCACAGCTCTCTCTTAAACCGGAAAAAATCGTCAGCAGCCACCCCGCCATGGATGGAGATAATGGAGAATATTTCTGACCATTCATATCCAGGCGTCACTCCTACACTGGATATAAAATGTGTGGTTGTAGCAAGACAGAAGCACACGTGACGTCCTCATACTGATGGGATCAGTGGAGATGACTCTGGTTCACCACTAGAGGTCTTTCTTAAGCTGAATGAAATAAACTGACCATAATAAGAACAGAACACGAGTATATGGGACATCCTGGTGCTGAATGGTGTGATGGAAATGGCTAATCTTTGAGACTCGTCTTGCAGTAAATAAAACCATCTGACAGGTGCAGAAATAAAGTGTGAAAGACATTACGGTGCTGACGGTTTCAATGGAGGTGCAACGTTATGCATTCCAGCAATCTGTGTAAACAGCATCATATCACCATAACAGTCTTTTGTCATCTTATTTATATCGGGAAATCCATACGGTACGTGCACGTTGTTTGAGGCACTTTAACAGCTCGTTCATTGTCCAGGAAGATTGGTTTTACAATACACACATTTATCCATCATCGGTGATCAGGAGTGGAAGGTCTGAGGCAAAGCTACTCAGTCCAAACATGTTGGTCAAGAATAGCCACTTGCTCTAACTTCTGTGGCATTATGTGAACAATAAATTCACAACACCTCGAACTGAACCCCTTATCCTCCACATCTGGTTGGAGCGTCCTAACCCACTAGTCCACCAGTCTTCTCTTTGTTGGTAATATGGTTATCACCAGCATTGTCAATGGTCTCCTGCAGCCAAGAAACTAGATTGTGTGAGAAGAATAACTATGAAATATCATCTCTTCGAGGTGTAAGGGCCCGAAGCTAGGCACCCGCTGTAGTCTTATCATTATGATCTAACAAAACGACCTAAACCCCTAAGAGTAGTTTAGATAGTAGGAAAACCTCCAGTCTCCTTTAAGATTGGAACACCTGCATATAAGGCACGGCCGTCACTGACCAGGCGCATTTTGTAATTAAGGGGAAAGAAATTCATTTTATTTGTTGGATGACCCAGGCGTGTAAAGAATTTAAAATGTTCAAGTATTGTCAGCACACCAGCACACCTACTGCACACACAAAAAATGTGAGCTACAACTGAGCACTGTGGCTACCATCTTGAACTTTTGCAAGTCCATGTTAACTAATCAATGCATCTTCTCAAAATAGGTTTCTCATGCCCAAAAACCGCATTTCATGCGTATAAATCACCCCAGGTTCTTATTTCGATGTTGTTTGGTCACTAAAATAAGTCCGTCAAACTTAGCGGCCATACTGGTTTTATGCAAATTAGGCACATTGCCCACAGGTAGATTTAGGTGCATTGTTTATAAGCTGTTCTGTAAGTGCCCCTGAATTAAATATATATATATATATATATATATATATATATATATATATATATATATGTTGCAATCTGCTAAGGTTTAGGCTTTTTTCGTTGATTTACTGACTTACCAATTTCACTGAGATGAAGAGAAGGCTCCGGAAATGTAAGGATTAGATACAGACTGCAATAACCTCTCTCCTACTAGAAATCTCTCACCGAGAAAAGAAAAAAAAAAAATGTCCGCCGCCACAAAGGATTACTCAGCGAAGTAAAACTAAAGATTGTATATTTAATCTCTGACGACGATGGAAATGTTAACCCATTCAGCCTAGTTATATATTGTTTGTGTTATCCCCAGACGATTTTTTCAGCTTAGGGGCAATTTTTACAACTAGGAGGGGTTAGATATAGCTTTCATTATCACTTTCACTATGACGGCCCTTTGTAAGTTGAATAAAATCCTCCGATAGCACCAAGAATAAAGAAGGTGTTAACAGTTCCCATCATAGCACTAACACCTATGAGGGAACCGGTGGTGTAATGGTCAGCACAACCAGGATGTATAATCAACTCTTGCTTGTCCTAGTATGGAGAGATTGTGACGGCAAAAATTCACTGTCTGCCTTGATGACCCTTGTGCAGTCGTTATGCATTAATACTAAGATGTCTTCTTCCCCAGGGGTTCTGCGTGGCTCTGCTCTTCTGCTTCTGCAATGGCGAGGTCAGTTTGCTCACAACGCTTTCAGTCGAATGATGTGTTTTTTTTACTTTTTATTCTTGCTCCCTCGAGGCTGTTTTATTCCGCTTAACAGAGACATTTGAGAATAAGACAGCTCTAAATAGTTTTCATGAATCCCTTCTGTGTGAAAGACCTTCCTCAGGTTGAATAAAAGTGTTTGGAGACAACATGAATATAATAAGTATTATATCATCGAACTGCAGCGGCACTTTTGGTAGAGAAGGAGAGGGGGTTGGTAGAGAAGGAGAGGGGTTGGTAGAGAAGGAGAGGGGTTGTATGAATTGAAGTGTAGGGTAAAGTTGCTTAGCAGTCTGGTGGTGAGTCTTTAAGGTTTGTGCTTCTCCTTGCTCCTGTATCTGTACCCTACCCACCCCGTTTAAAAAATGCGATAATAATACGATGAAAGTTAGCATGACGATATACATACACATAGATAGACTGATAGAGTGATAGATAGAAAGATAGATATAGATAGATAGATAGATACAGAGAGAGAGAGAGAGAGAGAGTGCATTACCTCAAACTTCCAAAGCATCCATTCATGTCTGATTAATAAATGAAAGGAAATCAAAGAGTGTGGATTCCTTCACTACATGAACTGGTGGGCAACATTTAGGATCATCCCCTGTCCCCTCCCGCTCTCTCCCCTTCCTCCCGCCTCAACCCCACCCACCCAACCACCCACGCAGATGTTGGGGTTTTGTTTCTGCGGTAACTGCATATATTCTGCGTGCATCTCTGATTTCTAAATATAATAGTACATATTCGTGCACCCCCCTCACAGCGCCTTGAATATTATTGTCAATTTTTCTCTAAGCAGAATAAAATGCTGTCTTGTAAGCCCTGTTGAGAAAGGGTAACGCTGCAGCCACATTCAACCCATCCTCAAGTAACTCCATCTGTCATCATTTGGTAATTTTCTAACATACCTAGCACCCTGAAACACCACGTAAGAACCGACTAACCCTTCCTAACAAGCGTCTAACCCCCATAATAGTACGCAGCAAACCCATTCCTCACACAGTAACCATCCACTAGCGCTTAACAACCCATGAACGCTATCCAATTGCCTTCTAACTCCAGTAACCTCTCCTACCAACTCTTCAAGACTGACGGACAACTATTTAACCCCCACCCAACAAGCATATACCCCAAACTAACCTCCACCTTACCATCTAGCAACCCATATCTCAACTTCACCCGTGTATGTACGTGTATATGTGTGTACACAGGTGACGGCTGCGGTAAGGAAGCGGTGGCAACAGTACCAGTTCAACAGGCGGCCCAGACCCTCCTCATCCACCGTCACCACATTCACCACCAATGTGAGTCAGGGGAGGGAGGGAGGGAGAGGGAGAAGGGGAGGGAGGAGTGGGGGAGGAAATAAGTAAGAAGAGGGGAGAAAAATGGAGGAAGAAAGAGAGAGAGAGAGAGAGAGAGAGATTGTAAATGAAGGTAAACGACGAGTGAATGAAGGAGGTATTGAGGCATGTAGGAGGAAGAGGAGAGAACGAGAGGAACTGAGTAATAAGGAGAGATGGAAGAAAGAGGGACTGATAGAGGGAGGGGAGGGGAAAGGAAGACTAAGAATGGAAGGGAGGAAAGGTAGAAGTTAAAAGAGAAGATAGGAAGAGGGAACTGAAGGGAAGGAATGAAAGAGGATTAGGATGGAGGGAACAGGGAGAGAGGGAGGGAAGGATGGAGGGGAAAGAGTGATGGAAAGGGATGGAAGAAAAAAAGATAGGTAGAGAAATGATGAAGGAGGGGAGCGAGAAGGAGGGACTGAGTAAAGGAGTGTGAGGGACAGGGAGAGTAGGTCTGAGGAAGATGGAAAGGTGGGGAATGAGGAAGGGATGGAGGAAGACTGTCGGGGGTGGGAGGAAGGGAAGAAGATGGGTGGAAAGGAAGAATGCTGGAGATGGAGGAGTAGTGGGAGAGAGAAGAACAGAGTGAGAGGAAGAGAGGAAAAATGGAGGGAAGGATGGAGGGAGGAATGTAGGAGAAAGAGTAGGACAAAGAAAGAGATAAAAGAGAGGGGGAGGAACGTGAAAGTTTCTGCTGTCTATCGTAAAATCCATCAGTACATTCACAGGGAGGTGTGGTGGGCTTGGGAGGCTGCTTAAATCTCATGCTCGGCAATTTCATGTCCATGTTACACTACTGCGTTTTGAAAATTATTGTACATTATGGAAAGAATATTCTAGAAAATATTAACCCTTTCAGCCTAGGACATCCCATTTTTTTTTTTTTTACTCAAGCCGTCAGCAGACATTATAGTTTTTCTTATGGGATTAATCAAGACGATATAATAGTCTAGTCACTTCAAAACGTCTCTCCTAACTGAATGAAACTGTCTGTGGCTATTGAAAATAAAATACAAATCTCTTCGTGCTGAAGGAGTTAACGCGCCATATGCAGCAATGAACTAGATAGGAAGAGGTGCTGGGGGTCTCCTAAGCCCACCAGCGATTATTCCTGACTATGCTAATATGTGATTCTCTCTCTCTCTCTCTCTCTCTCTCAAGTAGGACAAAGCTCAGTTCCTCAGGCACCAACAGCAACAAAACCCAGACATATCCTGCTCTGAGTATGGTAATGACGCAAACTTTCTCCTCCTCGTCCACAGGGTTCCCAGTTCAAGACCAGCTCCAGCATACTCCGCCTCAGCAAGACATCATCCGTGCCGAAGGGGGGGCTGCTATCAGTGCAGTGGGGGAAGAGGGGGAAGGGGGACACTGGTGTGGGGGGCCGAACCTCTCCAGTGGCGGAGGGTCGAAGTGGGGTGGTGGAGAGCAGGACTGTGGTGGAGGAGGATTCTGGGGGGCGCGTGGGAGGTTGTGGGCGTTGTGGTAGAGGTGGTGGGGGGAGACGGGAAACTGGGAAAATTGGGGATTGGTGAAGCTGGGGAAAGGATGGTGGGGTATGTTGGAGACGCGGCAGTGGGGGAGAAAGTGGGGGAGGTGGTGTTGGAGATGCACAGCCTGAGGGAACCGGAAGATGGGGGAAAGATTGCGAAGAAAGACACCTGCACGAGGGAAAAGATGGAGACGGAGAGGGAGACAGAGGTCAAAGAAGAGGAGGAAACACAAGAGAAAGAAGAGGGAAATAAAAGAAATGATCTCGGAGTAGTGGGAAAAGAGTAAGTAAGGAAAACTGCAATAAAAACTGAAAACAATAAAAGAGAGGGGGAAAAATAATGACGAGAGGAGAAAAGAAAAAAGGAGTATGGATGAGAAACAAAAAGAGGAGAAAGAAAGAATACGAAGAATGAAAGATAAGAAGAGCAAAGAAAGGGAGTCTGATTGTAAAGAAGAGAAAGCTGGAAGGGAGAGAAGGGAAAATGAAAACCAATTGGAGAGAAGGAGAGGAAAAAGTTACAAAGATAAACAGAAGCATGGGAGAAGAAAAGTGAAAATGAACAGATAATAATGAGAGGCAAACAGAATAATGAAAGAAAACGAATTAATGTTGAAGAGAGATGTTGAGGAGAAAAAAAAAAGTGGAAATTAAGCTGAGGAAAAGAGAATTCTGGTGGAAAAAGAATAATGCTAATTTAATTGAACAAATAATATTTAATTCTAGACGTAGGATTATCTCTAGGAGCAGCCAGGTGAATTTTCGTACGCAAGATGGTTCATTCTAGCGAAGCGCCATATGATTCCGCATCTCTGTTACATCCCTCCTGCACTTGCCTTTTGAATCTTGCTACTGCCAGACAGTTTTATGCAGGCTGGGGGAGGCCTCTTGTAGTGAAGGGTTGATGGAGACTGCTTTAACCCCTTCATTCCAAGAGCTTGTTGGAAAACTGAATAAAACCTTCTACAGGCAGCAAGAAATCAAGAACTGATCACTACCTTGAAACCAGTGACGTAGTTCTTTGCTTATTCCTGCTGCAACAGACGATTTTTCCCTTACTTGTAAAGGATCTTTTGTACTACTACTACTAGGCCGTGCCTAACATTTTTGGAGTGGGAAACTTGGTGGCTACCACCCCGGTGGGGAGTAGCCCTCGGGGGTCCCACCTTGCCTGAAATCCCGCTCGAGGGAATGCCTCCTAGTTTACAAATTTTGTTTTACTAGCACTCCTTCTGTTAGGCCTGAACCCTATTGTTCAAAAATGTACAGTGATTCTGAATGAGTGATGGAGAAAGGGAGTGACATAGTTAAGAACAAGCATTATATTTGGCAGCCCCTGTGGTTGCAGCAGAAATATTCGATGGGAGTGAACGAGTACAAATGATATGCACAACAAAGAGAAACTATCAGTGTGTAGTGTCAAAAATAAGTTTCAAGGGAAATGTGGTAGACGCACTCAGCCTGATCAGAATGAGCTTCTGAGAGTAAGGATAATGGTTACGATGATAATGATGATGATGAGGAGGAGGAGAGTTCTAATAATAATAATAATAATAACAATAATAATAATAGTTATCCATCCATCCGTCATCCAATCCTACGTTGCCCCATGAGGAGCGTAGGAGCCCGGGACTAGGCAAGTTGATCCTGACATTTAAGATGAGAGTGACCAGCCTTACTCATCCCTGACTGGCATTACGTGAGCAGTAAACCCCAATCATCCCTTAGATATAAACCTCCACCGGCGTAATCAGATTGGAGTGCCGTAATTACCCACTAAACCACCAGACGCCATAATTTGGTTTTATGGTTACCACCCGGTATAGTAAATAGTTTCCTGGTGTACAGAAAACCATTTGGCCTGTCACTCAGTGTAGAGTCACCCATAGGCAGAAAGAAGAGGAAAGAATGAAAGAAAGACAGATAGAAGAGGGAATGTAAAGTCACCCGTAGGCAGAATGACGAGGAAACAATGAAAAAACGACAGAAGCGGAAGGAAAGAAAGAAGGAAGGATGAAAAGGAAAGGACAGACACCCGAGAGTGAGTGGATGTTGAGCGCCTCCACTTACTACCAATAAAAGTTATTACTATTATTAGTATTAGTATTACCATAATTATTATGATTATTCACCGCCAAATGTTACAAATCAGCTGCAAAGAATAATTATTACAATAGAGTGAGCGCAGCGAGCGAACCGAGCAAGCGTAGTGAAGTGATGTTTACGTTCAGCTGAGAAATGAGTGACCCAAAACAACCGGCCTGACACGACCCGGCCTGGCCCGACATGACATGGCCCGACCGTGGTGGTATTCAGAGATTGATAGCTTTTCTATTATGTGAGATAGAGTAGAGATTCTTTCAGCAGGCAGTAGATACGTTCAATAAATTTTGTTTTTAGCTATATATTTACTCATGAGACCAAAGAAACCCCTTGGAATCCCAGCTTTCTAAGAGAATGTACTGAGAACTTCAGTTGACATGCTCCACCATGAAATTGATTTTTAAAAAATTTCCTGTTGTAACACTGTTTTCTTGCATGAATTCTAACAATGAAATATCGGATATTACGCCCATAACTTTACATGAACGTTTTTCTATGTTTAGGGGTGAAATCAGTAAGGGTAATCGCCCACTTTCTGGGTTTTATCATTCAGTCAATAGCAAAGCATTTACCGACGCAGTTTATTGACATGACAAGTAGAGAGAAGAGAACTGAATATTGCCTGTGTGACAAATGCTACGGCGCCTCGCTATATGCTCATCCAGCGCCATGAAAACTTATGTGTTGTCGAAAACACGTGCCATTTTGAATGTTTATAACAGGATGAAATTATGATGAAAAGCATATGTATAAACGCTCGCTTGCTCGTTACGTGCTCATAAACCGAACGTTACTGGTATATATATATATATATATATATATATATATATATATATATATATATATATATATATATATATATATATATATCAACCAGCGCCATGAAAACTTATGTGTTGTCGAAAACACGTGCCATGTTGAATGTTTATAACATGATGAAATTATGATGAAAAGCATATGTATAAACGCTCGGTTGCTCGTTACGTGCTCATAAACCGAACGTTACTGAGTATATATATATATATATATATATATATATATATATATATATATATATATATATATATATATATATCAACCAGTGTCAGATTATTATGTCTGAGGTTTAATGGTACAAGGCTGGGTACTGCACTATCGATCATTTCACCCTTCTAGTACGATAAAGGTCATGTTTATTTTTAATTTTGTCATCGGTCAATGATAATCAATGACTCGGGAATGTGTTTTAGTAGCAAAGAGGTGAAAGAAGTAATATCTAACCCTTCCAGTTCCAAAATATCTCCTAATTCAAATGAAGATTTTTTGGCAGTGGAGCAATGAATGTAAAAGGCCGTCATCTTGTTGAAGAACAATATGGGTAGGTGACCATCCCTCTCCCTTGATGCTGCTACATGAAAGAAAACAAGAAAAAAAAGAAGAAAAAAACGCTTCTACGGGATTCACACGGAAGCTGCAAGCACAGAACTTTGACGGCGAGTGGCGGCCTTGTACCAACAGACCACCAGGCGTCACCGTTAAGTATGCGCCACCACTGTATCCCTTTACTGACATCACAACATATTTATTCAGTCTTGCTACTTCCCCTCGACTTTATTCAGCTTAGGAGACATTTTTCGAACGAGAGGTGTTAGATCATGCCTTCATCAAGTCTTTTAATACCATGGGTCTTTCCCAAACTGTGTGAAATCGCCTGGAGGTAGCAAAAAAAAAAAAAAAAAGGCATTGTATAATGTAGATGTTTACTTTTTTCGGACAAAGAACATACGTGGGGTTTTACTGAAGCTATTGCAAGATGCTTTTATTCAGAAAAATTCAATGCCTGGCAGGAAAAGGATTAAAAACTGTCTTAGTTACTCCTCTAACTCCTAAGGTTTTGCTCTGCTGAATGAAAATGGCTGGTGTTAGTTAATAATATTATTGAGGCCGTATGAGCGAAGCGGCTAATAATATGATAAATGTATCCTATTTATATATAGAATTTAATTGTATATCTAAATACAAAGTTCCTTATCAACCTGTAATAGATGTCTATATCTATGTAAATAATAGTAATAATAATAATAATAATAATAATAATAATAATAATAGTAATAATAATAATAATGCTATACAACTCATTAGTAAGGTAAGCGCCATGTAAATAAAGTTACAAATAGTTTTAGGACACACATGATTATCACCCTTATCTCATTTGACACTGGCGAATCACCGTACCTGCTCTTTCTTTACCCCCACCACTGGCTGAAGGAAAATTGTGGCCAGGGATTCACAGCAAACCAGCGCCTGTGACCCAGTGTTTAGTCTGAAGCTTTACTACATACAAATGCAAGCCTTCACCATGACACTGTTGTTCGTGCAATCCACTCGTACAGTAGCAGCTTGAAGCCACCAGTAGCTGATCTTGGTTCGTAGTGAAATCCTTCAGCCCCTTCGCTATGGTGCTTTTTTCACCATGTTCTTGCTATCTACAGACGATTTTATTCGACTTGAGTGAGACTTTCGTACTGAAGGGTTTAATAACATGCTATATCTAACTCCTTCATCTACGGTAGTCTTTTTTAAATCAAGTGAAATCGTTAGGAGAGAGCAAGAATATTACACAAACTTAAGTTCCAAGGCTGAAAAGCTTAAGTCAGAGTTGCAGGTAGAGTCTCAACTGTCACTGAGGCTGTACCAATGGATTGTAATGTCGTAGTCTTCGGAGACTCCCTGGCGTAATCTTCCTCACTACTTTATTTCTGTACATTGCCCTTGTACCCATACACGAGGCTAGGCTACTCCCCGTGCTAGATAATATTGTCTGATGAATGCCAGATTAAAATTAACAATACATCATTGTACTTGAAAGGATAAGTGTTCGTGGTTATTGCAGCCTGTTCTATTACATTTCCCAAAGGATTTTTTTTTTCTTTTTAATTGGTGATATTAATGTTCGGTGGCACAGCCTCATGGCTTTAAATCAAGGCTGATTGGTCATAAACTAATTGAATGTACACACTGGGCCTGGTACCCATGTTTTACTGATTAGGCCTTTTAAATTAGTATGAAAAAAAAAAAAGTAGAAGGATGTGCGTGGAACCCCAAAATGCAGGGGTGGAAACACCAGACGCCAAAACAACCATTCCAGTACAGACACAGGTTCTATTCAGGTTCGACCGCTGTCAAGGGACGGGGAGAGTTCGATTCGATTGTGCCTTTTAGCCTTTTTTTTTTTTTTTTTTTTTGAGTTGCAAGTATAAGCAAATATGTATTTATATATAAGAAGCAAACTTTGGAAAATGTCAAGTTATTGCTGGCAAATGTTGTCTTTCTAGATTTATTAGTTTAACATCGGCATAGTTTGCATACAAGCTGATATGAAGGAACGATATGCAAAACAAGGCTCTGAGGAAGAGATGTTGCTAAATACCAAAGCCAGCAGGAAGACGGCACATTATTATATATACAGCTTAATATCGAGGCCAATATTCTCATTGTCTTGGAAGACTTTCAATTACCTCTTCTTTAGCTAGTTGCTTGTATTTTGCATTTTTTTATTTCATATATATATATATATATATATATATATATATATATATATATATATATATATATATATATATATATTTCATGTCGACATGTGCTCCATAAACCAAAACAGAGGCAACTAGTAAGGGCAAGGTGCTGACTTAGGAGGCATTCAAGCACCTCTTCCTTAGAGAATTATTTTTAACCTAGTGCATCTTACTGTTGTTCTCAAGAATACCATTTATATTTATTTTTCGTTGAAATTTATTGCATAGACAACATAGGAAGGTATATTAACGTACCAGATACAGAAATAACCCGGTGAGGAAGGGGTGCTGGCTTCGGAGACATTCTGGCATCTCTTCCTTACGATACATTTACAGTAACACAGGTAATTACTATTCTCTCGCGTTAAATATGTTGTGTATTTCTTTCATATCAACATATTCCATAATAACATACAAGATCATAACAGTACACCAGATACTTAAATATATTAATGAGGAAGAGGTGCTGGAAGCCTCCTTAAATCGTAAACAACCAGTGGCCACTCCTGAACTGCATGAAATTGTCTGACGTAATCAACATCATATTCGTTTTTTTTTTTTTTTTTTACCATCGTCATAGAGGTAGCTGAGCCCGTTGTTAAATCTTATGGGCTATGGCAAATAGATCAATTCCAAATTGAATGAACCTACTTCGCCTGGCGGTAGCGAGAATATAATTACAATTGTCGTCATGGCCACAGGGTTAAGTGAGGAGAACAGAATCCACTGTATGGATGGGAAACTGGTAAAAATATATATGACCATGAACGATACAAAACCTAGGACTAAAATAATGATCAGTTGCCTCCCCTAACAAGAATTTATTTTTGCAAGTATGACAACAGAGCAGTAGGTATATGGACGGGTAGTTTACTTCCACCAACAAATAAAACACACAGCACATGGTAATTCAAAAGTTAAAGAATATCAACCAAATAACTGATTTAGACTATACAGAAAAAATATACCATTCATATACTCGTAGTGTCCTTTTCTTGTCTTTCCTGAGAGAACCAATCAGAGTCAGGACAGGGATTTAGTGGGAAGTTCGTGAATCCAACCCCACACTGTGACCGCCAACCTTGTAACCAAATTATACTCTTCGGCTTCGTGGGGTTTCTCTGCGCCAAATCTCGTGGGTAATTAGAATGCCATGCCAAAGCTGTGAACGGTTTATAGAGGCTGTGCTTCACTGACATCGTAAGGCTTCTATGTGCTGAATAAAATCGTCTGCTGATGGTGCCACAAAAGTATCGAAGTCTGAATATCACATGGAAAGAGCTAAAGAACACACACACACACACACACACACACACACACACACACACACACATACGGCATAATCCTCAGACCTCGGGAGTATTTCCGTTGGTGAGTCCAGTCGTTTGACTTTAACCAGAACAAAACAGATAACCCTTCCCCTGAGGCTGAGAGGATGAATTCATAGGAAGGCTTGAGTGAATAGCCAGCATCCCACATAACACAGTACTGCCAGATACGTTACGGTGACACCAACCACGTTTTGTCTTTGTTAAGTGCTTCGGAAATTGTCATCAGAAATTTTTTTTTAGCATGCCCTGCCTTTCCAAACCATTTATAATACTGGGAATATGACAGGAAAAACGATGATGTTGCTGTTGATATTGATGAACATTGAGCCTTCCCAGCACCTCCATCAACCAGGAGCACTGGGGGTGATGCTCGGAGGTTGCTGGCGGACGAATCAATGTGGAGGCAGTAGGTTGATGATGCTGAAAAGTATCATAGTTCCCAATGAAAATATTTTGTAGTAATCTTGTATAAACCTTTCAAACTTTCCTTGACAATGAGTAGTAAATAGTTTATATGTATTATGCTAAAAAGTGAAATAAGATTATATATATATATATATATATATATATATATATATATATATATATATATATATATATATATATATATATATATATATATATGTGTGTGTGTGTGTGTGTGTGTGTGTGTGTGTGTAAAAATTTATGTTCTGGTAATAACCTCCAAACCATCTTGAGAGAATGTTTAAGGAATATCCAAGGAACAAATAATGTAGCAAATTCGCTTTGAGTGTATGGTAGTGTGGTCCATTATAACTGGCAACTCTTACCGTAGTTATACATTTTATATAATTATACTTGCTTGTGGATCCTACTCATCTCATTCATAACAGTGGCAAGTGGGAGTGTGATAACCATTGTATAAGTCAAATCTTAGTTATAATGTTTTTAAAAATCAGAATATCAATTATAAATTTTCAAATATTTAGCACATGATGGATATCAAGGACTATTATACTAAAGAATAGTTTAGCTAAATGATAGCCTGGCAGTATTTTTGTATATATTATGTACAGTACTTCAAAATATATTTGTATAGTATTGAAACAATCAGAATATTCCTCCAAACACTTCAAGCATTCTTTTACTGCATAATTATTTTTCAACGCATCAATGAAATTTTACTATGTAACAGAGTCACATTCATCTGTCACGCACTCATCACCAACACCATCATTCATATCAGTGTCATAAAAACCACTATCATCACCAGCACTGTCATCATTCATCACTTTACCATTTTTATCATCATCACTAGTATGATTACCACTATCATCACCACCATTACCATCACTATCATCGCTACCATTATCATTAGCACCACTGTCATCAACACGACCATCATCAACGCCACCAGTACCACTGCCACCAGCAACACCAACACCATTATCACTACCACTGTCAAACCAAGGCTGTAACGATAAAATGAATCTCAGTTTACGAATCATCTGTATATTCTATGTATATCATTCTTCCTCTAGGCCTTGAATTTTTCAGTGGCGTTAATTGCTCAGATGGAAGAAATTACAAACCACTTATTCCCGAGGCGGGTCCAAGCCCGGCCGAAGCTGCTGTAGTCTCACAATAAACACAGTTTTAACTCTTTCGCTGCCATGGACGCAATTTGGTATTTTATTCAGGCTACTGTACATCAAATATTGTACTCGTATTACTAACGTTGAGTTTGTACAGCATATGTGTGTATAAGCAAGTTTTGGCCTTGCAAAACGGTTTTGACGAAATGTTGCACATGCAGCCACTGGAGCACAGTAGCCTACAACTCGAGATGTTCCACACTGATGTTTTCGGCAAGGGAATTTCGGCCAACTTCTTGCTTCCATGGTAGTCTCGTTGGGTGAAATCTCGGTGGCAGGGTGCCTAGAGTTTTCTGCATGTGTGTATACTGTATATGTGTGTGTGTGTGTGTGTGTGTGTGTCAGAGAGAGAGAGAGAGAGAGAGAAACCGACTGGTGCTCTCAGAGGAAGTGTTTTGGCCACATGTGCTCCTGTGCAGGCAAAGCCACCACACCTCCAGTGGGGCAAGTGCCATCGTTTGGTGTACTAGCGAGGGCGTTTGTTCAGACTGTTTTATACAACTGAATTAGCCTTGACCATCCCATGGGTTAACCGAGAAAATGTCCAACACTTTAACTTCTAGAATTTATCTCACCAAAACAAATAGAAGACAGTTTAATGCGTCAGTCGAAGGTATAAGTTTTGCTATATGGATGCAATGTTTCTGTTTGTAATATATTGTAAATAATCCTAACAAGTCTGTTAAATCATAATGTAAATATTTTTGGACGTTATAATAAAGCAACTTTTGTGTCGAAAAATTGTTACAGTGCATTATAATCTTGTAAATATAATCGTACAGTCCCGGTCAAAACTTCTTCTACACTACTGTGGCTCTAAGATAATGAACATATTATTACTGCTAACACTCTTAGGCTCATACACTCACTCTATGCAAGATTAAATAGTCTGATGTTAGTTGCAGTACAGTACTAGAGTTGTTCCGCATATAGAGGGTTAATGATGTCAGTATTCTGTGACTTACTTTTCTAGATAAATATGTTTGAAGTTAGCTGAAAAATATTATTGGAGTTTATCCCTAGCATGAGAGGGTTAATTAGTTCAGGAAGGTCTGATTGGATTTCAACACTGCAGATGACATTGTAAGGGAACTATTGACCGCAACTGTACATATCAAGCTTCTAAGGCCAGTATTTGTGTCGGCCAAGGTGGTTTCATGGCACTTCTTCCTTACTATCTAACTTGGCCTGAAATTGACATTTCCCCGTCTTGAATGCCGTGTTATAACAATGGACTAACACTATATTACAATGCTAGTCACGAAGAAGTGTTGTAGAGAGAATGTAGAGACGTATAACTGTCTTTTTTTCTGTCACTGAACTATGTGAACTAAGCTGCAAGAGGACGTAAATCTGGGACAAGTTAAGGTGAAAGGAGTATAGTCTGAGTACCGTGCATATTATTCTCTTTTATGTTATTCTGGCAAAGTATGTCTTTATTAATAAATATAAATAATATTAGAAAATATCAAAATATGCAGATTAATTCAGGACAGAAGTTGCTAACTCCGGGTTCCTACGCTCCTCTATGGGGTGACATAGGTTTGGATGATGGATGGATGATGTAAATTAATTCGCTAAAGAAAATGTGTTTGGAAGTGAACCAGTCTCATGAGAATACTGGTGTAGGAGAAATGAGCCCAAGATGGCGAGGGTGGCCAGACATACAGTATTTGGCCACATGCTCTTCATACGCACTAACAGAAGGCCATATTTTGGGTTAAAGTTCAAGAGAATCATAATTTTTAAACTATTCTTCCGCATACAAGATAATGGGAATATGATGGTAATGATGGTGATGATGATGATGATGATGATGATGGCAGAAATGATGATAATTGTTGTTGATGATGATGATGATGATGGTGATGATTGCTTATGTTTATCAGATGGGTGGATGATTGTGAGAAATATGAGTACATAGGAAACGAGAGAGAGAGAGAGAGAGAGAGAGGATGAGTGACTGTGTGAAGCATGTTTACGAGGTGTGGCAGTATGAAGTGTGCTGACTGATTGACGTTTTAGCAGTGTCTCCCTCACAATGACTTTTCTGCCTCCCTGCATTCCTCATTTGCCCATCTTAGTCCAATTGGTCTTTCTCCTCTCTCTCTCTCTCTCTCTCTCTCTCTCTCTCTCTCTCTCTCTCTCTCTCTCTCTCTCTCTCTCTCTCTCACACACACACACACACACACACACACACTTGCACCACACACTGCCACAACCTCGAGTAGCCTACAACTTCACAATGCCACAGCACACACGCTCTTTTTACCTCATTACATCATACACTGCCATACACCACACATTGCCACACTGCTTATACACATTCTAGAGTCATACAACATCTCTGCCTTATCTCCATACACACCTTTGAGTCACACCACAATCTACCACACGTCACACCACCATATTAAACACTATCACAACACACTGCCTTACGTAGCACACACTACCACAACACACACGCTGTATATCACCACACACCACCACACCACTTACTACCACTACGCACAGTACCTCATCCCACACTCACACAATACACTGTCATACCAAACACTACCACTACCGCACTCTCCCACAACACACACTACCAAATCACCCACTACCACTTCACGCTCTGCCACATCAAACTTTACCGTAACTTCCACACTGCAGCTTTCCTGCACACTGTAATACCAGACACTATCACAACCTTCATACTCAACTACATCACGAGAAGCTGCCACACCTCACACACACACATCTCAGTCTCACCTCACACCGCCACATCTCCCGTTTTCCTAAGGCCACACATTTTTTTTCTTTTTTTACCACCCTGTACACATTATTTTCCAAGAAACATTACCACACTTCACGCATTTCAGCCGTTCTTCAGTGCATTAT